>NC_062223.1:69082107-69397477 GCF_902686445.1 Sciurus carolinensis
GCTCGCTGTGAGGCAGCACTACAGGGCTGGTGACAAGGCCAATCTCTGCATCGCACAGCAATTCTAGTCTCAACCATGCCTCATCCTATACTCCTGCTCAATGGAAGGTTTCCCATCTTTCTTCGCCTGCATAGCCATGTGCTTCCCTGACTCCTGACACATCCCAGGAGGGACTCAGAGGGCATGGTTTTTCTTTCTCTCTCATATAGGACACAGAATATATTGCATCTTGTGTTCTTTGATTTCAGTGATTGTGAGCCATTCTACCCTTTATTCACTGAAATACCCAAACTGTTGTGTTCACTTTTATAAGGAAATAGAATTATCTTCAATCTTCAATAAGCCTGGGATGGTGATATCTGAGGAAAAAGACCCAATTAGATAAGCTCTGCTGGCATGTGCAAACTGCAGATCCAGTTTGCATGGTGACAGAGAAGACCTGAGAGAAAAATAATAATGATGACAACTAAAATTATGTAGCATTTAATATAAACCAGATACTGGTTTTATAAATTTTTATGTATTAACTTGTTTAATCTCACAACTCAATGAGTCAGATACTATTATTACTCCATTTTACAGATGGAACTTGGAACCCTGGAGAGGTTAAGTGATTTGCCCAAGGTCACACAGCTGTTAAGGTGGTAGCTCTGTGATTTAATCTATGCAGTTTAGTTCCAGGGTCAATGTGCTTTATTAGTATATTAGAAACTATATAAGGTACTACATTAGAATCAGACAGGAAGACTGAATTTGATAATGTCCCACCTGATGCTCCTGTTATGTCCATTGCCTTTAAATTCCTTGCTTTTATAATGGTAATAGTCAGCCTGCCAGCCGTGGGAAGATAACAGAGAGAAAACATCAGCTCTCCAAGATCCACATTGTCCTGTTGAGAAAGCAGAGTGAAGCATTAGAAAGTGTCTTAGTCCAGGTGTGCATGAGGCTCAGTGGCAGGGCACTACAAGGGGCCATGCTGCTCCTTTTGCTCAGTCATGAACCACTGGTGTCTTTTCCTTTCCTGTCAATCACATGGAGAACATCATACCCTTGCACTCTAGGAGCTTCTCCCCCTAAGGAAGCATAGCACATCTTTAGATGGCAAAGTTGCAGAGGCTGTCCAGGGTCTCTGCCACCATATATCCAGTCACACACAGCCCTGCCTAGCCTCCACAGGTCCCAGCAGCCCAGAACACAGCTTCCAGTGCAAACTCCACAGCCTTAACAATCTTCCATGGAGCACCCCCCCCGCAAGGTGGCTCTACTTATATCCCTACCACAGTCTACATAGAGCTTCCCACATAAAGCTACACAGAGATGCCCCACAGTAGTGCACAATCACAGCCTCACCCATGGCTCTGTGTGCACAGCCCCCACAATGCATTGTGAAGTGTTTCAAACAGGTCTGCACACAGCCCAAAGTCCCCCACACACTCTCCCCAAGTTAGTCACAGTATCCCCATACAGTCCTGCATAACCACAACCTTCCCCCAAATCCCTACTCTCAGAACATTGCACACAACCTGGCACAAGTGACCTGTGCAGAACAGCATGAGGTTTCACGAAGAATCCACACCTGGAAATCTAGCTCCTCAGTAGCTCTAGACAAAAACACTGCATGAGCATCACAGCAGCAGCCCATGGCCCCACACGTCCATGGCCCTGGACACACCTGGACACTTGCTTCATCCTGTAGTCTCCATGCAGAAAGAGATGAGCAGAGCTCTAGACCCCCTGGGTACCCTGCTGCCTGTCCCCAGGGTCCCATTTTGCCACAGCTGTTCCCTTCTCTGGGTGTGTCTATAAGGAGCCTCCATCCCCTCTGCTAGGGAAGACATTTTTGTGTGGTGTGCAGCCATTCAAATAGGTCAGAAGACATGAGCCTCTTTCTCCTTTTTTAGCCCAGAGAGAGAGTAACTAGGAAAAAGAGAGAGAGAGAGAGAGAGAGAGAGAGAGAGAGAGAGAGAGAGAGAGAGAGAGAGAGAGAGGGAGGGAGGGAGGACGGGGAGGGGGGGAGCCAGTTCATTTAGTTTCAATTTCTAAAAGACACCTGAGGTCATGAAGCTGGGTGCCTGTGTCTAATTAATACAGTTTCATACTGACAATGCTCTGGGGAGTCAGGTTCTTGCCCTCAACATTCAAAGCCTCCCTTCCCCTTCTAGATTCTCCAAGGAGGCTTCTATTTTTAGAAGCACAGATTCAGCTCTGGAAGGTCACCTCACCCAACCTCCCGCCTTGACTGTTTCCACAGGAGGATGAGGCGAGCGAAGGGATCTATTTGGTTGCTAAGGCAGATGGATTGCTCTGCATCTCCCTGCATCACTTGCCCCATGTAAAGCAAGCACCTCGCCTGGCAAATCAGGCTCCCCTTTAATAAAGATATTAAAGTATCTTTAAATACTGTGTCCTGGAGCCCTGACCTCAAGAGACCAGGTAGTAGGGACTTTCCCTTTGGGGAGAGGTTGTGGGGGATGGGTTCTATTGAGTGAGGGTTCACACAACAGGCTGTGGCTGCTGCTGTTGCTGGGCTCCCTGCTGCCTGGGAGCAGGGCCTGAACTGGACAGGTCTGACCCAGACTTCTATTGGTGACATAGGGGTAAGAGAAGCAACAGCTGTCCCCACAATGCATCCTTATCCCCTGGCCCATTCCTTTGCCCTTTGACTTTTACTCTTCCTTTGGAGGGCTTTCCACAGTACCTCACTCTCTCCTCACACCTCATTCTGCCCAGAAAGTCTTGTTTTGACAAAGTAATTACAAGAGCAACTAAAATCATGCCAGTGAACCTTCATAATCGATTCTTTCAACATATATTTCCCACATATACTCTGCACACACTTGTAAGGTTTGGGGTATGAAAATGTTCTCAGTCCAGTCCCTGCCCTCAAGGTTGGATGCACATCATGAAATGTGATATGTCAGATCTCTTCTATACTAAGTACATTGGATCCCTTTCCTAGCATAGACTCCATTCACAAAGATTTATATTATATGACTATTTTTTAAATTTATTTAAAAAAATTTTTACAGACTGCATGTTGATTCATTGTACACAAATGGGGCACATCATTTCGTTTCTACGGTTGTACACGATGTAGAATCATACCATTCGTGTAATTGTACATGTACATAGGGTAATGATGTCTGTCTCATATGGCTATTTGCTTATGAGCTAAAAATAATCAAACTCCACACTTGGTATTATATTCAGAATGTAAACTGGGGCTAAAGCACACATTTGTATTTTGTTTTTAAAAGAAGTTAAACTTATCAAAGACAAAATGCTTGGTTTGATCTTTAAATACTTTAACAAGTAACCTTCTAAAATCTTCTAAATTATCAAAATAAAATTCAAATATAGAAAAATTTCATGTTAAGCAGTAAAATATTTCCTTTTCTCATGCATATGCTTATAATGTCATTCCTTTCCCTAGAGTAACACAGTGAATAATTATCCAGGTTTTGTTCTTTTCAATGCACACACACATCCGCCTACCTATCCGTCCATCCATCCCTTCACTTACTCTTTTAACATGTGCTATGGTTATGAGCATGGGTTGAGAATGCTCTTCTCAGAGGCTGGGAGCTGAATCTGCAGTAGAGAACAACAGTCACCACCCTTTGAGAAGACATGGGCTTGGGGGGAGTGTAACAGGAGTTCACTGGCACCACTGGTAACTGTTTAGCCCTATCAGCTGATTTGATTTGGGGTCAAGAAACCTGTAGATCTCAGTGTTTTATAAACATTCCCAATCAAGTTGTTCTCATTCAATAGCAATTTTGTTCTCCTAGGGGACATTTGACACTACTAGAGAAATTTTTAATTGTCACAACTGTGGAGGGTGTGTGTGTTACATCTAGCAGGTAGAGCCCAGGGATGCTTCAAAACATTCTATAAGGCACAGGGAAGCCCGTTATCTAGTTTAAAATGTCAATGGTGTCAAATTCCAATTTATATGGAACTGCTTAGATTCTTAGTAAAAGTTTTTCTGAAATGCTGATAAAAGTCAAATATAAAGGGGTGGTGGAGTATCTGGTTTCTTTTTCAGCTTGACAGGACTCAGATATGCATAAGTTTCAGTGGCAGCTGAGTACCCTGGAGGACACAAGGGGGAAGGAAAATGCCACACAAAGAAATGCTTCATTTGTTCCTGCTTTGTATGGCCAAGTTCAGAATTGTTAGCAAGATGCATTGGGAATTTATGGCAAGCATATGTGAATTTACTACCTACCAACCTATAAATGCTTTCTTGATCTGTTTGCCTGGAGAGACCTAGATAGCTGTAATTTTTAGCTAACAAACTCTCATATTCCTCTTCTTAGACTCTTCTGGTGAATTCCTTCCCAACTCCACGAAATTCTGAAGGGTTGCTGCAAGAATCCAGGCTGACCAAAATATTTTTGCCCCTGTGCTTTGTTGAGATGAAGGATGGATGTATGGCTCAAATAGGATCACTTAGGGTCATCCCTGGGATTGAAAAATCAATATTGAGAAAGAGAAATTTTCATTTTATTGGGGTTATTTATTGGAAGACAAGAGACCAGAATCCTTGCAAGGTTCTTGTGTGTGTATGTTTGTAGTACAAGTGGCATAATATCATTTTACGTTAATCTATGTCAGTTAAAGATGTATACTCAAAATAAATACCACAACAAAGAGTTAGAACTAATAAGATGAACAAAGGAGATAAAGTGGGTGTCTTCTTGTCTGATAGTAGGCCATAGGACCCTCAGTCCAGAAGTGGTCCTGTCCAATTCCCAGGAACAAGAAACACAAGATGGAGAAACCAAGAAGATCTGAATGAACAGGTCTTGTTGAGATTTCCCCCTCAGTCTACCATCGCTAGGTCATACCCTCTTGTCCAATCATGTTTCTACATGTTGTCCATTTTGCATTGAACACCAGCTTACAAATACAGTGTTGGGGTTGAGATTCAGTGACAGAGCACTTGCCTAGCATGTGTGAGGCACGGAGTTCAATTCTCAGCACCGCATATAAATAAAGTAAAAATCTGTCAGCAGCCACACACACACACACACACACACACACACACACACACACATACACACATTTGTATACAGACACACACACACAAATACAGTTTTCCATGAGTCTTTGGGTCTTCATTTCTGAAGGCTCCTGTGTCACATAAAACTTTGATTAAATAAATTTATCATTTCTCCTGTTAATATGTCTTTGTCAGTTTTTATTTCAGACCCACTCAGGAACCACAGGAGGGTTGAGGAAATCTGTCTTCCCCTATACCAGTCTGTGTACTCATTAAGGGGAAGGTCCATTTATCCACCGGTCCCAGTGGTGGCCATGAAGGAATGGCTCAGTCAATATTTCTTGCACTAATGAAGTGATGATGCACAAATGAAGGAGAGGTGGATCCCCAGATATGTATTCACTCTCAGTAGATCTGTGGGGCCTTTGTATCAAATGTCCAGTGAATGGGACGTCTGGTCTCCCTTCCTTCCTCCCCCATCCCCACCCACTCCCTGCCACCAAATTCCCCAGCATTGCCAGCTCACTGGGAAATCTTTTACTTACAGAGCCTCTTTCAAAAACAAAACCTTGTAGGGAACAGTAGCAAGAAATCATTTGTTTAGCAAGTACAATCCTAGTTGCAACACTTCTCTCAAATGTCCTCTATCCTCACCTGTAATAATCACAATGATGGTCCAAACCAGTAATGTAGAAGCTGTTAATGATCTGATCCTTCTATTTTCTCAGAAAGACTCCAAATGATCTTCCTATTTTCTCAGAAAGACTCCCCATGCTTTTCCCAAACATGACAAAATTGGCAAAAATGTCCTTTTCCAGTGATGGATTCTACCAATAATTAGCATGCACTGTTAGGGTAACTGTTGACTGCACTTTATTTATAGATATTAACATGATTAATTGCACTGGAAGTGTGCCTGGAGGATGACACTTTCTGAGCTGGTGGTGGGGCAAAAGAGAACCAGTAGCCCTCATGGGTAGTGAGAAAGAGCTGGGACCTACCATGCCTTTCCTGTCTGAATTGTTCCCTCAGGGGATTCTAGGTTTAGTTCCATAAGACCAGCTTCCCTTAAGAAAGGATTTTCTTTTACTCACTATATGTTCAGCTAGGAACCAACAAGATAACAACAACACATAGGTAAACACATGGGCAAAGCTCTTATGGTTGACAAAAAAATGCCCATCACTATTTCAACTGGTCTTATCCAGTTCCTGGTTTAATATAACAAATATATGGGTGACCCCAACATTTATATCTCTACCCCAGCTTTTTGCTTGCATTAGAGCCTCTTACATCCAAATTTCTTCTTTAGATCTGTACTTATAGTTGTTTAACAGGCATCTCAATCTTAAAAATACTTCAAAATGGAGCTGATTTTCCTCTCCTTTCCCCAGCTTTCTTACTGAAACCTTCTCCTTCTCAATGTGGTAAAACCTCCTCTAAGAGGCTGATGCTGAAAGCCTGGTAGACATCATATCTATATTCCTCCTCTTCTCTCACCCTCCCACATCTGCAAGTCATGTCATTTCTCTCTTCAAAAATATCTAGAATCTGTTCAAATTTCTCTGCTCTACAGTGCTACCCCATTTCAAGACACCACCATCTCTTGTCACATGCACAGAAAAGTGATTGCAAGGGCAGGCCAGCTGCTGCGATGGGTGCCTATCACAAAATTCTGTCCAACCATGGACTGGCTCCCAGCTTGGGATCCCTGTCTGGCCTGATGCTCTGGTAAATACTCAAAGAGGACTTCAGGAGAGGGCTGGTGCCACCTGTGGAGGTGAGGAGACACAGTAGTTCCTTACCTCCTCACATGATTGGGGTTTTCCCCTCAAAGCCTTCCAGGGTGCCCTCAGTGGCTAGAGTTCCCATCGTATTTGCACACACAGGATGCCGCAGCATCCTAGTGCTTTCATGACAGACAGGATTGATGGTGATAATAACACAGTGTGGAACTTAATGATAATAAGAATGATACTAGCTCAGTCTGAGCAACATCTTTGCCTTCCCTTAAAATAGAAGTGGCTCTGACTTGTCTGGAATTACGTGACGTCTGGTTTTGCTCTGCTGGGACTCAAGTTGTTCATGTTTCTAACACATCCAAAATCAGGGAAGTTGTGGTAAATTTGGCAGGCACACTCTTCTGTGATACCCTTAAATAATAATACCTCACTGAAGGCTTACTAGGTACCCTGCTTTTCTCAACACTAGAGGCAGCTGGTTTCTGCCCCATGGGAACCAACTATCTAGGGTGACAGGGCAGAGCTTCAGCATGGGGCAGTGGTCAGGCCCCACCTGGCAAAGGAAAACCACATACCACGTATCAAGAGCTGAGTCTTTTCTTGGTAAAGTAAGCATGGTGCTCATCTCAGGCTGATGATTAGTATTGATTATTGAAAAGTATGGTTTCTGAACCCTTTAAAAATCATTGAGTTCTCATGGCTTCATTACAAAGAGGTTAGATCAGACTAATATCACTTCCTTTTTTGATTTGGGTTATTGGACCTACATATTAGGGAACCTCCATAGGCACAGTGAATGTGACCTCTGCATGACCTCTGATAAACTCTTCCCTGATATCCTTGTGGACAATCTGGATCAAAGTAGCCCAGAAGATAGTAAAGATATATTCATATCTAGTTTGACAATGGTACTTAAAGAATGCTAATTAAGGATTCTATGAACTGGGTATTATTCAGTTCTGTAATTTATCAATAGTTTAGAAGAAGAAACAGAGTTTGTATATGATACAACAGGCAAAATAAGAACATTTGACCCTATAATTGAGATCCACAAAAATCCCGATAGATGAGATGGATAAAGCCTAACGATACAAAATTTTCAAGATAAATTAATTAAGGGTCTAAAAAGTCAATGATGCAATCTCTGAAGTAGATGCAACCTAGTGCATGTTAAAAATTAAAGGTGTACAGTTTAATTTTATTTTTAATCAAAATGTGATATAGCTACCAGAAACTAATTTTGCTTCAGGCTGCATCAATACAGGTACCGTTTCAAGAGGAAGAGTGTACACCAGTCATAAGACATCTGAAACATTAATTCTGTTCTGGGAATCTCAATTTTAGAGATACATAAGCAGCTGAAAGATGATGATAAAAGCTGGAACCACTATAGAAGAGGATCAGGATTACATGAGGAGCAAGGATGAGCTATTAAGCTTTATTAAAAAAAATTCAAGAAACACAAGATTCTTGTCAGCATTAATTCAAATTGATGTCAGACAGAAGAGGGACTAAACTTGTCTCCCCAACCCCCAGTACTGGGATTGAACCCAGGGCCTTATACATGCTAGGCAAGTGCTCTACCACTGAGTTACATCCCCAGTCCTAACAGTGTTTTTAATGGTTCCAAGGATAAGAAGTAGGACCAGTAAGTGGGAGCCAGAGGAAGACTTAGAACATTCTTCCCTATCACAATCTAAAACCGTGGGCTGACTTTCTCTGAATGTAGTTATTTCCCCATCTCATCAGCAAAGTTTTCTGGTTCAGAGAAGAATCAAATTTCAAGTTAGAAGATAAAAAAACATATAGTCTTCCCCAGTCCTGATCTACTATAATTCCATACTTCAGACATTAGCTGGTAGGTGAGGGGAGACATTTCTGGAGCAGGACAACTGAATTATCAAAACTGCGATTAAGGAGATAGGGCTTGGTGGAGCATGCAATTGTATTTGAAGGGAAGATTTAGAGATGAAGGAACCAGAAACAGTGGAATTTGTCACCTAAAAATGCTTAATTCAGCATCCTAGGAACATGTATACTTTCAAAGGGCACAAGGGGAAAATGAAGTGAATAACAGCCTTGGTGTGCCTGGCATAAGAATGTGGGGTACTGGAACCTTCTTGTTTTTCTCAGCATGTTTCCTCAAGTGATACTCTGAAGTTCAATAGTGATTTTTTTAAATCCTTCTATTTTCCTAGGTAGCATGTTTAGTTAAAGAGAGTTCTTGGCTAAACAAACATAGCAGTTTTTGAAAATTAAAGGGCAGTAGAAAAGCCTTTAAAATTTAATTTGAATGTTCAATAACTTGTTCTGATCCAGCAATTCTCTATAGAAAAAAAAAAACAAAGAAATTGGAGTTGAAAACTCATTCTTATTTAAAGGCTGTGGGAATATCAGAGCATCCTTAGATTTGAGCATATGTGCTGGCTTTGATGGATACTGCATTTCACTGGCTTTTGAAGAAAAGAAAACACTAAGATGAGTTGGAAATAATTTTGAATTCACCCTGCATTCTCAGCATTCTTGTCATCCTGAAATTTTCCATCAAAACTAAGAATTCATGCAGTTTTGTGGGAGATGGGAAGAAGAGGATTCTCAAATAAAGATGACCTCTACAGAGAAGCACAGCAGTTAGTTCAATCAACATGTTTATGAACAATCATAAAGAAAAACACAGTATTTTTATTCAACATAAATGGAGACTTAACCCAAAGATAATCATGGGACATAGATTTTTTTTTGTTTTGCTTTTTAAAATCACCTACTGAAGATTTATTGGAGAATACTGTGCATTCCCGAACACTTCTGTCTCCATCAGTTCTTCCTACAGCTTAGTACCAGGGTCACTAAGTCATGTTGACTCTACCTCTGAAACATGCCTTGATTACCCCTCTTCTACCCATTGCCTTTGCAGCTGTCTCTAAAAGATTACTTTGGAGCATTTTACACTTCTGATCCATATTACATGTAAACACAGGTCTGATCACGTCACTCCTTAAATCCTTCAACAAACCCTGGGTGCTCTTAGGTTAAAATCCGAACCCCACAGTACATCCTATAAAGGACAGCCTCTCCAGCTGTTCTGCTATTTCTCCTAATACACTGAATTCTCCAATCAGTCTGGACTATTCTTAAACCCCTGTCCCCTGACACCTTTCCTTTTCATTCTGCTGTGCACTGTTTCTTCTTCCCAAATGACCACTGTTCACTTCTATGCAGGCAAAATGTTCTTTAGTATCTTTGAAGATCTAACTTGCCAAGTTATCTCCTGTGTGCCATCTTCAGTGTCTCTCCAAGTCTGTGTTCTCTGCTCTGGCCACTCTTTGTCCATATTTCTTTATTTTATTTCTTTCTATCTCCATACAAAATTAGAGATGTCTACGACTCTGAGATGCTGAAGGTAGGGACTATGTCTTCCTTTTGGCTCACTTATCCAGGGCTGTGGTCATTCTACAAAGGAGAACAGGGCCGGAGGTTATTTAACTTGCCCAAGGTCCCATGGCTAGTTAGCGCCCAGGTCCTGTTCCCAAACAGTCTGATTAAGGCCTACCGTGCCCCCAAGTGGGGACCCTTTCTGAGCCCTAGAGGCTCTTAAGGACTGGTAAAGGGGAAGGTAGCCAAATTCCTTCTTGTGTGGTGGAGACTTGAGGGAACTTGGAGGAGCTGGACTGGGAGCTAGAAGGGCCCAGATTCTTTCCTTTGCCCCATGGTGTTTTTGCCTCAGGACTGGTCTTCTCTCTTACCTTTTATTAGGAGGAACTACTTTTGCCTTGGCAGCTAGTAGGAAGAATAGAAACTAAGAGAGAAGTACCCTCACTGAATTCAATTTGAAAACTGGGGCAAATGGCACTTTGACAAAAAGGAATCTGCCTTTCCTCTAAGCACCAGCATCACATCACTTTCCTCTGTGTCCACTGCAATTTTATAACACGATTGAAGGAAATGAGAGGTTTTACCACACTAAAGGGCAGTATAGGTGTAATTAGGGGTCATCTTAGATGCATTTCAAATAAGAACAAAAATAATAGTGCTTCTCTCTCAAATTAAATTAACTAATATATGTAAAGCCATTAGCACAATGCCTGAAATACATGTTAACTCATTTTATGTGTCTTCCTGTACCTCCTAGAATAGGGCCTGGTGCAGTGGGTCCATAGTAAGTACACAGTACACCAGAAAGTGAATAGCAGTGGTCTCTACAGAAAGGGTAAGGCAGCTCAATCACGGATAGCTCAGAGTAGGATTCTTCTCCATCATTCTTATATCCAGCTCTACAAGCTGGATAAAGGAGACACAAAACATGCTAGAAGAATTCCTAGGCAGTGGACAGAATTAGCAGGAATGAAAACAAATAAGATAGTGTCTTTAAATGGTATGCCCCGTGAGCTTTCAGGGGGTTATCAGATATCATCAGAAAGGCTCAACTACTTCCCTGTGGTCACAAAGTTCACCAGTGTCAAGAATGGGTCTGAAAGATACTTTACATCCCCACGTTCTCTGATGCTAAGTCTTCATTAAAAGACAGTGAATTTCCCTCCATAAAAGTCAACTCAAAGTGGATCAATTAACCAGAAATCTTGCAACTGCTGGAAGAAAATACAGAACCAACACTCCAACACAGAGGCACAGGCATAGACTTCTTTATTAAGGATGTCTAAATCTCAGGAAATGAAACCAAGAATTAAAATGGAATACTATGAAATTAAAAAGCTTCTACACAGCAAAGAAAACATTTAAGAGTTTGAAAAGAGAGTCTGCAGAATGGGAGAAAATCTTTGCCAGCTACTCTTTTAACAGAGGATTAATATTCAGAATATTTAAAGAACTCAAAAAACAATTCCCCACAAAAAAAAAAACCTTCAAACAACCCAATTAATAAATGGACAAATAAATTAAACAGATACTTTTCAAAAGAAGAAATATAAATGGTCAACAAACTTATAAAAAAATGTTCAACATCCTTAGCAATTAGGGAAATGCAAATCAAAATTACACTGATATTTCCAGTTTGGCAGCCATTGAGACCACAGACTATAATAAATTCTAGTGAGGATGTGGTGAAAAAGGAAATAACTGTTGATCGGATTGTAAATTAGTACCCAGAAATGGAAATACCATTTGACCCAGTTACAGGTAACTCCTCATTTTCCCAAAAGAACTAAAATCAGCATACAAACCTCCCAATCCACTCTCAGGACATAGCAGAGGGTCTGCAGTTTTTTCCACCCAGTGTTCCATTAGATACTCACAGATTTTCTAGGAAAAAGAAGTCAACTGATAGAAGGAATCTACTTCTCAGTAATAGCCCAAGGTGGCTTCATGGGTTGGGATGGTTTGAGAGACAAACCTGGACACTGAAGTTGCTGTGATGACCCAGGGAGTTCCCTGACTCCCTAGGGTAATGACTTAAGTTTGCAGCGTGTGGGAATCTGTTCTCTCCACAAGGGCATAGCTCTAGTGCACTTGGACCAGAGCTAAGGCAGCTATGGGAGAAGCAGGGGAGAATCTGGACGTGTGGGAGGAAGGGAGGGAGAGAGGCAATGAAGGAAGGAAACAAGAAAGTGAGGGAGGGAAGGAAAAGTGTAGGGGCAGGGAGGAAGGCCAGTCTTCACTAATTCCTTTTTCTTTCTTTTTTTCCAGTGGTACTGGGGATGGAACCCAGGGCTGTATGCATGCTAGGCTAGCACTCTATCACTGAGCAACACCCCCTCGCCATTCACTTTAAATTTATTCATTCACATATTCAACAAATATTCCAGGTATTATATTAGATGCTAGAAACAAAAGGGGGGTGAGGGAAGGGTAAAATCCTTGCTGTAATGGAGTAGCCATTTAAATTGCATTTCTAGAGTTCAGATAATAAGGTAAATGATAAGCTATAGAGGCTGGTGGAAGGAAATTCAATTTTAAATAGGATACTCAGTGAAACCGCAGAGATGATACCATCTGGGAGAAAACCTCATGGAACTGGGTACGGGGTACAGGGGTATCTAGGGCAGTGGCTAGGCAGAGAAAACAGCCTGGGGCAGGAGTGTGAATGAGTAACAGGAAGGAAGCTGATATAACTACAGTGAAGAAAATATACAGGAGAGAGGAGGGGGAGGAAGTCAGAGATAATGTGGGGTGGTGGAGTCTGAATCTTGTAGGCCAGGACTTTGGATTTTACTCTGCTGAAAGGAGGAACTGCTGGAGGATTTGGGGCAAATAAGTGACAAGAACCAACCAATAACTTAAAAGCATCACTCCAATTTCTATCCCGAGAACAGAATTGCAGGGGGGTGGAAGATGGAACAAATTAGGAACATGAAAATCAATTAGGAGGCCACTGCAATAAACCTGCTACTACTCAACGCTATTCAAGCTTCTGTTGTTTTTAAGATTACTTAGAATTGTCTTGGGTTTTATAAGGTCTCCTTCATCATTAAGAAATACTGATAGCTGGGCATAGTGGTGCACACCTGTAATCCCAGTGGCTCAGCAGGCTGAGGCAGGAGAACTGCCAGTCCAAAGCCAAAAACTTACCAAGGTGCTAAGAAACTCAGCGAGAGCCTGTCTCTAAATAAAATACATAAAAGGGTTGGAGATGTGGTTAGTGGTTAAGTGCTCCTGAGTTTAATCCCCAGTACCAAAAAAAAAAAAAAAAAACTGATGTTTCTGCTACTCATTGAGTCAGATTCTTTAGTGATGGCAGGAAGCTACTTTTGTTTAGAAAGAGTTGTGATAGGGGCCCAACTGAGTATTCTCCCCAGGAATTCAGGGACAGTAAAGCAAGAAACTCTCTAGGGCAATTTAGAAAAATGTAAAAAGAACACTGAAATGTTCACCAGAGGTCTTTCCTCCATACCTGCAATCACTCTTTTGTAGGCATTGCCCTCCAGTCTCCAACAGACAGGAAGAACAGGTTTTGCCAGGTTCCAGGTGCTTCCAGACTTCAGGAGGAAAGAGTCTCAGCACTAAGCTGAGTTATGTGATGTTGCCATTTTTTTAGGTCAAAAATGGGAATATCAGCAATTTTATTATATAGTTCAACCAATTACATGGCTCAAGGTCAGTGAGAACTGTGCTTACTGCTGTCCTAGATGCAGTCATTAAATGTCCTCCAGCTTAGTTCATGAGAAGCCATTCAAGATAAAATGCAAACCTGAACAACTCAGGGCAGCCAAGGATGCTGATAGAACCCATACTTCCAGCAACAGAACTGTGAACAGGTAAGACAGGAACCTGGGAATTCTGGGGCTCAGTATCAGCAGTAATAACAATACAGGAAATGGGGGTATAAGGCTGGGAAAATCACTCAAGGGAACAATAGTTGGGGAAATGCAAATGATAAGGTAACACACAGAGTCAATTTATTTAAAAATACATCCCAGAGGAGAAAATAATAACAATGCTTCAGCTCTTCCAATGATTTTAGTATGACTCTGAAACCAATATCAAAGATGTGCAAACAAGCAAGCATCTCCACCAAAATGGTAACAAACAGCACACAAAACTATAAGCCACATCTTATACGAAAGTTCTTGAAAAATCCTGTCTTAATATATTAAGGAGTAAAATCTACAGGCAGTATTAATAATATCTTGACCAAACAGGGTTTATTTCCACATGCATGGATATTTCAAAATTAGTAAACCAGGAATGTAACAGGTCACATTAATGGGTTGGAGGAAAAAAATCATGCAAACATCTCAATAGAAAATATAACAGATAAAATTCAATATCCACTTCTACTAAGACAAATACAAAGCTTAATACTGTAAAACTAATGGTATTATTTAAGTTCAGGATAAAGATCAGAATTTGTGCTACCATTCTGTTATTCAACAGTTTGGTCAGTTTAGCCAATGTCATAAAATAAAAAAAATACATGAAATATTAAATTATTATTAAAATCAGTTGCAATATAATTACTCAGAGAGGATATGATTGCTTTGTTAGAAATCCAAGGTAACCAAGTGAAAAACTATTGGAACTAATGATACAGGTGGATCATTATAAGTATACAAAAATAAAGAACTCTTACAAATTAGAAGATAAATAACCCAATTAAAAATGGACAAAAACCTAAACCAATAATTTAATGAAAGAAGATTATTTACAAAGGTGCCCCAAGTCATGAGTCATAAAGAAAAATCATAATGAAATACCACCCGTAGAATGTCTGAGATGAAAAAATGTAACAACTCATTGGTGCATGACTGTAATCCTAGTGGCTTGGGAGGCTGAGGCAGGAGGATCTCAAATTCAAAGCTAGCCTCAGCAACATAGTGAGGTCCTCAGTAACTGAGCTAGGTCTCGTATCAAAATAAAAAATCAAAAGGGCTTGGGATATGGCTCAGTGGTTAAGTGTCCCTGGGTTCAATCTCTGGTACCAAGAAAAAAAAAAGTGACAACATCAGCAAATATTGGCAAGGAAGTGAAGGAACTGGAAATCACATGCACAGTTGGCAGGAATTGAAAACAGTAATTTGAAAAACTATTTGCTTTTCTTATAAATGTCTCCTATTGAAGTCTAATTATCACTGTTTATAGATGATATGATCCTATACATAGAAGATCCAAAAAAAAAAATCCATAAAAAGATTGCTAACACTAATAAACATATTTGGCAAAGTAGCAGGTTACAAAATCAACATGGAAGAAACAATAGCTTTCCTATATACCAACAACAAATCTGCTAATAAAGAAATTAGGAAAACAATTCCATTCACAATAGCCTCAAAACCAAACCAAACTAAACAAACAAACAAACAAAAAAACGCTAGGAATAAATCTAACCAAGGAGGTAAAAGACCTCTACAATGAAAACTGCAGAACAATGAAGAAAGAAATTGAAGATCTCAGAAGATGGAAAGACTTCCAATGTTCATGGATAGGCAGAATTAATATTGTTAAAAAGGTCATACTACCAAAAGCAAAATACAAATTAAATGCAATCCCCATCAAAGTACCAATGACATTCTTCACAGAACTAGAAAAAAAAAGTGCTAAAATTCATTTGGAAGAATATCAGATCAGGAATAGCCAATGCAATTTTAAACCTAAACAGCAATGCTGGAGGCATCACAATACCTGACTTCAGATTATACTATAGAGGACCCTGCCTGACCCCTGCACCGAGGACAGTGCCATCACTGGTCGGTCCCAGTCGCAGAGCAAGCTGGAGGGTGAGTCAGGCCGCCTGCATCGCGGAGGTAGCAGGTGGGCACCCAACCTTCCTGCCTTGCGGAGCTAGGCAGTGGGCAGCCAACCAGCCCAACCACCAGGCCAAAGACAGACCCCATCACTGAGCAACCCCACCCGACCACCACACGGAGGTCTGTTGCCATCGCTGAGCAAGCCTGCAGACAAGCCAGCCCACCTGCATCACGGAGCTAACCAGAGGCTTCTTTATAGGCTGGTACAGACATTTTGAATTATTCCTGAGGGCGTGGCCATCATCATTGGAAGGGCAGCTCCCTTCCTAAGACACCTACAGGAGGCTAGAGGACCTTTGACAAGATCCAGGAGTCAAGAAGAGGAGATACTGAGATACTCGGGACCAACTCAGAGCCACCAGGTGAGTCTCTCCCACTGGTCAGGCTCCCTGGATGGGGCAGTAGTCCCGAAACACAGGGAACTTTGTGGAGTAGGGTGGCCCAGTGAGATTCCCCTGCTGGAGCCGAGAACCCAGTCAACCAGGAGCATTGCAGAGGAGGGCCTCACAGAGAGAGGCTTCAACGCAGAGTGAGGGTCCGAGGCCCAGGTGGTAGCTCTGGTCCCCAGGGAACGTAGCAGAGGAAGGCCGATCAGCAAGGGAGTCCCTCGCAGGGCCAGGCTCCCCAGCCCAGGCGGTAGGTCAGGACACCTGGGAACATCACAGAGGAGTGCTTCCCAGTTCAGGTGGTTGTTCTGGACTGAAGGGAACTTCTCAGAGGAGAGCTGCCCAGCGAAGCTTTCCCACCAGGGAGTAGAACCAGAGACACAGGCCCAGATCAGACCTGCCCCAGTCTGCAGTCTGGTCACCCTTTGGCTGACCATCAGTCAACAAGTGGAGGTGCCTCTGCCCACTGACAGGGAATATAACCCACCTGAAAGCCACCACCCCTAGAGGAGCAGCTTCCTAGTGGAGCACCATATTATCAAGTTCCTCCAAGACTTCAGGCTACTGAAGGCTAAGTGGTGAGTTATTGGAAATCTACAGAGACAATATTAGTCAATAGAGGAAATCTGCAATATCCCAGAGTTTCAATACTAGAGGGGTAGATACCTGAGCAATATGAGAAAACAAGGGAAGAAAATGTCCCAAACAAACCTAGATGGTATAGCAATAAAATCCAATTACAGCATGGCACAAGATATGTCAGAAAGGGAGTTCAGAATGTACATAATTAAAATGATCAGGGAAGCAAACGAGTAGATTAAAGATCAAATGCAGGCATTGAATGATGAGATGAAAGAGCAAATGCAGGCATTGAATGATTGCACCAATCGACAGTTAAAAGAACAAATACAGGAAGCAAAACATCATTTCAGTAAAGAGTTAGAGATATTGAAAAAAAAAAAAACAGAAATCCTTGAAATGAAGGAAACAATAAACCAAATTAAAAACTCCGTAGAAAGCATAACCAATAGGAAAGAACACCTGGAAGATAGAACCTCAGATATTGAAGACAAAATATTTAATCTTGAAAACAAAATTGGCCAAACAGAGAAGATGGTAAGAAATCATGAACAGAATCTACAAGAATTATGGGATATCATGAAAAGGCCAAATTTAAGAATTACTGGGATTGAGGAAGGCACAGAGAAACAAACCAAAGGAATGAGCAATCTATTCAATGAAATAATATCAGAAAATTTCCCAAATCTGAAGAATGAAATGGAAAACCAAGTTCAAGAGGCTTATAGGACTCCAAATACACAAAATTACAACAGACCCACATCAAGGCACATTATTATGAAAATACCTAACATACAAAATAAAGACAGAATTTTAAAGACTACGAGAGAAAAAAATCAAATTACATTCAGGGGGAAACCAATACAGATATCTGCAGATTTTTTAATTCACACCCTAATAGCTACAAGGGCTTGGAACAACATTTTTCAAGCCCTGAAAGAAAATGGATTCCAACCAAGAATCTTATACCCAGCAAAACTTACCTTCAGATTTGACGACGAAATAAAATCCTTCCATGATATACAAAAGCTAAAAGAATTTACAAAAAGAAAGCTGGCATTACAGAACATTCTCAGCAAAATATTCCATGAGGAAGAGATGAAAAACAATGATGTAAATCAGCAAAGGGAGGAATTACCCTAAAGGAATAGCCAAATGAAGGAGAAACCAAGTCATGTCAAAAAAAAAAAAAATGAGTCAAATGACTGGGAATACAAATCATATCTCAATAATAATCCTGAATGTTAATGGCCTGAATTCATCAATCAAAAGACATAGACTGGATTAAAAAGAAAGATCCAACAATTTGCTGCCTGTAAGAGACTCATCTCATAGAAAGAGATTCCCACAGACTAAAGGTGAAAGGATGGGAAAAAATATACCATGCACATGGACACAGCAAAAAAGCCGGAGTATCCATCCTCATATCAGATAATGTGGACTTCAAGCCAAAGTTAGTCAGAAGGGATAAAGAAGGACATTTCATACTGCTTAAGGGAAGCATAAATCAGCAAGACATAACAATCATAAATATCTATGCCCCAAACAGTGGCTCATCCATATACGTCAAACAAATCCTTCTCAATTCCAGAAATCAAATAGACCACAACACAATAATACTAGGTGATTTTGACACACCTCTCTCACCACTGGACAGATCCTCCAAACAAAAATTGGACAAAGAAACCATAGATCTCAATAACACAATCAATAATTTAGACTTAATGGACATTTATAGAATATACCATCCAACAAAGAGCAAATACACTTCCTTCTCAGCAGCACATGGATCCTTCTCTAAAAAACACCATACTTTATGCCACAAAGCTAATGATAGCAAGAACAAGAAGATAGAGATACTACCTTGTATTCTATCAGATCATAATGGATTGAAATTAGAAATAAATGACAGAGTAAAAAACTGAAACTACTCCAACACCTGGAGATTAAATAATACACTACGTATGATGAATGGATAACAGAAGACATCAGGAAGGAAATTTAAAAATGCTTAGAGGTAAATGAGAACAAAGAAATATCATATCAAAATCTCTGGGACACTATGAAAGCAGTACTTAGAGAGGAAAATGTATTTCATGGAGTGTATTCAATAAAAGAAGAAAAAAATCAAGAAATAAATGACTTAACAGTACAGCTCAAAGCCCTAGAAAAAGAAGAACAGACCAACACCAAAAGTAGCAGAAGACAGGAAATAGTTAAAATCAGAGCTGAAAGCAACGAAATTGAAACAAAAGAAACAATCGAAAAAATTGATAAAATAAATAGTTGTTTCTTTGGAAAAATAAACAAAATTGATAAAACCTTAGCCACACTAAAGAGAAGGAGAGAGAAAACCCAAATTACTAAAATTTGGAATGAACAAGGAAATATCACAGCAGATACAATTGAAATACAAAACATAATTAGAAGCTATTTTGAAAAATCTATACTCCAACAAAAGAGAAAATCTCGAAGACATCAACAGGTTTCTAGAGACATATGAATTACCTAAACTGAACCAGGAGGACATACACAATTTAAATAGATAAATTTCAAGCTTTGAAAAAATAAAATACTTGGGAATCAATCTAACAAAAGAGGTGAAAGACCTCTACAATGAGAACTACAGAACACTAAAGAAAGAAATTAAAGAAAACCTTAGAAGATGGAAAGATCTCCCATGTTCTTGAACAGGAAGAATTAATATTCTCAAAATGGTCATACTACCAAAAGTGCTATACAGATTCAATGCAATTCTAATTAAAATCCCAATGACGTACCTTACAGAAATAGAGCAAGCAATCATGAAATTCATCTGGAAGAATAAGAAACCCAGAATAGCTAAAGCAATCCTTAGCAGGAAGAGTGAAGCAGGGGGTATTGCAATACCAGGACTTTAACTATACTAAAAAGCAACAGTAACAAAAATGACATGGTATTGGCACCAAAATAGACAGGTAGATCAATGGTACAGAACAGAGGACATGGACATAAACCCAAATAAATACAATTTTCTTATACTCAACAAAGGTGCCAAAAATATGCAATGGAGAAAAGATAGCCTCTTCAACAAATGGTGCTGGGAAAACTGGAAAACCATATGCAACAGAATGAAACTAAACCCCTATCTCTCACCCTGCACAAAAATCAACTCACAATGGATCAAGGACCTTGAAATCAGACCAGAGATCCTGCATCTTATAGAAGAAAAAGTAGGTCCAAATCTTCAACATGGCCCAGGATCAGACTTCCTTAACAGGACTCCCATAGCACAAGAAATAAAAGCAAGAATCAATAACTGGGAAAGATTCAAACTAAATAGCTTTCTCTCAGCAAAGGAAACCATCAGCAATGTGAAGAGAGAACCTACAGAGTGGGAGAAAATCTTTGCCACTCATACTTCAGATAGAGCACTAATTTCCAGAATCTATAAAGAACTCAAAAAACTCTACACCAAGAATACAAACTACCCAGTCAAAACAAATGGGCTAAGGAAATGAACAGACACTTCACAGAAGAAGATCTACAAGCAATCAACAAACATATGGAAAAATGTTCAACATCTTTAGTAATAAGAGAAAAGCAAATCGAAACTACCCTAAGATTCCATCTCACCCCAATTAGAATGGCGATCATCAAGAATATTAGCAACAATAGGTGTTGGCGAGAATGTGGGGCAAAAGGTACACTCATACACTGCTGGTGGGGTTTCAAATTAGTGTAGCCAATCTGGAAAGCAGTGTGGAGATTCCTCAGAAAACTTGGATTGGAACTACCATTTGACCTAGCTATCCCACTCCTTGGCCTATACCCAAAGGACTTAAAATCAGCATACTACAGAGATACAGCCACAACAATGTTCATAGCTGCTCAATTTACAATAGCCAGATTGTGGAACCAACCTAGATGCCCTTCAATGGATGAATGGATAAAGAAACTGTGGTATATATATATACAATGGAATATTACTCTGCAATGAAGAATGATAAAATTATGGCATTTACAGACAAATGGATGAAATTGGAGAATATCATGCTAAGTGAGATAAGCCAATCTCAAAAAACCAAAGGACAAATGATCCTTTATATATAATATCTTTATATAATATAATAATATATATAATTATATCTTTATAAATAACAGAATGAATCATAAACTATTACCCTAGGTAAATGTATGATTATAAAAACAGTATGCCTCTACTTCATGTACAAACTGAGAAACAAGATGTATCCCATTCGTTTACAATAAAAATGAATTTAAAAAATATACTATAGAGCAATAGTAACAACAACTGCATGGTACTGGCATAAAAACAGACACACAGACCAATGATAGAGAATAAAAGACACAGAGACAAACCAATACAAATACAGTCATCTGATCCTTGACAAAGGTGCTAAAAACAGATACTGGAGAAAAGACAGACTTTTCAACAAATGGTTCTAGAAAACTGGTTATCCATATGTAGAAGAATGAAACTAGATCCTTATCTCTCACCCTGCACAAAAATTAACTCAAAATGGACCTACAACCTCAAAATTAGATCAGAAACTATGCAACTCCCAGAAGAAAACGTAGAGTCAACACTCTTTTAGGCACAGGTAATGACTTTCTCAATAGGACCCTTAAAGCTCAGGAAATAATCCCAAGAGTTAATAAATGGAATGGCATCAAATTAAAAAGTTCTGCACAGCAAAGAAAACAATTAGGAATGTGAAGAGAAAGAAAGGGAGATAATCTTTGCTATCTACTCTTCTGAGAGAGAATGAATATCTAGAATATATAAAAAGCTCGAAAAACTTTACACCAAAAAATTAAATAACCCAATTAATAAATGGACAAATGAATTAAACAGGCACTTCTCAAAAGAAGAAATACAAATTGCCAACAAATACATGAAAAAATGATTCACATCATTAGCAATTAGGGAAATGCAAATCAAAACTACATTGAGGTTTCATCTCACACCAGTCAGAATGGCAGTCATCAAGAATACAAATAATAATAAAAACTGGAGAAGATGTGGAGAAATGGAACACTTTTACATCGTTGGTGGGACTGTAAATTAGTTAACCAATATGGAAATCGGTATGGAGGCTCCTCGAAAGACTAGGCATGGAACCATAATATGATCCAGTCATATCACTCATTGGTATTTATCCTAAAGAACTAAAGCCTTACCCTGGTGATATATGTATGGTTATAGCAGCACAATTTACAATAGCCAAACTATGGAACCAGTCTAGGTGTCTATCAACAGATGAATGGATAAAGAAAATGTGGTGTATATATATACATGCAATGGAGTTTTATTCAGTCATAAAGAAAAAATGAAATTATGACATTGACAGGAAAATAGATGGATCTAGAGACCATCATGTTAAGCAAAAGAAGTCAAACTCAGGAGGTTAAATAAGGGTCACACTTTTTTTTCATATGCAGAAGCTAGAGAGGAAAAAGGAAAATAAAGGTGGGGGTAGATCTTCTGAAAAATCAAAGGGAGATCAGTAGAGGGAGCTGAATAAGGGTAGGAGGAAAGAAGGGAAGGGAGAAGTGCTGGGGAGTGAGAGTAGCCAAATTACATTGTTACATTGTGTGCATGTGTGAGTATGTAACAACGAATCCCATCAATATGTAGAACTATAAAGTACCAATAAAAATGTGGAAAAATGTCTCCTACGATCAAGGAATTCTAGTCCTAGGTATTTATTTGCTCAAGACAAATAAAAACACTTGTATAAGAATAGTCATAGTAGCTGTATCCATATTAGCCAAAAAAGAAAAACAAGAAGCAACCCATAGCATCCCAAGAGCAGAGGAACGGATAAACAAATTCAGACATGCTCACACTGTATATTACTCAACAAAAACAACAGGAAAAGAACAAACTACTGAAACGCTCCATAGCACAGATAAAAATCAAAATCACCATGTTGAAAAACGAATTCTCCTCTTAAATGCACACAAGTGTGAAGTGTGAGAACAGGAAATCACGGTGACCCAAGTCAGAACATGGCTGCTCTTGAAGGGACTGACAGGAGCAGGACATGAGGACACTGCCAGCAGTGACAGAAATGTCCTGTGAAAATTCTATTACAACTCCATTCACAAACAGGAAGCACGATTTTTCACCATGGGTTCCCAGTATTTTCTTTTATCCACAGCAGATTCCACAATCAACAGGCTTATTGTGACAGTGTCCATTTGAGGAGAACAATAAATAGCTTTCAAATTCTAATTATTTCACATTTACCCCAATTTTGTTATATTTTTGAGGCTTATATTTTTGACTATAGCAAAAGTTTAAAATGTGAGTATTTGTTATATGATAATATTGGGAGTATAGGAAATATTGGTTTATTCAGATGGGAGAGAGACAGCAAATCATTTGGGGGATATTAGTTAAGACTGTTACCTTATACACACACCAAATTAATTCTGAACAGATTCACGTTTAAATAGAGATTAAATAGAGATTGCCGTTTAGAGTGTGGCATCTGGAGTCAGATATCTGGATTTGCCACTCTCCATGTGACTTTGAGTACGTCACTGAACTATTTGTTTCAGTTTCTTTATTTGTAAGTTAACAATAAATATTATGTGCCTCATAGGGTTCTTGATGAACAAAGGAAATGATATATTCAAATTTCATAGAATAGGGCTTGGCAAATGATTAACAGCAGATATTAGTTCTTAATGTTGTTATTGTTACTATAGAAAGTTTTTATAATCTCAGGAATAAAAGTGCTTAAGAAAGGGCTTACTAAGCGTGACTCTGAAGGCTGGATTTCCTGTGGAAGAACATCATATATGTGAATACGTAAACATTTAACAAGGCCAAGAACCAAAGGCTGACACCTGTAATTTTAAAGAGATCTTAAGAATTAATAAGGAAAAAAGGCAATTCCTCTTCTAAAAATGGGTTTAAAAAAAAAGGCAAGTCACTAAATAGAACAACAAATGGTCAGTAAACTTACCAAAAGGTGTATGAACCTCATTAATATTAAAACACACAAATCATATCAAAATGATCATGTCATATTTTGCCTATTAGTGAACAATAAAAATTATAATAACAGAAAAAAACCTAGGAAGTCTAAACCAAACAAACAATAGCTACAACAATTAGAAAAAAGGATCAATGAAAACAGCTGTAAATCATTATCTGTCATGGAAAGAGAAGTGATGACAGGGGAGTATTGACTGCCTTCCTTACAGCTTTGTATACACAAGAGGTTAAATTTTCTATGAGGATCAGGTATAATTTCTCTAAGTCATAAAGTTAATTTGTGTACATTTATATTACAAATATTCATACCTATGTTAAAGTTAATTAAATGAAGTTTACAAGAGAGCTATGAAATTGGCACTTGCACATGATTTGTAGAACTATAAAACAGTAAAACTGGATCAGAGAAAAAATTAACAATATATATCAAAAGCTATAAAATGTGTATATCCTTTAATTTTAAATGTCTACTTCTAGGACTATATCCTAAGGAAATAATTGGACTGTGTAGAAAACATACATATGAAGATTTACATCTTGGTACAAAGCTGAAAGTTAGTAGTAACTCAAATACTGGTCAATAGAAAATTGAATAAAAGACATTATGGTACATCCACACATGCAAGAAATAATAATAGCCAGAAGGACTATCACTTAAAATGAAGATATGTATGTCTATTAATTGCTGTGGAAAGTGTTTTTATTTAGAGAGAAACATCAGATTGCAAACGAGTGATCTCAGTGTGTGGAGTGATCTCAGGTTTATTGGGAAAAAAAATCCCACAGTATGTGTGTGTTAATGCTTAGGCATTAAATAAATCCCAATATAAATAAACCAAAATATTAGTGGATTCTTGAAATAAGAATAATCTGCACATTATTACTGTGTAGGTGAGGAGAATCAAGGACCTGGCAATTCAGTGGGTAGAAATGAATACCTAGGAGAGTGATACATCTGCCAATGGAGGCCCAAGGCCCAGGAATGT
This sequence comes from Sciurus carolinensis, assembly GCF_902686445.1. Taxonomy (NCBI): domain Eukaryota; kingdom Metazoa; phylum Chordata; class Mammalia; order Rodentia; family Sciuridae; genus Sciurus; species Sciurus carolinensis. The sequence continues at coordinate 69,107,018 of NC_062223.1, forward strand.
CAGAGCTCAGAGAAGCTACTAACTTCAGAGTGACCAATGTGAGGCAGCAACACGTCCTCATAACTTGGCAGAGCAGGAATCACTGGAGCTGACTTGGAGAGTCATGTCAGACAGGCAGCATCTGAAAGGTGGCCTGGCCGCTGAAACCTTTCAGTCCCTTGAAGGGTAATTTACCAAAGCAGCTAGGGCTTCCTTCAAGTGTGATTACAAGGCTATGGGACACATCAGCAGAACAGGGGTTGGCAATTAGTAGTGGCATCCCAAATTAGAGGCACAAGGACTGCCATTATGCTGTAGTGGTCCCAAATTCTACTGACCTCAAATCCTACATGCTTTGAACTAGAGCTGGAAGTCTGATATTTAGCGATAGTACATGTGAGTATTGATGACTTCTAACATATTTCAAAATTTTAAGTTGTTTTGGTTACAAAAGCAATAATTATAGCAAATAGGAAAAGCAAAAATTAAGAGGTATGAAACACCTGAAAATGTCTGTAAAGAAAAAGCAATGTGAACCAGAGGTCAATGAAAAATGTTGGTGAAAATACTCTGAAAGTTTAATAAGCTTATTCATTCATTCATTACTTTTAGTCACCCATGGAATGAGGTACCAGGGTTTGTGTTGAGCAAAAGTAAACAAAACCAACTCTTCACACCACACAGTTCCAATTCATTTTGCTCAAAAGTGAAGAAAAAATACAAAGTAGTTAAACATAATGCACACATCATCAGGATGTGATGTACTATAGTTCCCCAAATATTTTTTAGGCTGGCAAAGACAGAAAATGATGAATTTGAGTTTTCATTTTCAGCTGTGAAAGTCCAACAAAGTATTCTATTCTATAAATCGGGAAAATAAAGATAGATTTTTTTTCGACTACAGTGGACTTTTTTTCTCCCGACAAATCATCTGTTCCCATTTCCCTACCCAATCTTAAGAATTTCTAAGTAATTTCATCAGATTTTTTTTTCTTCCTAGTCATGAAGACAAAAAAACTCTTACAACTCCATTGTCATTGCTCTTTGTAAGACTTCTGATGATTAGAGGGCATCTCACTACCAGAGAACAAAGGCAGGATAAATGCAGGGTGTGTCTGGGAGACAGGTGCCTGGATGCCTAAGGAGCCTGCTCACTCAGAGACACCAGGACACAAACGAGGGACCCCTAGCAATCCATAAAACCTGTCTGGGAGGCAAGTCTTACCGTCTGTACAGAAGGTTCAGTTTAGGACAGATTTTATTTTCCCCTTTCTCCCTCTAGCATTTGCTCTCTCATCCATCTGTCACAGCTGCAGAGTTCCCCAGCCATGAAGAAATCTGACCCCAAATTCTATTTTAGTCCTAGTGATGCCTGGCATTTATCAGAAACAAATGTAACCACTGAAGAAACTCTGCTCAAGCAGGTTAGACTTTCAACTGGGTTACAAAAGGATCTTAAATATCCATATGAACTACAGAAAGGCCAATGAAGGGACAGCAGAGAATTTTTAGCAAGTCAGTGAAAACCTGGAGATCACTTCTGTCTTTGTCACACTCTTTTAATTTTCCAAATTAGGGTCAGTTTTAAAGTTGAACAGATCTAAGGTTTAAGCCTAGTTCTGCCATCTGTGTGGCACACATCCCAGCTTTGTAAGTTTGGGTAAATTATTTAACGTTTGTTTTCATATCTATAGAGTGAAAATAACAGCATTTTTTTTTGGTCTGTGTCTGGGTATTAGAAGTGATATATCCTTGACACCAGAACTTCAATGAAATGTAGGTTTTACTTACTGATTGATCACGTCTCCTGTTTCTTCTCAAATCTCTTGACGTTACTTCTTTACCTAACTATCAAAGAAAGACTTTTTTTCCTATTTCATGGAGAAAACAGAAATCATAAGACAGGAACTCCCATAACTCACTGCCAATATCCTTATGAAGAGGTTTGCATCTTTCTTCTCCTTTCAGTATTGAAAGATGTACTCCTTATCTTACCAAATAGGGTGAACACCCCAACCTACCAAGCTTTCTCAGAAACTCAATGGATTATCTTTGCATTCATCATTCTTTAGCATTTTACTCTCTACTGAATCCCATGTATTAGTGTTTTAACATACATTGTTAAATTAACTTCTTCCTTGAAAGCATGGGCCTTCCTTTCCCAGCTAGAATATGTCACTTTTTTATCTTGCCAAACTTTTCTAAAGGATTGTTTGAACCAAGTAACTCAACTTCCTTGTCTTCCACTTGCTCTTCAGTCTACTTCTATCTGGCTTATGCGCCTAGGGCTCTATCTAAACTGCTGTCACCCAGGCATTTCCATATTACTAAATAGACACCCTCCATCCTCATCTGCACCTCTCAAAGGTATCCGTCATAAATATTCACTTCCTTCTTGTAAAAATATTGACTTCTCCTGGAATCCACAATGCTAGCTTCTCTTGCTTCTCCTCCTTTTGGCTCAAATCTATTCAGTTTTCTTTGGGGAAGTTTCTACTCCATTGGTACTTTAAATGTAAGAGTATTTATAGTTTGGTCCGAGGCATGGTGGCTTTCTTTTCACTCTTTATTATCTAAGATTGTCCCGACCCACAGGACTACAACGGGAACTTGGAAGGGGGAGCGGGGATTGGGAGAGACAAGAGACACGAGAAATGGAGACAAGACAAAAGCCTGATCAAGTCTCGTTTATTAGGGAAGTGAGTCCAGTTTATATTAATTACAAAAGCCAATCAAAGGAAAGTAAGGAAGCATACTTGGCCAGTCATAAAGCACCACACAATCTAGCCTGATACACACATAGTATTGTCTGACAGTTACGTGTGCAGGAAAGGCACGCCCCGCCAGTATTCAGCAGGCGCCATCTTAGCTCAACTTGTGGCAAGGCGGGGGCGTGGCCTGCCGGCTCCCGACAGGTCCCCCTTTTTTATTTTATAGAGCTGGAGTGACAATCCCTCGGGAACTGCGCCTGTCTTAGGTTGTCCGTGACAGAGCAACATCCTTACCCGTCATTGGATAATGAGGCTCTAGCCCTCATTTCCTGTCTTAGGTTGGTATGAGCTCTCACGAATCTTACCTGTCATTGGCTGTCCAGTTCAGCTCACAGGGGTGATGGTCTATTAAGATCTAATATCGATCAGATGTTGCACCGTCACGATCCATCATCTCCAGTCGATGGTAATGAACCTGAATAGGTTTTGCCTGTATAGCCTCAATTTGAACTTTAATGAAAGCCATGATCTTGTTGAATATCAAAGGACCTATAGATACGACGAGCAGCAAGCAAAGAAGGGGACCTAAGACCATCTAAGATTGTCCTCTTCCATGACTTCAATATGCTCAGATTAGTTATATCTTTAGTTTCAAACTTAAATATGTAACACAAAAGGGAATGAAGGAAAGGGGATGGGAATAGGAAAGACAGTAGAATGAATTGGACATAACTTTCCTATGTTCATTATTAATACACAACCAGTGTAACTCTGTATCATGGAAAATTATACTCCATGCATGTATATCAGTATATCTACAAGGAACAACAACAATCTTACATACGTAATAGCCTATCCAGCATACCACTTGGATGGCCAACAGATGCCTCACATTTCCTATGTGCAAAACTCAATTCATGATCTTTCATTATTAAGACTTTCATTTCTAGTATTCTGCATTTCAGTAATGAAATCACCATTCATCTAGATGCTAACGTGAAAAACCTGAGCACTGTCATTTTTCCTTTTATGAAACTTACTGTTAAGAATACTCAATTTGATTGGACCATGTAAGCAAGTCCAGGAAAATAAATGTTAATTGTTTTCCTAATAATTTATCTGACTAGTCCAGTGAAGTCATTCAGACAGCAGAAGGAGAATTCTGCAAGGTCAACTATATGGTTCTATAAAAAATTCAGCAGAGAAATGATCAAGGTAGTAGCAGTGGAGATTCACGTTAAATATACAAAATGAGATTCACAGACACTGGTGTCTGATGGAATGTTTGGTGAAAGGGTAGGAGAGAGATATTTCAAATTCCTAATGTAAGAAATTAGTAAAAGAATGGGGTCCGTCGCAGGGTTGGCAGACGTGAGAAGAAGTGAAGATAGCAGAGTGAGGAGAGCCTTGGCCATCTGGCCGTTTGGCCTCCTGGCCGGGGGCTGACAGACCCCTGGGGACGCTGATTGCATTTTCTGGATCATCCAAGAATCCTTATTACACAGGATGAACACTTTCCTGACATTTAGGTGCTTTTCTATTCATCTCGAGAAAATTCTGAACTCAGGATGTGGCAGGTATTTCTTTTTTTTTTTTTTTTTCTATTGCATTTAATATGTTTTATTCGTGGTCATACTGGTGAGTCTTCTGAATGGGAGAGGAGACAGGGGAACATTAAACCTTGAACTTCCCTGCCTGCCTTGAAGATTTATGGAAAAATAAAGACCTACAGTCATGCCATGGCATTTGGTCCATAGCAATTTGGGCAAGTTAAAAACAAAATAAAACAAAACAAAAAACATCAGATAATACAACAAGTAACCTTTGCCACGTTTCAGAGCCAGCTCTGGTGGGACACAGACTCTCATCTTGGAAAGGCCCCTGCCCCTCATCTTGCTGCTTGGGCACTCTCAGGGGCCTCCTGGCAGATGGGCATCCAGCCTTGCTGGCCTAGAACCTCTCCTGACAGCAAAGCTTGCTCTGATCATGGGTAAGCCTTTCTGCTGGTGATGTCATCTGCCTTCCAGAAGCTTCCTCTGGTGGCCCTTGGCTCTGCCCTGTGGAGCAACATCAAGCAAACTTCTCTGTTCATATGGCAGCTACTAGGGATCGTTGGGCTTCTCATGTCTGCTCCTGTCCAGCCCAAACACCCTCGTTCCTTCTTGCTCCTCATTAGACAAGGTTCCCAGACACTTGTCATTCTATTCAGACTTCTCTGAACAAAGTTCAGTTTGTCAACATCTGACTTAGAATGTGATACCCATAATGAGATTTCTGGGAATCAGAACTTGATGAGAAATTCCATTTCAAGTCTTAGCAGAGGAAATCTTCCTCCAGTGACTTTTCCTTCTTTATGGCAGAGTGGAAGTAAAAAACAGGAAGAAAAAAACAAAACAACAACAACAACAACAACAAAAAAACCAGACCCACCAAATCAATCCAATAATAGCTACTTATTAATTCTCTAGTGTCAGGGCCAGTTTCTTCCCTGGGTCTTTAGGGGATGTAAGGAAGAGGCAAGATAAAGAGGCACCAGAAATGAAGAGCCAGCTTGACTTGCTTCTTTCCAGTATAGAAAATAGAATCTCTTTTATTTTGCAGCTCTAGAATTCAAGTGCTGCAAGATTCTTAGATTCTGCTTCCTCGATCTCCTAATGAACATATCACAAAACTGATGGCCAGACAGGTTACATGACTTGCCCAAGATCACAGAGATTTTCAATTCTCTGGGGTTCTTTCCATCAGTTTCTTCTGCCTTCCACCTCTTTCTTCTGCCTCTGGCCCTCCCCAGAGACCCAGTCCTTGGTCCCTCTGACCATTATTCTTACCTGAAAGCTTCTTTGCAAACATAAGCACCAAAGTCATAAGATGCTTTGGTACATTTTTTTTTTTTTCTCATGAGAATCTTTTGCACTGTGGTTTGTGGAGGAAACTGACTAGCATTCTAGTTATCAACAGAGAACACTAACTGTTAAGATAATATATGTGTCTGAATATGTCAGCAGGTGCGAGAGCTGTCTTGTCCCACTAGGGCGACAGGAAATGTATTCACCTAAATGTGCAGGTCACAGATAGGTCAGAGAGATAGCATAGTACCAGGGGTCAAACAAGCCACAGTGTGGTTTTTAGAGACATGTGGTCCCTCTAAGGCCAGGGAAACGTAGATGCCCATCTCTAGAAAATGCCTGAGTGTTCCCACGGGTGCCCATAGGGAGAAATATAAAATTCTCTGCATCATTAAGGGCCAACTTTAATTTTAGACTCTGGTCCACTCACCACCTCTAAAGTATCTCTTGGATATTCTAATTTACTCTTTTCATTTCGCTGCATTCATTCATTCATCCCTCCCTTCATTCAATAACTATTTTTAAAATATTTTGCTTATCTTCATTCAATAACTAATGTCGAGTCCCTTCTTTATGCTGATAAGTCTCTCTCTTCTCTATCTGAATTCTACTCTGAATTCTTTAAGGGTTAGAATTCCACATCTTTTGGGATGCCGTTATTATACACTCAGCCCACCAGTTTCTTCCTTAGCTCTGTACTTCTGGTACCTGCTGCCATCTACTTCAGACACTCAGTGCTGACATGTGTAGTTCTGCCAACTGGCCTTACTCATTGGATCAACATCTGTTTAGTTCTTTGCGGTCAACCAGATTCATGTGCTTTGTCTCAATCATCCTCACAGCACTGGGGTACTATTATCAATCTCACTGCAAAAGTGAGAAAAGCAAGGGCTAAGAAAGATGAAGAAACTTGTTTGTCACATAGCCGAAGGTAACTGTGTGAAACTCAAAACTCAGTTTTGCCCTTCTGACCCTAAATCTTTTGCTTTTCCTCTTTCACCCTGCTGTACTTGTCCAAACTTTTTATTCTCTATTGGAGCTTACATAGTGCTTGTACTCAACTACATTCTCATTGATCAAATTGTTCTAGTCTGGTAGCTCTAGAAGGACATGTTTACTTGGGAACCATCAAGGAAATATGGAAATGTTGACTTGTGTTATAACCCCCTTTCCCCCAAGTTATCTTTTTCATCATATAATAGCATATTGTTTAATCTCCAGGTGTTGGAGTAGTTTCTGTTTTTTACTCTTTCATTTATTTCTAACTTCAATCCATTATGATCTGATAGAATACAAGGTAGTGTCTCTATCTTCTTGTATTTGCTGACATTAGCTTTGTGGCATAATGTATGGTCTATTTTAGAGAAGGATCCATGTGCTGCTGAGAAGAAAGTGTATTCGCTCTTGGTTGGATGGTATATTCTATAAATGTCTGTTAAGTCTAAATTATTGATTGTGTTATTGAGATCTATGGTTTCTTTGTTCAATTTTTGTTTGGAAGATCTGTCCAGTGGTGAGAGAGGCGTGTTAAAATCACCTAGTATTATTGTGTTGTGGTCTATTTGGTTTCTAAAATTGAGAAGGATTTGTTTAACATACATGGATGAGCCACTGTTTGGGGCATAGATGTTTATGATTGTTATATCTTGCTGATTTATGCTTCCCTTAAGCAGTATGAAATGTCCTTCTTTATCCCTTCTGACTAACTTTGGCTTGAAGTCCACATTATCTGAAATGAGGATGGATACTCCAGCTTTTTTGCTGAGTCCATGTGCATGGTATGTTTTTCCCCATCCTTTCACCTTTAGTCTATGGGTATCTCTTTCTATGAGGTGAGTCTCTTGCAGGCAACATATTGTTAGATCTTTCTTTTTAATCCAATCTGCCAGTCTATGTCTTTTGATTGATGAATTCAGGCCATTAACATTCAGGGTTATTATTGAGATATGATTTGTATTCCCAGTCATTTGGTTCATATTTAAAATTTTATTTATTTATTTATTTATTTACTTTTTGACACATCTTGGTTCCTCCTTTATTTGACAGTTCCTTTAGGATAATTCCTCCCTTTGCTGATTTGCTTCTTTGTTTTTTTTTTTTGTTTTTTTTTTTTTTAAAGTGCTATCTTTTTATTTTTTTTTTTTTATTTTTTTTTAAAGGACATAGTTCTCATATGCTTTTATTCTGAGAGTACAAACAAGCTTTTCTAAACCCTGTCTGCATTTTTTTTATTTATTTTTTTACGTTTACATAGGGTAATGATGTTTATTTTTTTTCCCTTCCCCCCCACCCCTCCCACCCTTTTCCCTTTATACAGTCCTTCTTTCCTTCATTCTTACCGCTCTCCTTAGCCTAACTCTAAACCTAACCCTAAACCTAATGCTAACCCCTCCCACCCCCATTATATGTCCTCATCCGCTTATCAGCGAGATCATTCGTCCTTTAGTTTTTTGAGATTGGCTTATCTCACTTAGCATGATATTCTCCAATTTCGACCATTTGCCTACAAATGCCATAATCTTATCATTCTTCATTGCGGAGTAATATTCCATTGTATAAATATGCCACAGTTTCTTTATCCATTCATCAACTGAAGGGCATCTAGGTTGGTTCCACAATCTGGCTATGGTGAATTGAGCAGCAATGAACATTGATGTGGCTGTATCTCTGTAGTATGCTGATTTTAAGTCCTTTGGGTATAGGCCAAGGAGTGGGATAGCTGGGTCAAATGGTGTTTCCATTCCAAGCTTTCTGAGGAATCTCCACACTGCTTTCCAGAGTGGTTGCACTAATTTGCAACCCCACCAGCAATGTATGAGTGTTCCTTTTTCACCACATCCTCGCCAACACCTATTGTTGCTTGTGTTCTTGATAATCGCCATTCTAATTGGGGTGAGATGAAATCTTAGGGTAGTTTTGATTTGCATTTCCCTAATTACTAGGGATGTTGAACATTTTTTCATATATCTGTTGATTACTTGTACATCTTCTTCTGTGAAGTGTCTGTTCATTTCCTTAGCCCATTTGTTGATTGGATTATTTGTATTCTTCGTGTAGAGTTTTTTGAGTTCTTTATAGATTCTGGAAATTAGCGCTCTATCTGAGGTATGGTTGGCAAAAATATTCTCCCACTCTGTAGGCTCTCTCTTCACATTTCTGATAGTTTCCTTTGCTGAGAGAAAGCTTTTTAGTTTGAATCTATCCCAGTTGTTGATTCTTGCTTTTATTTCTTGTGCTATGGGAGTCCTGTTAAGGAAGTCTGATCCTAAGCCAACAAGTTGAAGATTTGGACCTACTTTTTCTTCTATAAGATGCAGGGTCTCTGGTCTGATTCCAAGGTCCTTGATCCATTTTGAGTTGAGTTTTGTGTAGGGTGAGAGATAGGGGTTTAATTTCATTCTATTGCATATGGTTTTCCAGTTTTCCCAGCACCATTTGTTGAAGAGGCTATCTTTTCTCCATTGCATATTTTTGGAACCTTTGTCTAGTATGAGAAAATCGTCTCTTCCTCATGGAATATTTTGCTGAGAATGTTTTGTAATGCTGGCTTTCTTTTTGTAAATTCTTTTAGCTTTTGTTTATCATGGAATGATTTTATTTCATTGTCAAATTTGAAGGTAAGTTTTGCTGGGTATAAGATTCTTGGTTGGCATCCATTTTCTTTCAGAGCTTGAAAAATGTTGTTCCAGGCCCTTCTAGCTTTTAGAGTCTGGATTGAAAAATCTGCTGATATCTGTATTGGTTTCCCCCAGAATGTAATTTGGTTCTTTTCTCTCACAGCCTTTAAAATTCTGTCTTTATTTTGTATGTTAGGTATTTTCATTATAATGTACCTTGGTGTGGGTTTGTTGTAATTTTGTGTATTTGGAGTCCTATAAGCCTCTTGGACTTGATTTTCCATTTCATTCTTCAGATTTGGGAAATTTTCTGATATTATTTCATTGAATAGATTGTTCATTCCTTTGGTTTGTTTCTCTAAGCCTTCCTCAATCCCAATAATTCTCAAATTTGGCCTTTTCATGATATCCCATAGTTCTTGGAGATTCTGTTCATGATTTCTTACCATCTTCTCTGTTTGTTCAACTTTGTTTTCGAGGTTAAATATTTTGTCTTCCATATCTGAAGTTCTGTCTTCTAGGTGTTCTATCCTAATGGTTATGCTTTTTATGGAGTTCTTAATTTGGTTTATTGTTTCCTTCATTTCAAGGATTTCTGTTTGTTTTTTTTTCAATATCTCTAACTCTATTGAAATGATCTTTTGCTTCCTGAATTTGCTCTGTTAACTGTCGATTGGTGCGATCATTCAATGCCTGCATTTGTTCTTTCATCTCATCGTTTGCTTCCCTAATCATTTTAATTATGTACATTCTGAACTCCCTTTCTGTCATTTCTTCTGCCATGCTGTCATTGGATTTTATTGATGTAACATCTAGATTTGTTTGGGGCATTTTCTTCCCTTGTTTTCTCGTATTATTCAGGAATCAGTGGATCATTAAGATATTGCAGATTTCCTCTATCGACTTATAATGTCCCTGAAGATTGCTAGTATATCCCCTCTTATCCTTCAGTAGCCTGAAGTCTTGGAGGAAGTTGATAATGCGAAGCTCCACGAAGAAGCTGCCTCTCTAGGGGTGGTGACCCTCAGGTGGCGTATATTCCCTGCTAGTGGGCAGAGTTGCCTCCACTTGTTGACCAATGGTCATCCAACGGGGAACTAGGCTGCGGGCTGAGGCAAGGCCTGTTTTTGCCTGTGTCTCTGGTTTTACCGTCCCTGTGGGAAAACCTCACCTGGCAGGGAAGACTCACTCGGTGGGGACGTCTCGCTGGTCAGTTCCCCTCCTAGAGGTTCCCCTCAATCTACAACTACCACCTGGGCTGGGCTGTCTTTCTCTGCAACGTTCCCAGGGGCCTGGACCTACCTCCTGGGCCTGGGAGCCTCACCCTTCGCAGACGAGTCTCCTTAGGCTGCCTGTCCCAGAGAATCTGCCCGCAGTCCTGGAAACTTCGCTCCACCCCTAGGTGTGTCTCTGTGCGGCTCTTCCAGCAAGAAGCCACCTGGCTCCTGGGACCCTGCTCTGCACCTAATCACCTGGCTATGCGGCCCCTCCTCTGAGCCGCCACCTGGAGCCCCGTACAATAGCTCCGAGACCCAGAGACCCGCCACACACCTCCTCCTCCGGACAGCCGCCCGGTTTCCGACGCAGTCACTAGGAGTCCAAGCAACTCACTTTGCGTCTCCTCCTCCCGCCAACTGCCCGTAACCCTAGGCAGTCACTCTGAGTCCAAGTGACCCGCCCTGTTCCTCCTCCTCCTCCTCGGGGTAGCCCCCCGGGTGTTCAGGAGCGGTGGCTCCGAGACCAGGTGACTCACCACACTCCTCCTCCAGGCAGGCCACCGGTGTTCAGGAGCGGTCGCTTTTAGTCCAATCAACTCACCACTCACCTCCTCCTCTGGCAACCGCCTGTGGCTCTGATGCAGTCACTCCTAGACCAAGTGACCCGCCGCGCTTTCCCTCTTCCTCTGGCAACCCCCCCCCGGTCGGTGTTCAGGTGCTCTGAGTTCAAACAGCTCGCCACGCAGCTCCTCCTCAGGCAGCCGCCGGGAGCCCCAGTGATTGCTCCCAGTCCAAGCGCTGTGCTGAGCCGCCTCCTCTACGATGATCCCAGTTGTCCGTGTTTACCGCTCCAGCGGGGGGGGGGGGGGTCTCGCCGAGCAACTCCACTTCACAAATTCCCTGTGTTCCGGGGCTACCGCTCCATCCAGGACGCCTCCCCAACGGGAGAGACTCACCCGGCGGCTTTGAGTTGGTCCCAAGTCTCTCACTATCTCCTCTTTTGAATCCTGCGTCCTGGAGCAACGTGAAATGCAGCCGCCCTCTAGTCCGCCATCTTGAAAAGTCCTGTGGCAGGTATTTCTATGTTGTCTTCTAGAGCGGGGAGTCCTGCTTCTTTTATCCAGTCACTTTCCCTACTGGAATATGGATACCTTTCTACACATTACCTCCATCGTTTGGAATGGAAAAGACTGCTTTTCTTTTGTTCCACCTTTCATATTCAACACAGAAAAACGCCCTTAGGGTGCAGATATCCTGCTGACCTCTCAGGAAGAAAAAAGCAAATGATACAGGTCTTCTACAACTTGCTTAATTGTCAAAAAATCATTTTGCAAGCTGAAGGCTGATGTTTAATTTGAAACAGGTGCTTATGTTGTGGTATTTGTGAATTCTTTGCCTTTTGCTCCAAACAAGAAGACTAATAAATGGCAAGTGTGGATGACTTCTGTGTTTTTTAAAAATGTCATCCAGTTTCAGTCACTATTATGATGAACACATTTGAGACTGCAGCAGTAAATTCCAAATATTTGTTGCAATTTGAAAAGAAAGAGGTGTTAAAAAGTTACATACATCTCTAAATCCTGGTTCATCTTGTGACAGATTTACTGGACAGAAACAAAGATCCAGTGTCCCAGTTAACCCTTTGATGTCATAAGGAAGCATAAAGACAAGATATCAAGATTGATTGATTTCATATCTGATATACCTAAATAGAGTCTGTACAAATATATATATTTTACATGTGTCAATCCACATTTTTTGATGAAAGAAGGGATTTTTCTCCTGGAGAAAGAAGCTCTTGTTGACTTTTTCAAAGGTCTTAAACATTTGCTATTTTTAATTTTTTTTCATTCTTCTCCAGAAGGACCAGATTGTGTAGCAGTTAATTCTGTGAATGCATGCTTACATTTAGTTGAAAGAATGGTAAAAGCAAACAACCCAGTTTGAGTCCATGATGGAACCCTGTTCACCTTCCTAAGATGAGAGGTTGCTGTACTACAGTTTTATTCATCTTGTTTTGTGGAATCATATAGCAAAGCAGAGTTAGTTTTCCATGTGGTCAAAGCTGGAAGAAAACTAACACAAGCAGTTTTTTAGTTAAGAAGGTGTGATGGACCCTGTCGGATGACCTGAGTTCAATTTTGGACATAGAGAAATAGAAGGAAAAAAAATGAGACGTTTCCATATAACTCCTTTTTCCTAAGAAAAAGAAATAAAAATGTCTTAAGTAGTACCATTTGACTTTTTGGGACTTTTTACATTACATTGTTCCATTTTTTGTAAAGTCATAAGTAACTCTTTTCCTTCAACCCAAATGAGTACATGGATTTATTTTTCTACATGGTAGGTGTAATGTTAAATTGGAAAGGCTGGGACTCAGGTAAATTTCTGCAGTTGGAATTGAACTTTCTCATCAGTAAATGGGTCTATCTCAGAAACAATTTTCCCAATCCTGTGGTTGTTTCATTTTCGGTTTAGAAGAAATTCTGAATCTGAAAAAAACCTCAATAAGAAGTATTTCCAATAAGAAGCATGGATCTTGTGTTTTGTGCATCATAGATGAGAAGAAATTCAGGGTTTGGAAAAACTCAAGAAATATGGATCTTCCTTTTTTCCCTTTAACAGTTATATGATATGATGAAGACTATAGTGGAAAACTGTCATTGCTTCCATCATTGTATGATGTCAAACCTCTCATAAGAAGCATGAAAAACTTTACTGATTCTTAGTAGAGAAAGAATTTTAAACTTATTTGATGAAATTAAGAACAGGTAGTATTATTGGATCATCTGTTTTCTGGAATGGTTGCTGAGGGTCAGGGGTGCTATGATGCTGGGAACATAGAGCAGATTTACCAAAAATCGAGAGTAATAGAAATTGTCAAAAATGGGAAATGTTGAGCATTGTTATGATTAGATTGGTCAACCAATTTGATTCTAATGTAATTGCTTTTTCACGAAATATATAGAGTAGATAAAATATATAATTTTTAAAAAATGTTAAAAAGAAGAATGGTATAGTCAACAACCAATAAAATGGTCAATTAAACAAATGACTAGAAAAAAACAAAAGGCCAAAAACAATCAACATATAAACTAGAAAGGAAAACCTGCCTGGCAATGGGGTGCATGTTTGTAATCCCAGTGGCTCAGGAGGCTGAGACAGGAGAATTGTGAGTTCAAAACCAGCCTCAGCAAAAGTGAGGTGCTAAGCAGTTTAGTGAGACCTGTGTCTAAATAAAATACAAAATAGGGCTGGGGATGTGGCTCAATGGTCAAGTGCCTCTGAGTTCAATCCCTAGTACCCCATTCCTCCTCCCCCAAAAGAGGAAATTAAAAACTACAAGATGGTATATGTATATATCCATATATATATGGATTACACCTTCAATTAAAAGATGAAAACTGACCGAATGGACTGACTAGATTTAAAATCTAGATTTATTCTATTTCTAATGATTTAAAGTATAACAACATATTAATGTTGAAAGTAATGAAAAATATATGAGATAAATACCAACTGAAATTCATACAAGATTAGATATGGTCTTTAAGGAGAAAAGCATTATGAATAAATCAAGTATGGCATAACACTTCTGGTTTTATGCCTAGTATTAGTCTCCTTCTTCCTGAATAATTGAGCCCCAATTCAATTGGGGCATTAATGAGCCCAGTTAAAATCATTTTGCTAGATCCAAGGGATCATCAGTGACTTTACTGGCCACAAGAATATGGGTGGAAATCTACTGGATGATAGTTTTTGGAATTCTATTATTTTCCTGACACAAAGGAATGATTTTGATAGGCATATGACTTTTTCCCTTCAACCTTGTACCATCTTCTTGTATGTAATGCCAAGTTGCTGCAGGAGGTAGACAAGTCATTAAGTGACTATGACTTCAAAAGTAATTCTAGTGTAAGAACGGAAGAGCAGAAAATTAGAAGGATGTTTGTCCTTGAAAACTTTCTTGAAGAACATGACCAGCTCAGAGCTATTTACTAGATTTCTTATTTCTTGTGAAAAATGAAATTCTCTAGTTGGTTTTTCCATAACATGCTTTTGACCTCATTTCTAACGGACATAATAAGGAGCACTTTTCCAGAAAGAAATTGACAAAATTCAGACTTATAGTTAAAGAGTATCACATCTCTTTCAGTAAATGATAATCCAAGCAGATGACACATGTCAGAATATAGATTATTTGAACAACACAATTAATAAGCTTGATCTAAGTGAAACACATGGAACCCTGAATTCAACACTAGGATAAAACACCTTCTTTGTAAGGAATCATGCAATAGTTATAAAAGATAACCACATATAAGGCTACAAAGCAAGTTTTTGTAAAAAAAAATGATGTTCTTCAGACAATATTCTGGGATCAAAACACAATATGTATAAATCAAAGATGAAAAGTCAAATATATCTACAAACTTGGAAACTTAAAAACATCTTACATAATCAATCAAAATGATTATTATGGGAATTAGAAGCTGCTTAGAGGCTTCTAATTTGACTCAGAAGGTGTAATGATAGACCACATTAAAAAGTTAGAAAAAAGACTAAGCCACACACACAGACACACAAATAGAGTGAATAATCTCAAAAGCTGGTTTTTTGAAAAGCTTTTAACAAATTAGTTAAATCCTTGACAAAAGTGACCAAGAAAAAAAAGATAAAGGAGAAATAAACAATATTACAAGCGAATAAAAAACTGTGCAGATATTAGGAAGTTTTAGCAATGTTAACAAATATTGTGATCAATTTTATGTCAATAAATTTGAAAATTTAATGGAATGAAAAATTGTCTAGAAAAATATAATCCCTAGTGTCATAATCAAGAAAAGATAACATGAATAGAACTATCAAATTAGTTTTTTAAAACTCACCTCAAAGAAACTCTTTATAATAGGTAATTTTACAGATAAGTTCTACCAAGTCTTTAAGGAACCAATATTCTCTATTTTGTATAAATTTTTCCTAGATATTTTAATGAAGAATTTTTTTGAAGCTAATATAACCTCAATATCATAACCAGATAAGAATGGTACAAGAGAGGAAAATTAAAGGTTAATTGCTTTTATGAAAATAGTTGCAAAGTGCTAAGTAAATCACAAACAAGCAAAATAAAGCAATACATGAAAAAAGTAACACATCAGAACTCAAAAAAACTCTACACCAAGAATACAAATAACCCAATCAACAAATGGGCTAAGGAAATGAACAGACACTTCACAGAAGAAGATCTACAAGCAATCAACAGACATATGAAAAAATGTTCAACATCTCTAGTAATAAGAGAAATGCAAATCAAAACTACCCTAAGATTCCATCTCACCCCAATTAGAATGGCGATTATCAAGAATACAAGCAACAATAGGTATTGGAGAGGATGTGGGATAAAAGGTACACTCATACATTGCTGGTGGGGTTGCAAATTAGTGCAGTCACTCTGGAAAGCAGTATGGAGATTCCTCAGAAAGCTTGGAATGGAACCACCATTTGACCCAGCTATCCCACTCTTTGGCCTATATACCCAAAGGACTTAAAATCAGCATACTACAAAGATGCAGCCACATCAATGTTCATAGCTGCTCAATTTACAATAGCCAGATTGTGGAACCAACCTAGATGCCCTTCAATTGATGAATGGACAAAGAAACTGTGGTATATTTATACAATGGAATATTACTCTGCCATAAAGAAGAATAAAATTATGGCATTTGCAGGCGAATGAATGAAGTTGGAGAATATCATGCTAAGTGAGATAAGCCAATCTCAAAAAACCAAAGGAGGCATGATCTCGCTGATAAGCAGATGATGTCACATAATGGGGGGTGAGGGGACAAGAATAGAGGAAGGAGGGACTATATAGAGGGAAAAGATGGGTGGGAGGGGTGGGGGGAAGGGAAAAATAACAGAATGAATCAAATCACATTACTCTATGTAAATGTATGATTACACAAATGGTATATGCCTTTACTCCATGTACAAACAGAGAAACAACATGTATACCATTTGTTTACAATAAAAAAAGTAACACATCATCAAAAAAGAATAATTTATCACTAGCATTCAAGAATGATTTAACATTGTATAACAATATTATATAATATGGTGGAAATGGAAATATTACTTTCTCAATAGGTTAAAAAAATCACTTAGTAAAACTTAACATTCATTAATGCAAAATATAGTTAACAAGCTATGAATCTTGAATCTGATAGAAGATGTCAATGAAACACTGCAAATAGTGGTAAAATACTAAAAACCATCACTTTAAAAAGAAGAATACTTGCTTGCACAATTTCTGCACAAAATTGTATTAGAGGACCAAATAGTGTGCCACATAAGAAAAATAGCAATGGGCAAGAGAAGAAAAATAAAACTGTATCTAAGGAGAATCTGCAAACTAATTGAGTAACCAAATACAAAAGTTTGCTGGATATAAGATCGATATTTTAAAAAATCAATAGCATTTTTATTCACCAGCCAAATAGTGTAATTTTAAAAAAGACAATTTTTATACTAGTGTCAAAAACTATACTGGATTGAGAGGCAAATCTATTAAAATTATAAAAAATTTTAAGGAGAACATTATTATTGAATGACATAAAGGAACACCCTTTATAAAACAGTATCTGACTTGTTGTAATTCTTTAGTCCTTTCTACTCCATTTTTTCTTCTTACTTTACACCTCCTAACATATATACTTTTTATTTATTGTCTGATTTCCCCAAGTAGAATTTGAAATCCTCAAAACCAGTACTTTTTCTGCTTTGCTGTTTAATAGCATGTGGAATATTATACCTCAACAAAGAAATTATATGTATTGATAGAAGAAAATCAATAGTATAAAGATGTCAATTCTAGTCAAATTAATATATAAATTCAATGCAATTTAAATAAAAATAACTCACTATAATGGAATGGCTTTTCTTATACCACCTTTCACTATTTTAATCTAATAGCAATTTGTGTAATTATTTAATATCTGCCTCCCTCCTTGTTGAAACACCATGGAGGCAAAGAACCTAGGATACTGTAGCACAGTGCCTGCCATATAGTAACCATTCAGCATAGAACTGTGGAATGCATGCAAGAACCTATTTAATATTACAACAAGAAAAGAGTGAAATAAAAATAATTATTCTCCAAATAACAGAACTTGTAAGTGAGGCTTCAATCTCTGATGATCACAATTCCTTTGAATTTCATCTATTGTAAAATGTCACAGTTATCTCTAAAGGACTGATAAGGTTCAAAAGTGGTTTCTGTTACTATCTCAAACACTCCCAAGTCAGATGTTTAAGTGATTAAATTACAAGGAGAAAGAAGCATCAGTGGTGTACAGAGGAGTCATGTGCAGCAGAGTACCCTCTACTTTTTCTTCTCTGGGGAACTTGTACTAAAGGGAGTCAAAAGCAGGTTGGGAGGAAGAGGAGAAAGAGCCCCCAAACCAAGCAAAGGTTGCCAAGGCTACAGCCTTGATGCAATTGCTCATGTTCCAGAATACTGAAACACAGAAATAGCCATCTCACCAAAGGACAACCTGGATGATGAATGTCAGAGTATCAAACTTTAGGAACTAGAAAAACAACCCAAATTTGAATGTGCAACTGGCAGACTCATCAGTGTTTCTTTCTGTGCTAGAGCTACAATTGAGATCCAGACTGTTAGACTCTTGGATCTGCTTCCTTCATCCTTTGTTGTGCTCATTTCCATCTGTCGACTTTAATTACAGTGACCAATCTCAGCTCCTGGACAGGCTCAAACACACTGTCAGTCATCTCAGGTTAGGCCTGAGACAGTTGATAAGCAGAAAAGAAACTCGTCTCTCTGGAATGATTTAGGTGCAATTCCCAAATGAAAGCCCATGGAAAGATTTGAATGTGACTAATCAGGTTCAAATAAGAAAGACTTCATGAGCTTCTATTCTGTGTCATGGGACAGCGCCTGCAAAACTTACCAGAAATCTGAATTAACAAACTTGCCAGAAATCTGCCTTGTAAATGCCAAGAAATGTTGTTCACAGGGGAAGCTGTCTTGCCGGTGGCCCTCTGCTACACAACCACCCAAGAGGTGCCAGGGGAAGCTTGTGACTGCTGGGTGCTACTGAATATTGTGCACTGCAGGGCTGAGCACTGGGGAGGCCATGTGTGTTGTGAAGCCTGGAATGGACACAGCTGTTTACACTGCAGGAGCTATATACTGGGTGTTGGAGAAGCTGTGCCTCCCTGCAGAGGCCTGAGGAGCGGCCACCAAAGCCAGGAAGAAAAAAAGCCTTTCTCTTGCAATGCTTCTCCAGGCCCTCTGTTGACCCAATGTTCCAAGTGCTAGGAGGGAAAGTATTTAAAAGTTCCAACTTGGTTCTTCCAGGGTAGGCAGTGAAGGGAGAATTTGGAACTGAGAGGAAATAAATTTAAAATTGTCACATGTATTTTAAAAAATTTTGGAGCATGCACCTCTCTATTTACTTACTTATAAAATATTTACATGTATATAATTCTGACAAATTATCTACATAATATATACAAAAAAGAAAAAAGTAACAAAGATGAGAAAATATAAATAGAAGTCCTAATATTTTATTCTTGCACCCCAACGTATGTCCACCCCTGCCCCACTATTGATCTCATTCTACCCAGCCAAATTGTTCAGGGATGAGCACCAAATGCTTACTACATGATGACTTGTCTCATCTTCCTAACTCAGAGGACTCTGTGTATTCCACATATTTATTTGTATGCCTTCTACTTTGTATTGCTCGTTCAGTTTTTCCTAAGTAGGTCTCATCTTAATGACTGCAGGGAACAACCATCACATTATTTTATACTATTCCCCAGGGGACCAGGTAAAAATGACATAGACATCACAGATCAGCTAATTCATAACTATTCTTAAATAACATCAATATCTACCTTAGCACTTCATCATTCTTTCTTATTCAGATCATAACCAGATAGAGTCACCATACGTTTTCAAACTGTAAACTACCGATCTCTGGGTCTTATTATCATCCAGGGATACAAAGTGAGTGAGTATTTAATAAAAAGCACTCATTGGTGTCAGTATTGTATGTCTGCTGCACAGTTTTCTGACTAGTCTACATAAACCCTCTGTTGGTCCCAGTACAGATATTCAAGGCAACTGAGTAAACCCAGCTGCCTTGTTAGAGAGACACTGATCTCTTCTCCATCTCTGACGCATCGAGACAATAGTTGTACGGAAACTCCTGGAATTCTAAGTTTACACATGTTTATGCTTCTTCAGGTAGGAAAAAGCCCACTGAAGTCATATACATCAGAAGTCCTCCTGAGACAGAGACTGCTCTACTCTGATTAAAATTTCACAACACTTCACAGACACACACATTTCCCCAAAATATTAAGAATGAATGGTCACCTCTCTGTTGAGCCAGTTGAGATTTTGGCCGAATGGCCACCCAACTACCTGCTGTTCGGGGTTTCCTCAGGCTGAGGGTAGACCTAGACCTGCAAGGAAAGTAAGTTCTGATGGTCCTTCTGTTCCCTCCCACATCACCTGTCCTCCGCCACTGCTATGTAGTTCAATTCCCAGAAAACACATTCACAAACCAACTGTCACCCCCTCACCCATACAGCAGGCTCTGGAGTAGGGTAGCTGGTTACTCATTATTTTTTGCTTCCTTTCTCTTCACTCTCATGTCTGAGGGTCACACTCCTGGTGATGTTTATAACACAGAGAGAATCTGTCCAGTCCCGGGTGTTCAAACACCAGCCTGTCTTTGAAAGAAGCCCACTAGAGCAGCAAAATGTTGACAGACAGCATAGCCTCATCTCAAGTTTCTACTCCCATCTCCACAATCGATGAGGATTCTGGAAAGTGCATCATTAATCCCATTACATCATCTTACTGAAGATGCCGGGGTGGTGTTTACAAAAGGAAATGCTTTCTTTCTCCGTAAAATCAATGATGACAGGGCAAGGCTCTGGGCAGGGAACAAGCAGTCTGCAGCTTCAGTCTGATACACACACAGCTCTGACTTGGGGAGCCTGTAACTCAGAGGCTGCTCTTAAAAGTAGGCCAGTATCACTGCTGCTTTGTGCATTAGGTGGCTGCCATCAGACTGACTGCCCAAAGTCTTAGGTTCATTTTGCACCAAGTGTGAGAGCTTGACCCAGCTAGCCACATCCCTGGTCGATTAGCAACAGCCAGCAAACTCTTGAAAATGTAACCACCATCATGATCAACACTTGGATTATACTGGGCTTGTATAAAGATCTTGGAAACTATTGAGCTTTTAGTTTCCTCACCAAAGTTCATGATATTCAGTCATTAAGAAATAGGCAATATGGGGGAGATCCAAGATGGCAAACCAGAGGGAGGCTGCATTCCTTGTTATGATCACCCATCATTTGCCAGTATATCACCCGCTTTTTGCGTGCCGATAGTTTGCTGACCACCACTGACCACCCACCATCTGCCCAACTGCCTACCTTTCACCTGCCCATCACCTGCTGTTAACCTGCTGCCTGCTGCTGCCTGGAAGTCCATTGTCAGGGTACCTGCAGGTTTGGTTACACATGGCCACCACCAACTTGGGATACCAGTCAGGGCCTGGGAGTCCAGGGCCAAGAGGCCTGCAAGTTTTGCCACCCTCACCACCACCACCATCTCGGGGTGTGGCTGCCTCAGTCTGGAAATACTGGGCAGGGTCTAGAGATATGTTGTCGGGGTATTTGCAGGTCTGGTTGCACCTGAGGTCTTCCTGCTGGGTGTGCTAGTGGCCACCATCTGGCTGCCTCTTTACAGGGTCGCTCCTTTGTGTGAGCGCATCCCTGGTGGTCTCTCTGCAGGTTAGAACAGCACTGAGATCTGTTTGGTGGAGTGCACCAAAGGAGAGCCTGGGGAATCTGAAGCCCATGTATGTCTACTGAATCTACACGGGCCAGTCTGGGCCTGGTAAGACTGTGGAAAGCCAGAGACTGGGGGCAGTTCCCCAGGCGGAGCAGAG
Source organism: Sciurus carolinensis (assembly GCF_902686445.1). Lineage (NCBI taxonomy): Eukaryota > Metazoa > Chordata > Mammalia > Rodentia > Sciuridae > Sciurus > Sciurus carolinensis. The sequence goes on from NC_062223.1 coordinate 69,128,385, forward strand.
GTTGGAGAAACTGGAAAAAACTGGGCTCTTTCCACCTCAGTGAGTCTTGAAGTACACAGGACAGAAGGGGCCAGCTAAAATGGATGGGAAGACTGGAAGAGGGTGTGAGGGTATCTTGCTATGGGCTCACCCAGCCAACAAGTCCAGCACCCACCAGACTACAGCTACCATCAAACTTCAGGCAACCCCACCTATTGGTGGAGAAGGGAAGATGAGAAAATATTTGAAAGCCAATGGAAGCAATAGTTCAATTTTCCATAGAGATTTTTCTTCCCTTTTTCTTTCTGCCCTCTCTCTTACATCTCTACCATCTTTGAAACCAAATATTTTTCGTGCATCAATTTATTGAGGAGTGGGATGTCTGAAATATATTATAGTTTGTAATCTTACATTTTCACTTATAAAAAAAATATATATATATATATATATATTATCTCATTTATCTGTCTCTCTGGATTCTCTTTCTCACTTCTCTCATGCTAACAGTCAATGTATTAATTCCTACAAATTTTTACCTCTATCTTCTTTTCTTCTCCCTCATAAACATAACATCCTACACTACTTATGTTCCCTTTTTGTCCATCATTTGAAATGGTAAACACTTTTAGCAAACTTATTGTTTATATTGTAGACAATAATTGAACACTTCATTTCTGTTTATTGTAACAAAACTGTAGATGCCTTAATAGGAGCTATTTGGTTTAATGTTGTATATTGTTTGCATTGGGTGTTGTTAATATTAGTCTCCCCCTTAAAGGTGAGGTACTGAAGCCTTCAGGAACACTATAAGACTACAGGGTAGAAACTGTACTGCCTCAGATGCATACCACTAGATGGGATGACACACAAACAACATGAAAAAACAAGGGAACAAGGTGCCTCAAATGAACCAAGATGTTCCAACAACAGAATCCATAGACAATGCAGTAGAGGAAATGTCAGAGAAGGAGTTTAGAAGATATACAGTTAGACTGATCTTCAAAATAAAGTAAGGTATAAGAGGAAAAATACAGGAAGTGAAAGATCACCTCAATAAAGAGGCGGAGATTACAAAAAGGAATCAAGCAGAAATCCTCAAAATGAAGGAAATAAACCAAATTAAGAATTCAATAGGAAGTGTCACCAACAGAATAGACCACTTGGAATACATAACCTCAGGCAAAGAAAACAAAATACATACTCTTGAAAATAAAGTTGACTGTATAGAGAAGATGGTAAAAAACCATGAACAGAACTTCCAAGAAACATGAGATAATATGAAAAGACAATATTTAAGATTTACTGGAAAAGACAAAGGTATGGAGATACAAACCAAAGGAATGCACAATATTTTCAATGACATGATATTAGAAAATTTCCCAAATCTAAAGAATGAAATGGAAAATCAACTACAAATCAATGTACAAAATTACAGCAGACCCACACCGAGGCACATTATAATGAGAATGACTAACATACAGAATAAGGACAGAATTTTAAAGGCTGTGAGAGGATAAAAACCAAATTACACACAGGAGAAAACCAATTCAGATCTCAGCTGATTTCTCAACCTGGACTTAAATGCCAGGAGGTCTTCATAACATATCAAGTTCTGAAACAAAATGGATGACAACTGAGAATTTTATATTCAGCAAAACTAAGCTTCAAATTTAAAGATGAAATAAAAACCTTCCATGATAAAAGTTTAAAAAATTCACAACTGGAAAGCCTGCACTACAGAACAATCACAGTAAAATATTCCATGAGGAGGAAAAAAAAAAAAGAAAAGAAAAAGAAAAAGAAAACCAGAAAAGGGAGGAACTACACAAAAGGAAAAGTCAAACAAAGGAGAAACTAAGTCACATTAAAAACAAACAAACAAAAAAAATCCCAAATGACCAGGAGTACAAATCATATCTCAATAATAACCCTGATGGTTAATGACCTAAACTCATCAATAAAAAGACATGGGTTGGCAGATTGCATTAAAAAAAAAAAAAAAAAAAAAAAAAAAAAGACAACGACCCAACACAATGCTGTCTTCAAGAGATTTACCTCCTAGGAAAAGATATCCACAGACTGAAGGTGAAAGGATAGGGAAAAAACATATCACTCACATGGACTACATAAATAAGCAGAGGTTTCCATCCTCAGAGCAGATACAGTGGACTTTGAGCTAAAGTTAGTCAGAAGGGATAAATAAGGACATTTTATACTGCTTACATGAATCATGTATCAACAAAACATAACAATTATAAATATATATGTTCCAAACAATGGATCATCTACATACATAAAACAAACTCCTTCTCAATTTCAAGAATCAAATAGACCACAACACAATAATACTGGGTGACCTTAACACACCTCTGTCACCACTGGATAGATCTTCCAAACAAAAATTAAACAAATTATCGAACTAAATAACACAATCAATGATTTAGACTTAATGGACACATAGAGTATTTCATCCATCATCATGCGAATACAGTTTTTCCTCAGCAGCACATGGATCTTTTTCTAGAATAGACCATATTTTATGCCAAAAAGAACTCTTAGTAAACACAAAAAAAGAAATATTACCCTGCATTCTATCAGATAATGGAATGAAACTAGAAATCAACAATAAAATTTTAAAAAAGCTACTCCAACACCTGGAGACTAAATAACATGCTATTGAATGATGAGTGAATAGCAGTAGAAAGCACGGAGGAAATTTAAAAAAAATACTTATGAGAACACCAATACAACATATCAAAATCTCTGGGACACTATGAAGGCAATACTACAAGGAAAGTTCATTGCACAGAGCTGATACATTAAAAGAATAAAAAGTCAACAAATGACCTAACATTACATCTCAAAGCCCTAGAAAAAGAACAAATTAACACCAAGAGCAGAAGATAGGAAATAATTAAAATCAGAGCTGAAATCAATGAGATTGAAACAAAAGAAACAATTCAAAAAGTTGACAAAATGAATCCATCCCATTTATTGATTCTTACTTTGATTTCTCGTGCTTTGGGAGTCTTGTTAAGGAAGTCTGATCCTAAGCCAACATGATGAAGATTTGGGCCTACTTTGTCTTCTATTTGGTGCATGAAAAGTTGGTTCTTTGAAAAAATAAATAAAATTGATAAACCCTTAGCTACATTAATAAAGAGAAAGAAAAATTATTAAAATTTGAGAAGAAAAAAGAAAATGGACACTACTGAAATACAGAAGATAATTAGAAACTATTTTGAAAATTTATACTCAAATAAAATAGAAAATCTTGAAGACACTGACAAATTTCTAGAGACATATGAGCCACCTGACCTGAATCAGGAGAACAAACACAATTTAAACAGATCAACTTCAAGCAATGAAATGGAAGATGCCATTAAAAGCCTACCAATGAAGAAAAGCCCAGGACCAGATGGATTCTTAGTTGAGTTCTACAAGACCTTCAAAGAAGACTTAACACCAATACTCCTCAAATTATTCCATGAAATAGAAAAGGAGTGAACCCTTGCAAACTCATTCTATGAGGCTAGTATCACCCTGATAACAAAACCAGACAAAGACACATCAAGGAAAGAAAACTTAAGACCAATATCCCTGATAAACATACATGCAAAAATTCTCAATAAATTCTGGCAAACTGCATACAAAAACATTAAAAAGATAGTGCACCAAGATCAAGTGGGGTTTATACCAGAGATGCAAGTTTGGATCAACATATGGAAATCAATAAACATAATTCATCACATCAATAGACCTTAAAGTCGAGAATCATAAGATCATCTCAAGAGATGCAGAGAAAGCATTTAACAAAATACAGCACCTCTTCGTGTTCAAAACACTAGGAAAACTAGGGATAGTAGGAACATACCTCAACACTGTAAAAACTATGCTAAGCCCAAGGCCAAAATCATTCTAAATATTGAAAAATTGAAAGCATTCCCCCTAAAAGTTGGAATGAAACAGGGATGCCCTCTATCACCTTTTTTGTTCAACATAGTCCTGGATACTCTAACCAGAGCAATCAGAAGAAAGAAATTAAAGGGGTATGAATAGGAAAAGAAGAACTCAAACTATCACTATTTGCCAATGACACGATTCTATAATATTTAGAATATCCAAAAAACTCCACCAGAAAACTTCTAAACCTAATTAATGAATTCAGCAAAATAGCAGGATAGAAAATAAATAACCATAAATTAAACGTATTTCTATACATAAGTGACAAATTCACTGTAAGAGAAATTAGGAAAAATACCCCATTTACAATAGCCTCAAAAAAATAAAATAAAATACTTGGAAATCGACTTACCAAAAGAGGTGAAAGACCTCTACAATGAAAACTACAGGACACTAAAAAAGGAAATTGCAAAAGATCTTAGAAGATGAAAAGATCTCCCATGCTCTTGGAGAGGCAGAATTAATATTGCCAAAATGGTCATACTACCAAAACTGTTACACAGATTTAATGTAATTTCTATTCAAATTCCAATGACATTCTTCATAGAACTAGAAAAAGCAATCATGAAATTAATTTGGAAAAACAAGAGACCCAGAATAGCCAAAGCAATCCTTAGCAAGAAGAGTGAAGCAGGAGGCATCATAGTACCAGACCTTAAACTATACTACAGAGCAATAGTAACAAAAATGGCACGGTACTGGTACCAAAATAGACATGTAGATCAATGGTACAAAATAGAAGATACAGAGACAAACTCACATAAAGATGGTTATCTCATACTACACAAAGGTGAAAAAAACATTCATTGGAAAAAAGTCTATTCAACAGATGGTGCCAGGAAAACTAGAAATCCATATGTAGCAAGATAAAATTAAACCTCTATCTCTAACTCTGCACAAAAATCAACTCAGAACGTATCAAAGACTTAGGCACTAGAACAGAGACCCTACAACTAATAGAATAAAAAGTGGGACCAAATGTCCACAATTTCAGCTTAGGACCTGACTTCCTTAACCAGACTCCTAAAGTGCAAGAAGTAAAATCAAGAATCAATAAATGGGATGGATTCAAACTAAAATCTTCTTAGCAAAGGAAACAATCAAGAATGTGAAGAGAAGGCCTACAGAATGGGAGAAAATCTTCACCACATACATCTCAGAGATATATATATATATGTTTTATATATATATATAATATTTTTTCCCCTCCAGGATATATAAAGAACTCAAAAAACTTAACACCAAAAAAACAAATAACCCAGTCAATAAATGGGCTAAGGAAATAAACAGACACTTCACAGAATACAACCAATCAACAAACATATGAAAAAGTGTTCATCATCTCTAGCAATTAGAGAAATGCAAATCAAAACTACTCTTAAGATTTCATCTCACTCCAGTCAGAATGGCAATTATCAAGAATACAAGCAACAATAAGTGTTGACCAGGATATGGGGGGAAAGGTACACTCATGCATCGCTGTTGGAATTGCAAATTGGTTTATCCACTATGGAAAGCAGTATGGAGATTCCTCAGAGAATTTGGAATGGAACCACCATTTGACCCAGTCATTCCACTCCTAGGTTTATACCCACAGGACTTGAAATCAGCATATTACAGTGACACAGCCACATCAATGTTTATAGCAGCTCAATTCACAATAGCTAAACTATGGAACCAACCTAGACGCCCTTCAACAGATGAATGGATAAAGAAAATGTGGTACATATACACAATGGAATATTACTCAGCCTTAAAGAAGAATGAAATTATGGCATTTGCAGGTAAATGGATGGAGCAGGAGAATATCATGCTAAGTGAAATAAATCAAACCCCAAAAACCAAAGGCCAAATATTTTCTTGGATAAGCAGGTGCTGATCCATTATGTGGTGGGGTGGGAGCGATAAAGGGACTTTAGATTGTGGGGAAGGGAAGGGTTGTAGGGAGTGGGAAGGATGGTGGAATGAGATGGACATTATTACCCTATATACATGTATGATTACACGACAGGTGTGACTCTGCAACACACAGTCCAAGGAAGAAGTTGTGCTACATTTGTGTAAATTGTGTCTAAGTGCATTCTGCTGCCATGCATGACTCATTAGAACAAATTAAAAATAAAAAATTTAATTAAAAAAAAAAAAAGAAAGAGGGTTCCTGGAGGAGTTCTATTTTCTACTACCCAAATAGCTCAAGCCCAAGCCTGCAGCTGATTGGAGCTACACCTTCAGAAGACACGGTAGGGAGCATTCACTGCAATCTGAGCTATGTGGAAATGCCATCACTCTTCTTAATTGGCTTATTAAAGTATTACTTCCAACTATAGGTAATGTTTTCCCAGAAAGACATACTGACGGTTTCACCCACTTCAATGTTTTAGTACCCTTTATTGATTAGATTCTGATGCATCATTTATTCAGCAAAAACTAGATTGGGGGCATAAGGCAAAAACTAGATTTTGGGGCCACACGGGTGGCAGGAGTCACTTGCAGGGTGAATTGTGATGAAAACAGCAAAATACCAGTGGTCCTTGTAAGTCGGTTGAATTTCAGTCATGATACAAGTCATTTTTATGCCAAGGTTGATGGAGTCACTATTAAAAGTATATCTTTATATCAAGACAGATAGTTTGAAGAGTGGTATGAAAAACAGTATGGGTTTTGGAATATAGTCTTGGAATAGACTTAGATTCAAACTGTCTTACCCCTTATCATTTGTGTGACTGTAGTCAAGTAATAGACTCCTCTACACCTCAATTTCCTTTCCTGTAAAATGGTCATAATATCCATTATACTTTTATGAAAATTAACCGGGAATAAAAGCAGTGAAACTGGGTTCTGGTAGAGAAGAAGCATCCACTCCTCTTGATGCCCCTACTCTCTCTTGCAGAACTGGCTAGACAGGCACTCCAGTGTGGAGGTTTAACCTCAGTGAGGATGCCCCTTGAATACCTTGACGATTTATAGAAAATTAAAAAAAAAAAACTTTTTTCAATCCATTACTTTTTTCAATGAGTATACCTACTACACAGAAAAGAGCTTTTGCTTAGGGAAGGTGAGAACTGGAGGAAGAGAGTGAAATAAAATGGGTGGTTTTTGTTAGAACAGATGTTGGCAAAGGATGGGGAAGGGCTCTGGGCAGCTGAGGAGAAGCCCAGTCCTCACTGCCTAGAGTCTCTTCTAAAGTAAGGAGCTGCCACCTTTCCTGTGGGGATACTGTTCCCAGCCCCAGGCAGGACAATGCACCTGTGTGCTGGGTTCTGGAATTTCCTCTGCTGATTCCAAGTTCCTTTCGCATCTGGTAGAGGACTTTAATGTTTTATTTGAAGCAAGTGTGTTTGTATCTTTTTCAATATGGTAAGATATATATAACATACAATTTGCCATTTTAGCCATTTCTAAGTGTACAATTTGGTGACTAGTAAGTACATTCACAATGCTGGGCAACCAGCACCACCATCCATCTCCATTAACTTCTGCATCATCCCAAACAGACATTCTGGATCCATTAAACAATTTTTCTTTCCTTCACCCCCGGCAACCCTGATAGAGGTTTTTAACCCTTAATAAGGAAAGTAAAATAGTAGTGACTGTAGATAGGGGGCCCATTTGTGAAATTTCCTATTCCACACCTCCTTGTGAATTTTTTACCCTTTGGGAAGTCATTCCCCAAAAGGTACAGGGATCTCAAAGCCACATTAGAATGTGGGATCCTGCCTGAGAACCCAGCAATACCCCTGCCTCAGCCATGGTCCTATAATTTCCTTGGTTTATGGAGGTCAGCTTCCTTTTCTCTCTCTAGATCAAACAGACCTCAGCTACTTTTATAACTGTAATGAGCTGCTGAGAAATACATAGGCCAGAGCCATAAGACTCATAACTAGGTATGAAATCTAAGAGACAGTAAAAGAAAAATCCATTTCTTAAAAGTATCAGCTCAATTCCTAAAAATCACCTATCCACAATCTGAAAATACAGAAGGATTTTCTTTTGTGTTAAAAAAAAAAAAAAAAGGAGGTCTGATGGCTCTGATACCTGGAAGGGATTAAATGCTAAAAATAGCTCAAGGTATTGAAAATGCTGAGGGAGTGTGCAGTTCATGAAGCAGAGGGCAGTAAAATCTGGCATTAAATGCTAACAAGAGAGGAATTCTTCAGGATCTGTGAGTCAGTGGGAACTTTCTCCATTAAATGCAAACCAATATTCTTTACTAGCAAAAGGATTACAGACCATACTGCCCAGCCCAGTTTGTTAAGAAAGCACTATATATCAAGAAAGGATCTCACTCTGATTTGAAATGAAGGAAATGAACTATGGAGTAGATTCTCTAATACCTCCCTGTTTTGGGTAAAGCCATGTTGACGGCCAGGTGACATTTGCAGGGCCATCTGGTGACATTTCTTTTTGGGAACAGATTAATAGAGACTGAGGAGGGTGGTAGAGTTGGTACAGGGGCCAACACAAGATTCTCAGGTGGCTTCCTGGAGTTGTGCAGGTCTTTCAAGGAGGAGGTCCATAATTTTTTCTGTGAGAATATGGTCAAATTAAAATTATTAAATATGACACAACCCAATGGGAGACTCCTTCAGGAAAGGAGTTCATTTTAATTCTAAAAGCATAAGTTAGTATAAAATCCAGGTATTAGGCATGATCCCTTGTTGAGAAATTACAAATCCTCCTTTCACTCCTCAAAGGGTGAGAGAATAATAAATTCAGCTAGAGCCAAAATGCTTTTTAATGGAATTGCTTTCTGCTCCTATGCCACAGACCTAGCCTCCTACCAGTCTGTGGATTCCCCCTTCAGTTTCCATGGGCATCCCAGTGCTTAGCATTGGGTCTGTCTGTTAAAAGAATAAATGCTTCCCTGGGGCTTGGACCACTCCCTCAGTCTCTGCCTTCACTAAGTTCTTGTTCCTTGTCTCAATTTGGCAAGACTCCATAATTCTCTCTGTTCTGCTTCTCATCCTCTCAATGAGCTGCTGTCCACAGGTTGTTGTGAAAGAATAGGAGACTTTTCCCTCCAGCTCCAAGTAGGAGCACTTATTTTCAAGCTTCCCAGGGACTACAGCAACCTTTACTGCTGGTTCCAAGATCTCTGCAGCTACATAGGAAATTTCCCCAGTACCTATTCCTGCAAGCATTGCCCTGCTTTGATTGGAATTGTTTGATCAAGACACATCAAACAATTGGTAGTATTGGTTAATTGATAAGTGCCAGATTCTCTTCCTGACATACTGGCCTCAGCCTCCAAAGAGAAAAGAAGCAAAAGAAGATTCTTCTAAAGGCTGAGGGCTGGATTTTTGATTGGGCTGCATGGCTGGCAGGGAACAACTGCAGAGGGAACCAAGTCCTGTTCAGTTGTTAAGGAACAGGGGACCCAACAACCTGCAGAGAGAATCCTCCAAGACACACAACTTTATGTTCTAGTTGCTAGTCAGCTTTTCATCATAGTGACAAATGTCTGAGAAACAAACAACTTAAAGAAATAAATACTGACACACTGAGGTCAGAAGCCGGCGCTGAGCCCACCACACCCACTTACACCACAGACTGGCAGATTGGATTAAAAAGAAAACACCCAACAATATGCTGCCTTTAAGAGACCCATCTCATAGAAAAAGACATCCACAGACTAAAGGTGAAAGGATGGCGAAAAACATACCATGCTCATGGACCCAGTGAAAAAAGCAGGGGTCTCCATCCTCATATCAGATAAAGTGGATTTCAAACCTAAGTTAGTCAGAAGGGATAAAGAAAGACATTTCATACTGCTTAAGGGAAGCATAAAACAGCAAGATATAATAATTTTAAACATTTATGCCCCAAACAATGGAGCATCCATGCATATCAAACAAACCCTTCTCAATTTTAAGAATCAAATAGACCAAAACACATTAATAGTGGGGGACTTTAACACACCACTCTCACCACTGGATAGATCCTCCAAACAAAACCTGAACAAAGAAACTATAGAACTAAATAATACAATCAATGAAATAGACTTAATTGATATTTACAGAGTATTTCATCCATCATCAAGCGAATGTACTTTCTTCTCAGCAGCTCATGGATCATTCTCCAAAATAGACCATATGCTATGCCACAAAGAAGCCATTAGTAAATACAAAAAAATAGAGACCCTACCCTGTATCCTATCAGACCACAATGGAATGCAATGAGAAATGAATGATAAAGTAACAAAAACTATTCACACACCTGGAGACTAAATAATATGCTACTGAATGATGCAATGATAACAGAAGAGATCAGGGAAGAAATAAAAAAATTCTTAGAGGTAAATGAGAACAATGACACAACATATCAAAATCTCTGGGACACTCTGAAAGTGGTAATAAGAGGAAAGTTCATTGCATTGAGCTCACGCATTAAAACAAATAAAAAGTCAACAACTAAATGACCTAACATTGAAAGTGGTAATAAGAGGAAAGTTCATTGCATTGAGCTCACACATTAAAACAAATAAAAAGTCAACAACTAAATGACCTAACATCTCAAAGCCCTAGAAAAAGAAGAACAGATCAACACCAAAAATAGTAGAAGACAGGAAATAAAATCATAACTGAAATCAATGAAACTGAAACAAGAGAAACAATTCAAAAAATTGACAAAACAAAAAGTTGGTTCTTTGAAAAAGTAAACAAAATTGATAAACCTCTAGCCACACTAATGAAGAGGAAAGAGCAAATTCAAATTACTAGAATTTGTAATGAAAAAGGAAAGACCATGACAGACACAATTGAAATACATAACATAATTAATTAGAAACTACTTTGAAAATTGATACTCCAACAAAATAGAAAATATTGAAGCACTGACAAATTTTTTAGAGACATATGATCCTCCCAAACTGAATCAGGAAGATGTACACAATCTAAACAGATCAATTTCAAGCACCAAAACAGAACAAATCATCAAAAGTCTAACAACCAAGAAAAGTCCAGGACCAGATGTATTCTCAGTGGAATTCTACAAGACCTTTAAAGAAGAACTGATACCAATACTCCTCAAAGTATTCCAGGAAATAGAAAAGGAGGGAACCCTTCCAAATTCATTCTATGAGGCTAGTATCACTCTGATACCAAAATCAGATGAAGACACATCAAGGAAAGAAAACTTTAGATGAACACAGAGGCAAAAGTTCTTAACAAAATACTGGCAAATCACATACAAAAATGTATTAAAAAGATAGTGCACATGATCAAGTGGGGTTTATCCCAGGGATGCAGGGTTGGTTCAACATCTGGAAATCAATAAATGTAATTCATCACATCAATAGGCTTAAAGTTAAGAATCACACGATTATTTCAATAGATGCTGAGAGAGCGTTTGATAAAACAAAGCACACCTTCATGCTTAAAACACTAGAAAAAATAGGAATAGTAGGAACATACCTCAACATTGTAAAGGCTATCTATGCTAAGCCCTGCAACAGATGAATGGATAAAGAAACTGTGGTATATATACACAATGGAATACTATTCAGCCATAAAGAAGAATAATAGTATGGCATTTGCAAATAAATGGATGGAATTGGAAAATACCATGCTAAGTGAAATAAGCCAAGCCCAAGAAACCAAAGGGCAAATGCGTTCCCTGATAAGTGAAGAATGATATATAATGGGGTTGGCGGGTGGGGAGGGGGAGAAGAATGGGGGAACTTTAGATTATGTAGAAAGAAATGAGAGGGAGGGGGGTTATAAAAAATCGTGGAATGAGACAGACATCATTACCCTATGTACATGTATGATTACATGATTACACGAATGGTATGAATCTACATCCAGCACAACCACAGAAACGAAATGATGTACCCCCTTTGTATACAATGAATCAAAATGCAGTCTGTAAAAAATTGAAAGCTAAATAAAAAAAATAATATAAAAAAAAGAAATAAATAATTATTTTTGACACACAAGTTTTCAGTCCAATGTTGGTTGACTCCATTGCTTTGGACCTGAGAGTGGGGCAGAACATCATGGCAGAAGGAAAGTTGCTCACCTCATGGGAAGCAGAGAGGAGGGGAAGAAAGGGGTGAGGGACAAGATATACTCTTCCAGAGCATACCCCTAGTGGTCTACTTCCTCCAAGTAGGCCCTACCTCCTACAGTTCCTACCACCTTCCAATAATACCATAGTTATGGTTTAGATCTGTGGTGTCCCCCAAAAGCTCATATGTAAGACGACGCAAGAATGTTCAGGAACAAAATGACTAGATTATGAGAACTATAACCCAACACTAGATTAATCTGCTAAAACAGATTAACTTGGTGGTAACTAGGTAGGTAGGTCACTGAAGGCACACCTTTGGGGTTTATATTTTATCCCTGGTGAGCAGAGTCCTGTCTCAGGTTCCTGGTGCCATGTCCTGGAGATACTTTCTCCTGCCAAATCCTTCTGCCATAATGTTCTGCCTCACCTCAAGTACAGTGCAATGGAATTGGCTGCCTACGGGCTGAGATCTCAAAATCATGAGCACCAAAAAAACTTTTCCTCTTCTAAAATTGTTCTTATAAAATTTTTTGGTCACAGTGGTGAGAAAGTTGACTAAAATAACCATGAAATTATGAATCCATCAATGGATCAATCCATTGATGAGGTTAGAGCCCTCATCATCCAATCACCTCCCCAAAGGCCCCATGTCTGAACATTGTTGCTTTAGGGATCAAGTTTTCAACACATGAGCCATTGGGGAACATCCCAGATACAACTTTAACAGTTTCTTTACTTAAACAAACTAAAGGAAAGAAGCAAACAAAATAGTCTAGCAAACAAATAAAATAGTAAATGAAGAAACACAGACAGATTGTACGGGAAAGTTAGGGCAAAATTTTAACAGTGATTATTTTTGGACAGGGGGATTATGGGGGACTTTGTATTCAGGATTATCTATTCTGCTTTATGTCTTCTGCAACTGAGATTATCTAATAAAGGAAAAAGTGAGCATAAAATATTCAAAGAGTAAAACAGATTTTAAAGTTTAAAGCAGACTAAAGTTAAAGTGAGAGTGAGTTTAAAAAGTAACATTTTACAGTTACTTGTAAAGGAAATCATGAGACCAGTACACACCAAAGGACCACAAGCTCACTGAAGACAGGCTATTTCATATTTACTCTTTGCACATAGTTTAGATGGAATATAGAGCCACCAGGTGGGACTATACTTAACTTCTTGCTCTCAATCCATAAACACACCTGTACTTGTAGCAGGTCTCCCTTCTGCTTGTGACACGGGGCATTGCTTCCTATCAAAAGCCAATGCACCAGCTCTGTTCTGAATCCCACCTGCTCTCACTTTTCAGTAGGCTCCCAGCCATAAGGCCTCCCTCTGCTGCTCATCTTCTCCTCCTTGCATCTTCAGGTTCCCCCACTAGGGTGGCTCTTACCTGTTAATATTTAAAATATCTGGTTCCTCCCATCTTGAGAAAAATCTCTTCAATTTTAGTTCCTCTTCTTACAGCTAAACATGTCACAGAGCTATTTAAACCTGTTGTCTGGACTCTGGCTTTGGTTCTTGGGGTTCTATGGAAAGTTTTCTTGCTGGAGTCATTAATGACTTTCATATCACAGGATCCCATGGGGTTTTTTCAGTCTTTTCTTGATTGACATCAGTGCAGCTTTTGACCCATCTGATCCTTCAAAGCTCCATGAAACACTCTCCTAGTGACTTCCTCGATACAAGTGGAAGTGGCTATCCCACTTCAGGTTGCTTTAAGGCTTTCTTCTCTACCTAAATTCTAAACATCAGCAAGTGGCTCCATGTTCTCTTCCTTTATCACTGTATGATCTCCTATTAAGTCACTTTACAAAGTGACTTCTTCAAACATTGTAACTAGTATATGTTAACAACTTCTAAATTCACATTTCTACCTCAGGCAATATTTCTGAGCTCTAGTCTGGTATACTCAACTGTTTTTTGTTTTATTAGACTTGAATGTTTCACAGTTAAATTGAATATGTTAAAAATAGAAACTATTCCAAGAAATAATAATAAACACCCTATTCTTCACCTAAAGGTTCTCATCTCATAAATACCAACACCTTCCTTGAGGTTGCTCATGCTACAAACCAGAAAATCATCCATTTTTGACAACTCCCTTTTCTCAAGTCTCAGAGAAAATCAATCACTTCTGACAATAAGAGTGAGGAAGGGGAATAAATAAACTCTCACATTCTAAACAATTAAAAATAGGAATAAAATGCCATATGAAACAATGGTTTATAAGTCACTGGACATTAAGCAATGAAGATATGTGATCTTGAGAGACAAGAAACAAAAGAGGTGAGTCCTCTGAAGGCCTAGCTCATTACCTGCAGTTTACAAGACAGAACAAATAAGGGAACCCAGGCAGAGATAGTATGCTCCCTCAGTCAGGAAATAAATTTGGGAGTCTAGAGAGGTCGACTCAGCTAGAGTTTTCAGGTCAGAGTACTAGAGGAAAAAAAAGAAATAATAATAATCAGTGAGCTCCAGAGAACTGTATTATAAAACACTGTTGAGGGAAATTGAAAAAGATACACTAAATGTGATTGGGAAAACTTGATATTTTTAAACTTTCAGTTTTTTTCAATTGATTTTATATTCAATGCAATCCTAATCAAAATTCCCAAAAGATTGTGTGTGCATGCATATAAATAGACAAGACGATTATGAAATTCATATAGAAATGCAAAGAACCTAGAAAAACATAACGATTTTGAAAAAGTAGGTCAAAGTTGGAGCACTTACACTACTTGATTTCAGGATTTACAAATCTATGACAATCAAAACACTGTGGTTCTGGAATAAAGCCAGACACATAAAGCAATAGAAAAGAATAGAGAGCCCAGAATAGATCCATATATATTATCAATTGATTCTCTTTGAGAGTGCAAAAGACATTTCTGGATTAAGTATAGTCTTTCTGAGAAATGGTATGAGAACAATTGGATACTATATAGAAAAAGAGCATTCACCAATACCTCACACTGTATAGATGCATAAAAATTAACTCAAATGGGTCAAAGTCATAAATGTAAGAGCTAAAAGTATAAAACTTCAAGAGGAAAACAGAAGAAAATCATACTGTATAAATCTGGATTAAACAAACATTTCTTTGACATGTCACAAAAAAGTACACTCTATAAAATATAAAATTGATTAAATGAACTTGAGCAAAATTAAGAACTTCTCCCTTCTTAAACACAATGTTAAGAGAATTAAAAATACAAGTCATATCTTGGGAGATAACATTTGCCACCATATATTGAAAAGTGACCAGTATTCAGAATATATAAAGAACCCTCATGACAAAATAATAATAAAAAAATCTACAAAAATAGACAGATTTCAACACTTCATCAAAGATAAAGAGATTACAGATGAGCATATTTAAAGATGCTCAACATCATAAAGAAATGCAAAACCACCATGAGATTCCATTTCATACCTGTTAGAATGTCTAAAATTATAGACCAACCCTACCAAAGACTGGTGAAAACGTAAAGCAACTTGAATCATCTCACACGAGTAAGAATGGTCTAACCATTTTGGTAAACAGTTTGGCAGTTTCTTAAAAAAGGTAAACACAAAATGGACAGACATCATTACCTTGTGTATGATTACATGAATGATATGACTCTACATTGTGCACAACCATAGAAACGAAATGATGTACCCCATTTGTGTACAATGAATCAAAATACAGTCTGTAAAAAATTTAAAAAAATTTTTTAAAGGTAAAAACATGTCTACCATATGATTCAATCATTCTATTTCTAGTAACTGTATATGAGAAATAAAAACATATATTCAAACAAAACACATGAAATACTCATGGTAGTTTTATTGGTAATATCCCAAATTGAATGTAAACCAAAGGTTCACCAACAGGCAGGCAATGAATAAATAAAGAGTGAGTTTATCTAAGCAATGGAATCATATTCACTTGTAAAAGAACTATTAAAAACACACAACAATGGGGGCTGGGGAGATAGCTCAGTCGGTAAAGTGTTTGCCTTGTAAGCACAAGGCCCTGGGTTCGATCCCCAGCACCCCAAAAAAAAAAAAAACACACAACAAAATGGATGAATCTCAAAATAATTATTCTGGTTGAAAGAAGCCAGCCCGAAGAATACATACTATATGATTCTTATTTATATAATATCTTAGAAAAATCCCAAATAATCTTTGCCCTATGTACATGTATGATTACATGAATGGTATGAAAACAGATCAACAGTTGCCTATGAACTGTCATTTGGGTGGCAGGGAGGGGAGATTGGGGGAGGCTGCAAAGGGGCACAAGGCAAGCTTTAGGGAGACAAATATGTTCATTATTTTGATTATAGAAGGGATTTCACAAATGTATACATATGTCAAATATTGTCAAATTGTATACTTCAAACATATGCACTTTATATCAATCATTCCTCAATAAAACTGCTTTAAAAGTTTCTGTAATCTGTCACTTTTCTTTATGTCTATTACCATTACCCTAGTGAGAAACACCATTTCCCTCCTGGCCTTCTGCAATAGCCTGACCTTCCCCACATGGCTGCTCTTGTCCATTCTGCACTGCAGCCAGACAGATCTTTTAAGAAGACAAATCTATTTGTGTCACTTCATTGCTCAAAATCCTTCAAAAACTACTCATAAAATAAAGACCCCATGACTTACTCTTGCTACAAGACACTTCTTAATCTTTCTCCTGCCTAAACTCTAGTCTCTCTTCTATTTTGTTTCCCCCTTTTCAAACACTCTGCACTTTTGGCTCCTGGCCTTACCCCAATTTTTCCTGCCTTTGGGACTATACTTGTCCAGTTCCTTTACCTGGGACTTTGCCTTTCTCCAGCAAAATTCCTAAACTAAACTATCGTTAGTCTCAGTTTCAATGTTATTTCCTCCAGGCATCCTTCCTTGATGCACCAGGCCAGGTTTGGAGCAGCCTGCAGTGTTCATTTATGTCTCCTTCACAGCATCAATCATACATAGAAGTAATTATTCATGAAATTTACTGTTTACTATTTGTTCCTTCTTCCACACTCCCATCTCCAAAGACCATAAGACCAATGGCATTTTATTTAGCCATAAAAAAGAACAAAATTATGACATTTGCAGGAAAAATGTATGGAACTGGAGATCATCATTTTGGGTGAAATCAGCCACTCTTAGAGAAAAAGTACTGTGTTTTTTCTCTCATATGTGGAAGCTAGAGGTGGTAAAAATAGAGGGGGGAAAAAAAAAGACACCATGAAAGTAGAAGGGAAATCATTGGGTAAAGGGAGACAATGAGGGGAGGGAGAAGAAAGTGTGGGGAAGTGAAATTGGTCAAATTACATTTTTATGTGTGTATGAATATGCTGCAATGAAACCCACATTTTTGTATTATTAATATGCACTTTTTTATCTTCTTTTAATTTTATTTTTTTATTTTTACAGACTGCATTTTGATTCATTGTACACAAATGAATCTTTTCATTTCTATGGTTGTGCACAATGAGGATTCATACCATTCATGTAATCATATACATACACAGGGTTTTTTAAGAAAAACAGAAAATTTTGATGGATTGTCTTCAAAAGAGAAAAGAAATGTAATAGAGGGTTGGAGGTGTAGAGTGTACACACCCTGGATTTAATCCTAGCATTAAAAGAAAAAAAAAAAAAGAAGATATGCAATAGAGGAATCTCTTTCAATATTAAATACTTTAAAAACCAAAGTATTGGACTTATAAGAGAGGGTTTAACATGGCTGAATTGATAGAGCAGTAATTTTTTTTAAAAAGTCAGTCATGCTCATTTTAATGATATGTATATTCTGGAAGTTTTATCTCCAGACAGTTAACAGAGTAGGAAGATGAAGATGAGGGTAGAGAGGCAAAGCTTTGCAGGAAATGAAGCCTAAATGACCACTAATCCTGTGCTACCACGTCTTTAGCAGAGCAGTGGCCTAGATTCTCCAAGTAGCTGAGCACATAGGGCTGGGAAGATAAAGACTGCAAACGTGGCCACTCTCCAAAGCAGCTTCCAAAGAAACAGCCTACTCCCCTGCCTCTTACTCCCCCACCATGTTTATTTAGACTCCCCTTAATTAGAGCATTTCAGCATGGAAGCATAATCCAATCTGAAGGAAAATTTCCCTGGAGAGCCATCTGTCAGAATTAGGCTACACTTAGCTACTGGACAGTGAGGCTATATTGTAAATACCACAGACTGCTTCGATTCTCGAAAGGCTCAAAACTCATTTTCCAAGCAAGTAAATGCCAATCCTTGGGAAAAGACTTTCTGTCAGGAAGCTAGCTCACTATTTTGGACAGTAATTCTTCCACAGGTAGAAGATCATTAAATGTAATCCCAGGGAGACACTCTACCTGGCTAGTCTCACCTTTCTTCAGAGATGAAATTGCTGTTCTTGACAACTCTATTTAAAGTTCTCCTTCAGTTGTTCTGGATCTATTGAAGATTTCTTTTCCTATCTGGCTTAATTCTCCCCATGCATTCATCCATGGAATAATTTAACTGTGTAAGGGGGACCCAAGTGGAGTCCACTTCTGCTCCCAGCCTCTCTCTCAGGAGCAGCCAGTTTACCATGAAGATGCCTGCCCTAGGTACCCACACCAAGGCAGCAAGTAGACTCTTACCTAGGAAAGGAGTGTGTGGCATGGTAGGTGGGGGGAAGAGGGTCGCTTCTCTCCTCCATAATCTCCCTACATCTCAGAGGTCACCAGAGTCAGGGTTCCTCCTGTGTCCACATAATCCCTTTCCCATTATTCTGTTATGCCAACTGTTGTAGACATCTCTGCCAGGCCCAGATCCACTTGACCTGGCTAGTGCATCCATTCCTTAGCTGTGTGAATGGTGGCTTCTAATAGTTCACGAGAGCATCCTCTTTGGAAGGATTCCCTTCAGCTGACAGGAGTCACTTGAAAAATGGGCATATTATTACACCCTCTCCCCAGGGATAGTCTGAAATCCCCTTGTCTCAGGGTATGATACCTCCATAGTGCTTCATAATCCACAGTTCTCTGTACAAATGGGCTCAGGGCAGACTTTAGCTGACTCACTGCCATCTTCTCTCACTCTTTCCCATTATCTACCTCTTTCCCTTACTTCCTTATAGGTTTCACTTCAGCAAAGTTCCTCAATAGACCCTTGTATAAGAGTCCTTCTCAGCCTCTGCTTCAGCAATTCCAATTTAAGGTACATATGCTATACTAGAACAATTTTCATTTTATCATATTTATTCATTCATGCACACAAAAAGTATTTTACTTTATACCTCTTAGGTTAAGAACTGAGGGTACAGTCATAGACTTTATCATCACAGAGCAACTAGTCCAGTGGAATAGACAAAGATACATAGATAAGTATCAGAAGGGATTTTTTTTAAAACTCCAGCTCTATCTTGCTTATAATACATACACATAAAATATAAGGATACAGGACATTTGGAAGTAAAAGAATAAAAAAAATATATCAGAGAAAACTAACTTAAAAAAATCTTATAACTCTATAAATACCTAAGTATACTTGAAGGCAGAAAGCATTTCTCTAGATAAAGAGAGAAACTTACTAATAACAGATTTATTATGGACAGAAATATATAAAAACCACTAATATCATAGCTTTAAATTGATATAAAACAAAGTTGATAGGACTACCTAGAAAATGTTGAAAAGTCATCATTATGGTAAGGTATTTCAAAAAACATTAATATATGAAACTGAAAAAAATCAGTCAAGATGCTGATATAATATGTTAATTAAATTATCATCAATTTCTGGAGCTGATTACTTAGAAATAACGTTATACTTAGAAAGTGGAACTCAGTCTGAGGAATGCTGAAATAGAAACTAGGTTGGACCTAAAAAGGAAAAAAAAGGATGCTGATATAATACATCAACTTTTCAAGTATACATTTATAAAAACTTAAATACATATATATAAAAAGTTAAAAAATTAAAATTACTAGCCTAACATACAAGTAATTAGAAATAAACAAAATGATAAAATCTAAAGAATAAAAAGAAAACAAAACATGAAAAATAAATTAATTAGAATCAGCAAAACTAAAAGTTGGTCCTTTGAAAAGGCTTATAAGACTAGAAACCTTCAATGATACTGATTAAGGAGAAAGAAAACAACAAATAATCAAAATTAGAAATGATGGAAAGAACATAATTACAGATGAGGCAGATAATAAAAACAAGAAAAGATTATGAAGAAGTTCAAGTCAATACATTTTAAAAATTTTATTTTGTTCATTTGGTTGTTTATATTTTTGTGGTAATGGGGACTGAACCCAGGAGTGCTCTACCTCTAGTCTACATCTCCAATCCTTCTTACTTTTTATCTTGAGACAGGATCTTTCTAAGTTACTCAAGCTGGCCTTGAACCTGCAATCTTCCTGTCTCAGTCTCTGAGCTGCTGTGTGCCACTGTACCTGCCAGGTTAATACATTTAAAAAACAGATAAAATAAATTCCTAGAAAAATATGTTACCAAAATCTACTCATGAAGAAACAGAAAATTTGCATAGTCCTATAACCATCAAAGAAATTGAATAAATTTTCCCCAAAGTAAATACCTGACCCAGAAAGTTACAGAGTGTATGTTATGATTGAGGGAAAGGCTTATTTTAGTTTTATATAAAGTCTTCAAGAGAATAAGAAAACAATGAGTGCCCTATAGTTTGTTTTTAAAGACTGTATATCTTTGAAAATAATTGAACAACAGAGAACAATAAAATAGAATAACAGGTTGGTTTTACTCATGAATTTAGTTGCAAAAATCTTTAACAAAATGTTATCATATAGTTCATAAACATATATTCATGTATATCTATGTATCTAAAAAAGAACACATAGTGAACAAGTTAGATTTGTCCCAAAAATGTTTCATGAAAATTAGAAAACAGCTATATAATATGCCATTTGAAAAGATAAAAGGAGTAAAACACATGCTTACCTCAATAGATTTAGAAAAATAGTGTAACAAAATTCAACATCCATTCAAGTTTTCAAACAGTGTATTTACTTTAAAGATTAGAAACAAATCAAAGATTACTTTATTGGCCTTTGTGTTAGTAATCCTAATCAGTGCAATAAAATAAGTAAAAAGAATAGGAGAGGAGGAGAAGTCAAGAGTTAAAGAAGAAATAAAGTGGTCCTTATTCATGTATGATATAACTGTCAATGTATAAAATGCAGAAGAAGCTATAACCAAATTATTAAGGCTTAATAATTATCAATACCAAGTGTTGGGAGAACACAGCTTAAGATGAACTCGTATGCTACTGGTGGGAATATAACCTGGTCAGATCATTCAAAGATAAATTTTTCTTTGATTTAGTGACTCCATTCCTAGGTATATGCCCTAGAGAAATTCTTCACCCATTTATAAAAAAAGTCAATAGTAACATTTTCTGAAATAGAAAAAAAATAAAATATCCATTGGCAGGAGAATAGATGAATAAAATATAGTACACCATATAATAAAATGTTAAAACACCACTGTAAAAAAACTAGTTATGTACATGAACATAAGTGATTCTAAAAACATAAAACTGGACATAGTTTGCAGAAGAATACATATACTATAATTTCTTTTGCATAAATTTCAAAAACAGTCAAAACTAAACATATTTTTATATGGTAAAATTATTTTTAAAAACAAGGAAACCACAGATATAAAATTCAGTATATTGAATATCTCTGGAAAAGATTTTGGAGATAGATGAGGAGCACCAGGAAGCTTCAAAGACACTGATAATTTTGTATCTTCAGCTAAGTTCTGAATTAACTGACACTCACTTTGTTATTTTTAAACCATATGCATACATTATGGATTTCATTTAAAAAAATCAAATGCCTTGTCCTGGCAACCATGCTAAGATAAAAGCTATCAAGCCCTCTTTGTCAGAGACTTACAGCTTCATCCATCTCTTTCTGCAGGTGTTCTGTCCTCAGCTCAGCCACTTCTCATTCCCTGTAAACCATCAGGAGGAGTACATGTTTGAGGGACCATGAGTGGGAAAACCGACAGGGTGACATTCAGTGGATTCTCATGAGAACACAATTTGGTAGATCCCAGTGGTGGCCAAACTCCACTAAGATCCATGTTATAGAAAGAACTTTCTACAAATCAGCTCCCTTTTCTCCTCTACATCCCTACCCTCCAGCCAGTTGTTACTCATTTACACTACTGAATATGATATAGCCACAAAATCATTTGATAATCACTTATGACATAGAATAATGGGATTAAATGGGATTCAAATTAATAAACTTTTTCAATCTCAGAGCCTGTCAGTGCTATTTTCAACTGTGAAGAACAAGCATCCTGGGCATCTCTGACTATTTATATCCTCCCCTGCCTGAGTGATTCCAGGAGTTCACCTCTACCAGATCTGGAAATGGTCTGAGACCTATGGAAGACAGTACAGGGAAATAACCATATCAGCCACTATAAAATGCTGAAACTTTGCAATGGCTTATAAAGTCAAATTTTGATGGAAATATGTTTTTTAATTATTAAGATTAAAAAAATGTCTATGTTATACCACTCCTTTTTCTGAACTGGAATTTATTAGCACTTCATAACTTCTGTCACCATGTAAAAACTCTGGCATCTTCTCTAAATCAGAGTCTAAATGAGATGATCATAAGTCTCAGAGCAGCATCGGTACCAGTGTCTAGGCAGGCCACCAAGAAAGAGACTTCTGAAGTGCTTCATGCCTATTTGCCAGGGAGCAGAGATAAATGTCAAGGGTACAGACCTAAAAGCAACATTCCTCCAGTCCATAAATCCAGGCTCTCTGAAAGTTTGACCTGCCCCAGATGCCACCTTCTATCTTATTGACTGACAAAATTCTGACAAAGATGCATTATATTATTATTGATCTGGCTTCAGTAGCTCAGAGGTTTAATTAAACTATCATTTTTACACTCAATAATTGCCATTTTGTTTCTCCCCAGGAAAGCATGAAGATTAGTTTTTATTTGAATGCTAACATTTATAAAACTCGTACTCTCTTTGGAGGAATAAAAAAAACTAAAAGAGATTAGTTTATAGGTTCAGCTCTGCATAACATTCTCCAACCTAATTCATCCTTAGAGCCGCATCAAATAAGCCTCCTCAAAGGAGCTTCATTTTGTTTGGCAAGTGCTTATTATCTCACTTCTAGACCCTATTCTAGAGGCCGGATACCAGCAGTGAACAAGTCAAGTTTGGTCTTTGGACTTAAGGAACAGTCTTCTGGGGAGAAAACTACAATTGAATAAACACATAAAAGAATATATTTTGAGTAAATGATAGAAGTAGAGTGTCATGGAAGCAAATACCAGAAAAGCCTAGCCTAATGCAGGGCTCAAAAAAAGAGTTCTCTGAGGAAGTGGGATTTAAGCTAAGATCTAGGAGCTTAGTAGGAGTTAGCAGGTAAAGGGAGGAAGAAATAAACCTGCATCTGTGATCATTTTGAGGCACTTTTCATGAACAAACTAAATTGTCTATTGAAAAACTTAAGTCTTAATTCCCACTTGGCCATTATTCAGTCGTGTACCCTGGCTAAATCCCCGAATGGCCCTCCACTTTGGGTTACGTGATAAATGAAGATTTTAGGTTGTAGGACCCTCTAGAGTTCTATTCAATTGCAAAGCAAGCATATGATACATTGATTACTGTTCAGTTAGTGTAAGTAAAAATAGTTCTTTTGAACAAGCTTCAAGCAATATAGCCCTGTTTCCAGCTAATGGGGCAAATATTCATAGGAACTTCTTTTGGTAAGAACACTGTGTTATAATTTTCTTATAATGTGTAGTAGAGCTGATGGGACAGAAATGGAATCTTTTAGTGGCCAGAAACAAAAAGACAGCATGAATTCAAAGAGGTAAGTAAGCCCTACAGCTCACAGCTTGAATGGAGGTAAATGTGACTCTCTGGTGTTTAGTGGCTTATGGGCTGGTGTTTAGAGGACTGTGGGAGGATCCTCCTGCATAAAGCTGGAGTCCCAAAGTCCAAGGGTCACATTCTTAAAGAATAAACAATAACAGAATTTCTGCCTTGCATAAGTAAATATTGGGGTACATGTCTGTCCTGGACTTATTTTAGCTAAAGAAGAAAAATATGTCTCCCTAACCAGTTTCGAACCATTAATACAAACCTGCACTTACATACTTGAAGCCTATGTTTACCCTATCTCTTATCCAAAATCACTCAAGCTCAAATGTTAAACTTTTCCATACTGTAGTTTATTTAGGTATCTGATAGAAATAATCTTAAATCATTGAATGACTGCACTTTAAACTCAAGCCTTGAAATTTCCTAGTGACAAAAGTTTCAATCTAGCTGAGCTTACAGTCCCAAATTTAAATAAAGAAGCAGCAAGGCACAATGAGCTAGAGTCAATGGAAATGCAAATGAATCAGAGGTGCAGACACTATAGCTACTAAAGTTATAAAAAACAGAATACAAAAGTAACTATGGATGGAATGGTCAAATAAATATATGTGTATACACACACATGTATATAAGCAAATTGAAATTATGTTGAGAAGGAAAAGAGACAAATGTTAAAACATCTCAAATAACAGAAAAAAGTAAATGAAAAATTTTCAGAACTGATCAAAGGAAACAGGCCCAGATTTGGGTATCTCACTATTTCTCCATTTGGATAAATAAGAAGAAATGCCCAATTAGCAATATTATAATTAAACTACAGAACACTAAAGAAAGAAGTAAGATCTAGACAGCAATAAGAATGAAAACTGACATACAAAGTAATAAATATTAGGTTAACTATGGACTTCTCAAAAAAAATGGAAGTCAGAAAACATGGAATAACAGCTTTAGAATGCCAAAATCAAAGTAATTGAGAATTTTGTGCTCCTGAATTTTTATTCCAGAAGAATAAGAATAATCTAATAATAATGACAAAATAAAGACATACTCAGGAGCTACAGTTTTCAGCTAAAGGTTATTGCCAGTCTATGAAACAGGGAAATAAATACCCCAACTTCATTTTCCTCCCTTCCTTCTGTCTGAAGCTAAGCAGAAGTCAGACACTGAGGGAGTTCTTTCAACCCCTAAGTCTCCAAGGGCACTGAGCAGGAATACAGGGAAGGCACCCAGAATAATACCTTACTAACTTTATAAAGCAAGAATTACCATTATTCCAAACCAAACAAGGACAGTGCAAGACAGTAAAGTACATGCACTCACGCACACAAATGCAAAATGAAACACTGGCAAACTTAAGAAGCATATAGAAAAGGTAATGTATCAAGGCAAGTCTCGAGCATTCTAGGAATATAAGATTGACTCAAAATTAGAAAACTGATTAACATAATTGACCAAAATAGGAGATCAAAGTGGAGGGAACTCACAAAACCACGAAATTTAATAAAACAACTATTTGTGATAAAAAGTCATAACTAGTAGTAGAGTGATACATTCTT
Organism: Sciurus carolinensis; assembly: GCF_902686445.1. NCBI lineage: Eukaryota > Metazoa > Chordata > Mammalia > Rodentia > Sciuridae > Sciurus > Sciurus carolinensis. The sequence continues at coordinate 69,153,778 of NC_062223.1, forward strand.
AACATGATGAAGATATCCACGAAATATCTATAACAAAATCATACTCTATGGAAATGTAAGGACATTCCATCAAAATGAGGAACAAGTGAAGCAAGGCTGCTTTCATGTATATTATTTAATGTATAGAACTTCTAATCTATACATTAATAACAGAAAGTATAGAAAAATAAAAGGTACCTTTTAGAAAGCAACAAACAAAACTAATGTAATTCGTATGTAACTAATTATTTGCAAAGAAAATTCAGAAGTCTACAAATGACAAGAATTAATAAGATTTTTACAAGATTGCCAAACAGAAGACAAATATGCAAAATTTCAACTATATACTTGCAATAGATAGAAGGTGCAATTTTAGAAAAGGTAACATTTAAAATAGCAAAAAATTAGGTACTCAGCAATAAGTCTAATAAGAGACATGCAAGACTCTCATGTACAAAATTAAAAGGTTGGAATGAAAGACTTTAAAGAAGAACTAAATAAATGAAGAGATACCCTGTGGTCATGAATACAGAGACTCAATATCACAAGAAATGTAAAATTTTCCTAAACTACCTAAGAGACTTGAAACACGTCCAAACACCAGAAAAAAATTTTGCTTAACAATGTAACTCTAAAATTGATAAGAAAAATCAAGTGTCAGTCAACACTTAACTAAGGGAATGGGCTAGTGATTTGGTCTTCTAGGTATTACTAACTTTTCTAAAACAATAGTAATTTGCAATGTGTGCTATTTATAGTTAAATAGAACAATGGATAGAAAAAAAGAATACGGAAATAGATTCTCTATATGTGGAAATATATATAGGACAGAGCATGCACGGTATATTATTGGGAAAATATGCCAGAAAATTATTTATTCATTTAGAAAAAGAAATATGGATACATTGCAGGCTGATGATCTGTGTCTCCTTATGTTGAAGCCCTAATCTACAATGAGATGGTATTTGGAGATGGAGACTTTGGCCAACAATTAGATTTAGATAAGGTCATAAGTTTGAGGCCCCATGATGAGATTACTGTTCTTGTAATCTTGAAGAGGAAGAGAGATCAACACTTGCTCTGTCTCTGCCATGTGAGAACACAGTGAGAAAGCAAGTCAGGAAAAAGCCCCACCAGGAGATGAATTTGCCAGAACTTTGATCTTCAACTTCCCAGCATCTAGAACTATGAGAAAGTAAATGTGTGCTATTTAAGTTACCCAGTCTATAGCATTTTATTATTCAGCCCAAGCTGACTAATGTAAGATGCCTATATATTACACTATATAAAAATGCCATTCCGGGGGCGGGGGTGAAAATTGTATTTGCAAAATCAAAATTTTAAAGCTCCTAGTAGAAGATAAAGGAGAAATGTTGTTATGATATAGGGTAAGATCTCTTAAAAAGACAAATATGTGCTAATTTACAATAGGAAACACTGACACATTTTATTACTTTGAAGAACTTCTATTTATCAAGACACCATAAGAGTAAACACAAAGACAACCATACACTGAGAGATGGTGTTTGCAGTACACATAATCAACATAGGATTGAATCCAGAGTATAAAACAAGCATATGTGAATCAATATGGAAAAGAAAATGATAAAAGGCAGCACTAAACAAGCACTTCACAAGAAAGAAAACATGAATGACTAATAAGCATGAAAAGATGATCAACCTTGGCAACCAAAAAAATAATATATCATTGTACACACATATTAATCAGTGTGACATGTGCAAATGGGGCATTAGGAAGTGCCACATTCCACCAACGGGAGGATCAATTTGTAGTCACTGTAAAAATGAGCTTGCCACTACCTAGAAAATTGAACACAAGTATACCTTATCTCTATCAAGAATACGTCCTAGAGAATAATTGTACATGTGAACCAGGAGATGTATGCAAAATTTTTCTCTATGATATTATTCAGAACCACAAAGTAATAACAACCTGAATGTTATCAGCATTAAGAATACTAATTTGTCATATATTAATGCAAAGGAATATTATATAGCAATGAAAATATCCAAATCACAGCTGTGCCATTCTTTATATTGTTAAATACTAAAATCAACACTGAATAGAAAAGAAAGTCAAAGAGTTATGAGAAGCAGAAATAGACAAAATCTAAACCCATATCATCCTAAATATATACCACAATATAAATAAAATTTGGGACAGTGTTTTCCTCTTGGGCTAAGAGGAAATGTGGAGACAATTTAGGGTTAGCAAAAATACTGGTAATATTCTATTCCTTAGTGGGTTCATACCTGTTCATTTAATTATCCCTTCATTAATCTGTGCATATCATACTATATTATATAAATGTACGTTAAAAAATTGAAACCTTGGTAAATCTCAGGTATTTATGTTCAGTCTCCATACAGAGTCATATTTAAAAAAAATCACACAGTCTCCAATAATACCTTTAAAATATATGGAAGAATATTAAATAATCTCTAATTCCATTCTCAGGACCTCCCATCTCTGGTGACTATTCAAAGGTCTAGATAAATGCCCAGAAGTTTTCCTCCTTGATAAATAATCTCACATTCTTCTTAACTCTATAGAAAGCCACTATTTTCCAAAATTGGACAGGAAATTCTTAGTCCCAGGAAAGTGCCACAATGGTCAGAAGATCTCTGCAGGCTGCCACTCTGTATTCCTGCCCCCTGGGAACCTGCTTCAGAAGACCTCTAGGGAATCAGTCATTTCTAGATGTTTATCAGCCCCTATGTGCACAGTATTGCTCTCTCCACAAAGTCTCCAGAAGGCAACTCACAGTAGGATCCACACTGAGCTTTCTAATAACCTCTTCAGCTATTTTATGGAATCCATCAGACAGTGGATTGAATCTGACTTAACATTCCTGTATACATATATGAACATACCACAGTGAATCTCATCATGTATATCCACAAGACACTAATTTAAAAGAAAACAACTATAAGTAAATAGCAGAAGGATTAGTGGAGTAGAGGGAAGGGAACAGGGGGTGGGAGGATAAAAGAAGTACTGGGGATTAAATTACAACAAATCATATTCCATGCTTTTATAATTATGTCAATATGAATTTTGTTGTCATTTATAACAAAAAAGAACCAATGAAAAGTAAAAAAAAAAAAAAGTATATATATAAATTGATATCTCACTAGATAGTGTGATAAATCCCTCCCTCCCCTCCCCTCCCCATGAGTTCAGACCTAAGCCCAAGGCTCATCACTGTGGCTGGTAGTGACTCAGCTTCTTTAACCAAAGGCACTTGGTAGAATGTCCCAGTGAGAGGGTTAATTCTTAGGTCACTCATATCTACAAGCAGCCTGACTAATGTGTTTTTTTAAATCTTCTCAGCTGCCTTCTGATTTGGGCAATTAAGGTTTGGGAGACAATTCTTTCTTTCCCTAGCATCCACTTTTGGGTTTACATACATCATAATCTTTCAAGAGAAGGAGGTCTGTTCTTACCCCAATATTCCAAATCACCTTAATTTCATCAATTGCTATTCTCTATACCTTCTCCAGCTTCTTCTTTTCTTTCTCAACATTATGACAATGGCCAGAAGAACTCCGTGTTATGCTATCCCTATCTGAATATCAGGACAAAGCTGGCACTAGTACCTTCTGGTGTGTGGAGAGAGGGTGTCCCGTAAAATAGCCAAAGTGAGGGTGAGTCCCCAGTCGATAAAAGTGGCTGAGGATGGAGGATATTACTGGGGGTATCTGGTCACTAGGCAAAGCTTTTGTGTGTCCTTTTCCTGAACAGAGTGAATTTTTCTCTATATATAGGCTCCAAACTCAAGCTGGATCAAGAATGGTGGTACTTGATCCCTTTGGATGCTATGCTGGCCTCTGAAGGGCTTATAAATAGGACATCAAGCTAAAAACGTTGTCTCAAGGAATTTGGATGGGTGAAAGAAACAAGAAGCCTTAAAATATCGATTACCTAAGAAAGTACAACTTTCCCTTCTGTTTTTGTAATGTCAATACACCTTGGCAGGAGAGGGTAAAGGATGTGAATGAAGTGAAAATATTCCCTCTATGATTCCATGTTTAAAATGTAAATATGGACCTATGGACCAGTACATAGCACCTCTGTCTTCTCTCCTGGGCGGTAAATTGGATTTGACCTTCTAGAGATCAGTTCTGCAGTTATCTGTAGTTTCTTTTCAGACTGACCTACTTGTAACTTTGATTCTGTGAGTTTTACAAAATGTGGTGCCAACTCTCCTCAACCATTCCTGCTTCCAGGGTTATAGATGAGGATCTGATCAGGGAGTGCTGCTAAGTCAACCTGAGAACACAGGCAAGAACTCAGTGCTCTCAGAGCTGGGCTGCAGAATACAGTGAAGAAGATGCTAAGACCCACTTAGCACAAACAACCTAAGAAAGCTCTAAAGCAAATGTGGTGAGGAGGAGATATCTGCTATCCATTAGGGAACAGTTAAGGATCAGAAAGCTGAAAAGAGAAACTGGGATCCTTTGATATAGCTTTCATGAATAATTCTTGGAAATTTCAAAATGCAACTTGATAAAAACGTGTCTCTGGAAAGGCTCAAAGAGGCTCTAGAATAACATCTATAAAAATATAAACATGAACTTTATACTCTGCCCCCCAAATAAAATAATATGTAAAGTAATCTGTTTCCATGCTCACCAAAAAGAACCCCTGCACTACCCGCACCCCAATGAAGAAATGTTGGACTCACGTTAGTGACATATTCAATGTCCTTCCAAAGGATGCACTCCCTGGGGAAATCAGCCAGGTCTAAGAAGTGATCCACCACCACTTGGCCGATTAAATCGTGGCGAGAGAACCTGTCAAAGTCATACACAGAGAAGTGAAGTTTCCGAGCCTCAAGGTCATTGTAGGGAACTGGGAATAAAAACACTTCATCAAACACAGGGTTCAGGGTCTTTCTGTGAACTTTAGTCTGGTGTTTTGTTTTCCGATCAGGAAGCAAATAGATCTTGACGTAAGGATCTGAAGTCCCAGAAAAGTCCTTGGCAGGCAAATTGACAGCTTTGTGAATCTTCACTATGAGCTGCTCTAAGTCACAGTCATATTTTAAAATGAAGTTCAGTTTCCCACAAGCTTTGCTGTTACTCCTTCTCCCGTCATCATTATCCAGTGACCTCTGCTTATATAACTCGGGTTTAATTCTACCAATTCCAGTCAACTGTTCCTGTTTTTGAAGCTGCTGGATATTGAAGTCCGGGTTTGACAGGTTGAGTTGTCTTCGGATTGAATTATGCCTTGAATGAAGAGCAAAACAGAGTGAAGTTATAACCTCATTAGCTACGGGTCTTTCAGAAACCTGTGTCTGGAATGTAGGTAGCTCTTATGTTATGTTAAGAGCTTAGATCTGTGGGTTTTTTTTTTTTTTTTTTGGCCTAAATTCAAAATGCTCATCAATGTGAGTAAGCTGCTCCCTAAGGCTTGAAGCTCAAAATTGAGGCTGGTATCAGGAAATGAACTTACTAACATGTGACCTTGAAGCTTTAAGGGTTTAATGCACTTTCTAAACTGTCTAATATGCCATTAAAGAAGCTTATCTGGTGGGTGGGATATAAAGATTTGTATGGGCTACTTTAAAAATAAAAATTATTCACCTTTATAGATAATATCCTGAAATTGAAATACTTAGCTAAGTGTTGTCTTAAAAAGAATGAATGCATCTTTCTCTAAATTACATAGAATTTTATGTCATTGGCTTTTGGCCTTGTAAGGAAGTGAATCCTTGCTGGTTCAAATCAAATAATTTCAACACAAGAGCACAGTTTTTGCTCATGTAAAGTTGTATATGACCCGGATGTGTCTGCCTTCAGGGATCATGCTGGCTCTGACAGGTGCAAGAGACGGCACTGAGACTGCTTTTGATGTACCGTATGGATGATTAGTGATCAGGAGGTTTCATTTCTAAAATAAACACTAATGGCACCAAAATTAAAGGTGAACTCCTATATATGCAGATAGGGATTAAGTTAGAGAAGGCTGGATGCTGACATTTGCAAATTAAATATTTGCCAGTGGAGTCTACTTTTCATCCTATATGCTTATTGGTTTGAGTTAGAAATTCCCCTTAAATTCCCTTTAAAACCTGTTTTATCTGTGGAGTCCTCACAAGTTGAAAGGTTTTTGTTGTTGTTGTTGTTCTTGTTGTTTGTTTGTTTTTGGTACTGGGGACTGAACCCAAAGACACTTTACCACTGAGTCGCATCCCCAGCCTTTTTTAAAATTTATTTTGAGACAGGGCCTCCCTAAGTTCTGAGGCTGGCTTTGAACTTGTGAGCCTCCTTCCTTGGCCTCCCCAGCTGCTGGAATTACAGATGTGCACTACTGTGCTTGGTACAGAGTTGTTTTAGGTTATTTTTGCTTGTCTTCAGCTCAGAGGTTAGTCTTTATATTATGCTATATGTAGCCACTCAATAACCTTAAATAAAATAGTGTCTGCAGTAAAAGGGAACAATCAGGATGTCTCTGAGGGACTAGCAAAGAGGTGGTATTATCTTTAATTCTTTTCTTATGACTACATTGTGAAAAAAAGGTGGGATTAACAGACCTGAAAACATGTTTGAAATTATTCAGCCTCACAAACATCACAATGAACATTCATCTTCCTCCTGAAATATCCTCCTGATCACTAATTACCCGTGTGGTACAAGAGCACAGTCACAGAGCCACCACTTGTATTTGACAACCAACATAGTTCTCAGCAAGCAGATACACCCCAGTTACAAACATTCCCCCATGTGCAAAAATTGTGTTCTGAAAGCTGTGGCTGCAAGATTTCAATTTCTTCCAGAGAAATCCACATTCTTCAAGTTTCTCTGCATCTGATGATTTGGGGGTGCTGGGAGGCAGATGCTGGTAAGTGACCAAACTAGTTCTCCACACCAGTACAGTCAGGCCATTCCCTTGTCTAGAATTGGAACTAGTGTGGTACTAGAGCAGAGCTTTTATCTTGCTCTTTTGGCCTCTGTGGACAGAAAGAACTGTCAGGAAGCAGCAAATACCCTGACCGATACAGAGGCGAGAAGAGGGTGGTATCAGTTACGTCTTCTGCTACTGATTTTTCTATATGGGATAGCTCCAAAAAGGGTCCTGCTTTGGTACTGAGTCAGTTCCCACAAACCTGAGTAGGGACTAGTTAATAGGACTAATTGTGGGGACCTGTATGGACTATTCTGGGTGCTGTTTAGTTAGCGATGCTGATTTATATAATATAAATGAACCTTCAAAAACTACTGGATACTCCCTCTCAAATTGAAGTCTGATGTAGTGATAATCCTATGTCTCCCAGGCCCAGCTACTCTGTGGCCCTTTCCTTCCTGGGTGATGGCCAAGTAGAGTCTCTGTGAATGTCACCTTTGAGTTTTTTTGAGAACTGGTTATAGATTCATCATATCACAGCAAAGTTTTGTCTTAAATCTTGTCTGTAGAACTAAATCTACCAAGTAAATTTAAATTTAAAATGCATGGATTTGGCTACTTAGCAATGGAACATATTCTGTTGTACATTTTTCTTAGACATAAAATGTGAAGAGGAATTGGTACTATATGTTCAGCTCTTGCTAACCACAATGGATTGCCAACAGTTAGAAGGGGTGAGGTGGAGAGGGCATCGCAGAAAGATTTGTACTTCAAAGGCCAAAACAAAATTTCATTCCAAGTACCTGACTGCCCAGGAAGCCCCATATTCAAAATTCCAATATAACCACAGATTCTTCTTAAAAACCAATCACAAATATGAATACTATTACCTACCAAATGTATTACATGATAATGTCCTTCCCAATATTTTTCTCCCCATTCAGAATTACTACTGGGCAAATAGTTGAATCCCACTGTAAGGTACTGGCTTAAAGCAGATAGCAAAGACTAACCAGGCATGACCGTTTCTCACTGCCCTGGGCTCCTTTCAGGAGGCAGTGAGCTTACTGGAGTTGGGGTAGGAGGACAGAGAGATTCAGAACAGTCAGAGAATCTGGGTAACTTGGAACTTCCGGCATAACAGCTAGAGCTCCAGGGGCTGAGAAATGAGAGTACAGCATGAAGGCTGCCCCAGGGACACAAACGAGAAGATGAGGTGAAAGCAATGGAAAATCAATATTCCATAGCTTTCAGAGGCTACTAAAATGGAAGCAAGAAGAAAAAGCGAATCCAAAGCAAGAAGGAGGAATGATCCAGAACATAGTGTTCTGACCCCAGCTCTCTCCACCCAAAAGGAGGTGGTTCTAAATGGTCAATGGAGATGGTCTTTGAGTGCAGTATACAAGAGGTTCTCCAGGGTCAGAGTCTGGAACTTTAATGTCACAGAGTGATATCACTTATGATACTGAGTGACTATGGTAAGGGGGAATCTGTGTTCAAAACAGTTTTGTGAGTAGATCTGGGGATCCTGGATTTTGGTGTTCTCAGGACTTAATGCGCACAATGAATAGAAAGAAAAAAGTAAACCCCAAGGATGATGGGAGAGGGAGGCAGAAAGCCGAAAGATGGTCTCCTCTGTAAGTAAGTTGCCACAGAGAAGTTGGATGCTGGGATTTAAACTCGGCTTCCTCCACCTCTCACTCTCTCTCAGGTGCAACAGAGGCTATTTCTCCTGTCATGGAAGAGACAGGGAAAAGAACTTAAGGACTGAACTTGGCTGAGAAATAACAAAGACCTGAACGGGAAGATCTGGGGTTGAGCCTGATGAAAGTTTGAGTACAAAAATAATTATAAAATTTGTAAAGTGGGTTTCCCATAATAAACTCCAAAACATACTTTTACACCTGAAGCAATCTAAGTCTTGTGCTGAGCTGCAGCCATGGGTCAGGAAGGGGCAGCATCGCAGAGACAAAAAGGTTTTCCTCCTCTCTTTTCTTCCCAGCTCTAGTCTCAAGCCCTGACTCATCACCCAAATAGCCAACTATGTCCATCAGATCTTAAGAAAGAGGACATTACTGCAATTCAATAAATGTGAATATGCAAAGGAAGGTGTTAAGTGGAGCAGAAGTTGCAGAGAAGCATAGTCCATGCCTTGAAGGAAATAACAGGTCAGGCTGGCAAGGAGATGGACCTCCAGGATCTATAAAGCAGGGCAGATGGGGATAAGTACTGACCGGAGGTTAGAGAGCCTGACAGCAGAAAGGGAGAATGAAAGGCCTCTGGCTCAGGACGTTTTCACGGAGCAGATGGTACTTGAGCTGGGCTTGCCTATTTAATTTGGCCTCATCCTTATTCTCTTTCAAACTGATGCTATAGACTTCGAGAGACAAATTAACTGATTTTCATCTTGGTCCCAGCTCTCTAAGAGGATCTTCAGCTCTTTGACCCCAGCAGTTTTCATGTATGCCCAGTTTTCATATATACCCCTTTACAGAGCCTGGATACATTCCAGACTCTGCTAGAACCAGTGTTTAGAATTCCCAACATCCCTTTCATCTCTGGGTTTTAGGTGCAACCATGGACAAGGGCACTCTCTCCCACATTCCTTCACCTCGGTGGCCTCATCTCAGAGGTGAAAGTTGACCTATCCTTTCCCTGGTTCTGGGGCACCCATGTTGGCCAGGCTTCAAGATCCAAGGACAGAAAAAAAGAGAAGCAAACTGTGAGTCCAGAACCATCACTGGCTTCTTTTCTACATTCCAGTCAAGGCAGGAAGTGTGGGAACAGTGGAGTCAGACCCTGTTTACCTCCTCTGAAACTCCCCTGGTGGTGGAGGGATGAGAGTTTGGTTGTTCCAAACCACAGCAGACACAGAAGGGGAAGTACTAGACAGGGGCAGTTAACACACTGCAAGGGCAGGAGGGAACAGGAACCTGAGGTTTACTTGGCTTGGGCTTCAGGGTCTTCTCCAGTGAATGAGATAAGGAAGGCATCAAGCACCAGGCCTTAGGGCCAGTGGAGTAAGGTGGTCAAGTGCAGTTCAGCACACTGAAGCATGACCTGCTCTTCACACCATTTCCCAAGTTAAAAAGGTTTGAAACCTTGGCATCATTTCCAAATACCATTTCCCCCATAACCAATGAGACTCTTGCCCACCACTTTCTCTACAGTAACTCGTATCGTCTGTGTCTTTCCGTTCCCACTGCCCCCAAGACAGGCGTGGACCGGCCCTCTGTACCCACTCTTTACCCTATCCCACGTATCTTCTGCATTCACGTTAATCTTCTAAAGAGCAATGTGAGCACTTTGATGTGTGTAACTGAGGCCTTTCTTTTGGGTCTTTGAAGGAAGTGCTAAGTTTTTTCTAATACCAGAACCTAATAGTGAATTTGGCACATAACAGATGCTCAGTACATGTGTTTACAGTAAATATATGAACACCATGAACATAACCATTTCTGAAAATTAAATCCCAGTAGAAAAAAAATGAATAGTTCCATCTAGTTTCAGGGTCTCATGGAAGTTGGGATAGGTCTAGGCAACTTACATTTTTTAAGTTGTCAGTTTATTAAAATCTGAAGAAATAACTATAAGTGATTAAGAAACATTTTGCTCTCAACACAAAAACATAGCTTCACAGAAAAGTGCTACTCATAATTACAACAAACTTAATCTTTGTGTATTACTTATGCGAGTTGTGGTCATTAAAGGGACTCAAGTTTAAAATATGATGGTTATCTTCTTTCCATCCTGTTACTGCATTTCTGTACCTCTGTGGATTGCTTAATTCAAAAATAAGGTCAAAAGTCTAAATGGGAGACTCTTAATGAATGTGAAGCCCGAGATAAATGGCCTTCTGCCAGTCTCACACCATTATGGGCTCTACTCAGTTTATACTTCTGGCCATTTGCCATTCTTGTCAGCAGAACAAGAGTAAAGCAGACTGCTATTGATCAATGTATTCTGTCAGTCATTCATGGAAAAAAAGTCTGTTATATATCAGGCACTGGGTACAGAGAAAGAAACAAAACGGATGTGATCTCTGATTTCAAAGAATTTTCAGTCTAGTGGGAAGTATAGGCATTAAATAATCACATAGAGTGTTCGATGTTGTGAAGGAGTGAAAAAGCCAATGTGAGAATTTAAGAGTGGGAGGGAGTACATTCTTCAGGTGTGGGGTGTCAGGGAGACCTCTGTGGGCAGGAGACATTTTTGCTAGGACATTAAAGCTGCAAAGGATCCAGGAAGGGCAAAGATAAAGGAAAAGCATTCCTGGCTGAGGGAACAGGACGTGAAAACATCTCTAGGCAGAGGAAGGCTCGGTACACTGAAGGAAGCAGGAGAGGCTAGCGTAGCTGGACTGTGATGAGTTTTCTATAGGCAACACCTCCTACAGAGTCCATGTAGAAAGTGTGTGCTGGGTTTGTAACATGGAAGACCTAATAGGAGGCAAGGCTCTGCCAAGACCATGCAGGGCCTTCACAGACCTGATGAGGAGTTTGTGATGTGACCAGTCAGTTTTCATAGAACCAAAGTATTACACAGGAAATTTTAGAAGGCTTGAAAAAACAGAGGGATGTTCATCTTGAGATATAAATCAGGAAATAGATTTGATGGCCTTTCAAGGTTCCTTCTATTTTGGAGAACCAGAGATTTTCATACACTCGGAACAGAGCCCTTTATAACAAAGCTCTGGTACTGAAAAACTGAGAAAATTAAGATGCACATTTTCAACACATTAAATAATTAATATAAGAGGGATTTCATCCAAGTTGGAAAGAATTAACAGGAATTTTAGATAGTTTTAATAGTAATTGAGCTAACTAGACATAGAATCTTATGTGCTTGATCTTGCAACAACAGGAAGTCATCCTGACCAGAAACATTTTTGAAGATAAAACAAAGCTCATCATTAGGATATTCCAAATGGTACTAGTATAAGTCAAGTGTATACAATTTGAAAAGGCTAGCTGAAGTTAAGATTTCCAGTGTAAGTGCTATGTCAGAAGCTATACCAATCATAGCGATAAGGAGAATATTCTTAAATGGGAATCTAAGTCATATGTGCACTGAACCAGGGATGTGTCCTCAGAACCCTGCAACAAGTGATAACTGCTACAGGACAGAAACAGTGAGAAAGGAAAGGACATAATGAGAAAAGAAGGTAAAAGAAATAATGGCTGGAAGAGCAGATCACTCAGGGTCATTTCAACAAGGAATACTTTCCCCCTTCTCAATATGTTACTTAAAAAAAGAAAGTTAAAAGTGTTTTAGTGGTGCACACCTGTAATACCAGCAGCTTGGGAGGCTGAGGCAGGAGGATTGCAAGTTCAAAGCCTGTCTCAGCAAAAGCAAGGCACTAAGCAACTCAGTGAGAGCCTGTCTCTAAATAAAATACAAAACAGGGCTGGGGATGTGGCTCAGTGGTCAGGTGCCCTTGAGTTCAATCCCAATACCCATTCCCCCAAAAGTTTTGGAGCATGAAAGAAATTTCATTCATTTTCCCCTTTGCCTATAAAAAGGTAGGAGTGTGTGTATGTGTGTATGTGTGTATGTGTATGTGCGTATACGTGTGTTCTTATAATGTAACACAATCACTAAAGAATTAGAGGATCATACACTACTAGACAAAGATGTGTATTTGCAAACAGAACTCTTAAAACTAGGTCAGTAGTAATTTAGGTATGAATGTTTTAAATGCATAAAGATGCAAATTCATATTTAATACTAGGTCAAATGCAGCTAGAAAGAGTTTAGTTTTCTGAGGGCAGTTCAGCTATTGCTCAACCTGATTTTGGCCATCAGAAAAGATAATTTAATTGCATGTCTCCAAAACTAAAATAAATCTAAATGTAAAATTCATTTTACAGGGATAATTCCTTTGCTTTTCTCTCTCTCTCTTTTTTTTTTTTTTTTCTTCTACCCAATTTCCACAAATCAGTGGGCAAGATAACAGTGGTTTTTCTCTTTTAAACAAATTATATTTTTGATACACAGGATATTTATATATTTTTCTAGAATAAATATGATAATTATAGTGATATTATTGCTATCAGTTTATTACAATTATATGGCAGAGAGCTCAGTTCAAATCTAATAAAAACAGTGTTATCACCCTGTATTGGAGGAACCAAGACAAGATAAATCATATGCAGAAAAGAACCAAATAGAAGGCAATTTCACTGGAATCCTCATCTAAAAGGCTCCAGGTCTTAAAGTACTGAAAGGATTTTATTATAAATCTGTACCACTGCATGAACTCCATGATAGCATCAAACGGAGCTCTAGTTATATTTAAGTCTTAAATCTGAAGAGAAATCCTAGTGATAAAATCTGAAGGTTTCTTGTAAATCAAATGGCAAACAACCACCCATTTCCTTACAGAGGAATATTTTAAGTTTAGCTCTTTGATTCAGAATTGGAAATGATGCTAAAACAGGTTTCTGAAAAAATTAAACTGTAAGCTGTCATATTCCATCCCCCTGAATGTGAATGAGCAGAGCCTCTAGGATAAACTTGATTAACATAGAAAAGGGTAAAATCTTATGTCTGCTTCTACAGAATAAAAGATTTTTGAAACACCCCCAAACTGTGTTCATACTGTCCAAATAACAGCACATGCTATTCCTCTATCACTCAAGCAAATATTTTCATTTTAAAGAAAGTTGCTTCTGTGTCTTTTTTCCTAACATCTCTTATTAAAACTTGGCTGTTATGTGCAGTGATTTAGATTTGGCTGTTTAGCCTCAAACTCACCTTTGTGCAATCTGAGTCAAGAGAGAAGCCTATCTCAATGACAACAGTGATGACAATAATACAAAAAGCAAAATGGCAGCACTTACTAGGAGCAGACCTGTGGGAGTGTATGTTGTCATTTCATTTTCAAATCACCTGAAAGTTGGTATTATTACTATTTCTCTTATAAAAAAGTAAATAGCACATATGGAGGTTAAGCAATTTGTTCAACGTTGCACATACAGGTAATAATAGGTCAATTCTTTAGACCCAAGAGCCCATGATTTTTATTACTCTCCTTCATTATCTCTCTACTGTTTAAGAGCACAAAGCAACCAAACAATTGAAAAAGAGTGCACCAAGGTCCAGGTACTCTTGTAGACCTTACAAAAGCTGGAAATGGACAAAGATCTCCAGCCACATTGTGGAGTCTGAAGAGAGTCTACTTGTGAGCTAGGCTATGCCAGAGACACAGTGAATAAATTCTGCAGTCCTAGGAGGGCAGCAGGAAACAGCAGGAAAGAGTTCAGGTTCTAGTGTTGGTTGAACCACAGTTCAAATCCTGATCTGGGTACTTACTAATATGACTTTGTTACTTATCTTCTTGACTTAAAGTTTATTCTACTGTAAAAGAAAAATGATAATAGCTTCCATATCAAAATTTTAAGTTAAAATAATGCACATAATGTTTGCACATTATACTAGACACATGAGAAGTTCTAACAATGTTAACAATTACTTTTATGGACTTGGTAGACTAAGTAGAGCTCAGGAACTAACTCACCACCGGAAGCACAGCTTTCCCATACTCGTGTTTCTGATATTGAATGGACATCTAAAAGGTTACACACTTCTGGGCTAATCAATGCCATAATTTTCAAAAAGGGAATGGGTGATCTCTGCCTTGCATTTCAGAAAGGAAGCAGGCATTACTGACCGAGCTGATGAGGTTGGCTCTGTGACTTGGCGTTGCACACGGACGCCATGAGCACAGTTCTCCTGGACCCCTGGCTGGGTGGAGAGGGGAATGTCAGGGGAGGTGTGGCTGATCTTCATGGAGGAGTCAGGGCAGGGTGTGGGCAGATCTAGGAAGTCCTCACTGTTCTCCTGCTCATTGGTCTCTGCATCCGTGTAGTTAAGAGGTTCCTGGTTGTTGTCTTTGCTACCAGACAGTAGGCCTCGTTCTCGCCACGGAACCCAGCAGAGTTTCCAAGACACGAAGAGAGACACGCCAAAGAGGGCAAGACCACAGGCAGTGACCACAAGGGTCAGCAGGCTCACCGAAATATCTGAAAAGAAGCAAAGATCAGAGGTCAGTGTGACTGTGCCTCTAATATACCCCCATTGCACAGATGGGCAGAATGATCCTCTCATCCATTCATCCCTAAGAAGGTGACTGCAGGAAGCCAGATTGGGGGATGCTGTAGGGTCATCTAATTCTGGAGCAGTGACGATGAGAATTTGGACGCAAACCAGAGGACTAGCGAAAGCAGAAAGAAGGTAGGATGACATGCAGGATGTGTTTAGAAACAATGAGCAGCCTGCAGCAGCAAGACACAGGTTATACTCTGGAGGAGTAGAAACGCTCTGTGAGTTGAATGAAACCCTATCCTACATGCAGTACAAATAATTAACATTTTCTGAGCAGGGCAGTTTCAATGGTCCTTTAAAATTACTCTGTCATCTCAGAGAGCTATATAATACAATTTGGGAATTAAGTCACAACTTTTTAAAACAAGAGAAACTAGAGTATTTTTTTTACACTTTTGCTATTACCTTTAAAGGGTCTAAACAAAATAGAGCTCAAGACTTCTGTGAAATTTGTGCTCCAATGGTCACGTTCTTGGGACCCAGGGCACACTGTTGGAATTTGAGGTTCCCAAGTATCAGACCCTGAAACAAGTTGCTTAAGAGCAAGAGGTGTATTTAGACGGCAAAGAAAACATGGAGAGGGAAATTGGCCAGTGGGCAGGGAGGACTAAAGGTTAAGCCCTATAGTGACTACGGTTTAAGCCTATACCTAAGAGTTACCCTACACCAGGAAAGAGGGGCCTGGGTTGCTTATCTACCAAATTCCTTCAGTCACTGACTTGAGGGTGGCTCTCAAAAGGCATTAAATACTTGGCTTTTCAAGCTGCACCACAGGTAGGCAACATGAGTTTCAGTGGCAAGAAAAATCCCACATTGAAATCAGTGCAGAGGCAATAGTAGAGGTTGACAAGCCTGCACTGAAGTGGTGAGGGGGAGGGAATATGGCAGGTGATGACAGCAACTGTATATGACCACAGTCCTGAAGCCATGCAGTAGCCAATGAATGTGCTCCTAACTTTCAGTACAGAGTTCAATTCCCCAGGCTTCCAATCCAAACTACAATAGAACCAGTGAGGTTGATTCCAACCTGAAATCATTCCTGGCACTATTACTTTAAAGAACACTTCTACCTGTCTTTCTTGTGCTCAACTACACGCAGGAGCCCTAATGATTCTCCCAGGATTTGCTTCTATGTGTCTATCATTAATATCTGCATTGCTTCCATTAAAGTTTCTGAATGTCCACTATGTGCCAGGTATTATGCTACTGTTTGGAGATAAAATAGGGAGCAGGACAGACTCCATCCCTTCACAGATTCACATTTCAGTGAAGGAGAAAGTCAGAGATGATTTACACCTCACAATTTCAACTATCCACAACAACACCAATGTTTTATGATCTCTGACAAGTCGCTGAGGCATGTATAGATCCTCCTGTAAGCAAGTACTTACTACTGAGTCAGCTGATCAGCTACCATGCGTGTGCTTTTTAAAAAAATTTAGCTGTAGAGGGACCTAATAACTTTATTTATTTGTTTATTTATTTATTTATTTACTTACTTACTTTTATGTGGTGCTGGGAATCAAACCCAGTACCTCACACGGGCTAGGCAAGCACTCTACCACTAAGCCACAACCCCAGGTCCCACGCATGTGCTTTTGAACATTACTCTGAAGGCACCTGATCGTTCTCACCAAATGACAACACTATTTCTTCATGAAAAATTGCTCTTGAAAGAAAGCCAGCTTCCAGTTTAGTGATGGATATAACAGATGTACCCTAAGCCTCCTAGTCAATCTTTGCCCTTGTGGTGAGACAATATTACATCTCTATTTGAAAACATTTGGGTTCTAGTTCCAACATGGGTGACCTGGTGCAAATCTTTTTCTCTTCTGTCTCTTCAAATTCTACTGAAGGTCTGGGATTGTGGCTTAATGGTAGAGTGGTTGTCTAAAATGTGTGAGGCACTGGGTTCAATCCTCAGCATCACATAAAAATAAATAAAATAAAGGTATTGTGTCCATCTACAACTTTAAAAAAATTTTTTTAAATCCTACTGTAATGGGATAAGCAATGGAAATGGAGGAAGGGTACCATCGATCCATCACCAAGTCAGTAACTTTACAGAATTTCTGGAATTTAGGAAAAGCCAATCAGTGCTGAATACCTAACACAGTCAAATGAAGGGACGCTAAGCACAAATAAAAATTAAAAATACCAGGTACAGGGATGAGGGAGAGGATAAAGTAAACCACACTGCATAGAGCCCCAACATAGGGTGAACATGATTTGACCACAGGCTCCACTTGCTCACACAGCAGAGTGTAAAATTTATTGCTGCAGACTCCTGTGATAAGTGATAGTGCTGGGTGCACAAGGAGGGAGGAGACCCAGCCCCAGTTAACCCCTAATAAAATTTAAAAACAAAACAGGCTCCACACAGTGGTGAAATCCCTTAATACATTCTGTAATCCAAACGGAGGCAAAACTCCTTCCCTATGAACTGCTAATTACTTCAGCTTTGTCCTGACACAGACAGGTTTAGAAACTATGAGCAAAGACTAAAGGAAGGGCATGCTGGGAGGAAGTAGGTTTTAGGAATGTGAGGTGATAACTGCATTAAATTTACTAAACAGTCACTCTCCCCTACCACGGTGTCCCTCTCCCAGGAACCAGCCTAAATCCCAGTCCTCTGATGTCCTGGACGTGTGGCTTGATCTGCCTAATGAAAGATGAGTGGGTATGGTCCATCCCACCAGAGCTCTCGCCTTAGGCATAAGACGAGTTCTCAGATGGAGGCTAATCTTCCAGCCTGTCTGTGTAGCATAAAAAGACTTGTGGCATAGGCCAAAGTCCAGAATGAAAAATAAATTTAAACCTGACCCACAGGCTAGTGCAGAGCTGTAAGCAATTCACAAATCCATGAGCAAAACCTGAATATTTGGTATTTTAAGTTACTAAGATTTTGAAGGGATTTGTTGCCATGGCAAAAAAGTTGACTAATATGCATGACTGTCCATATTTGCTGTCCAAAGCTAAGACACTTTTAAGAGGGAAAAGGGGTTATATTAATAACTACATGGGATAAGATACTTAACCCAGGATTGTCCAGGGTAAACTAGGACATAGGGTCACCCTGGACTTAAGAATCCCACATGAGCTCTGAACGCATCAGCTTAGTACAACATGACTTCCCAGGTTTTAGCTTGGCATAAACAACATGCCAAATAACTCGAAGACTTGGCCCATTTTCAGTAACCATTGGGACTCTGACCCTGCTCAAGAACAAGTCCAGCTCGTTAGTTGGTTTCCAGTTGATGCGCTCAAAAGACAGTTTGCTCAGGGATGAGGAGCCATGACAGCAGAGATCTTGTCTACTTCAACACTCCAGGAATCTCAAACAGTTCCTGGCACATAGTAGGCATTCACTAAATGATGAAGCTCATTGGAGGAGCCCTGGAGATACCTTCTGCCAAACCTGAATCATTGTTGCATAGGTTGTGGCTTATAAACCACTTAAGGGGTGCTCACCACAGTCACATTCAGTCTTTCACATTTTTGCATTTATGATTATTACAAAAAAATTTTTCTAACAAATGATAAGAGTTGACTTTTATTATTCACATTAAGATGCCATGTGAGTCAGGAGTAAGCAAGAGAACACCTGAGAGGAGAAACCAATGATGGCATACACTGCCACACCAGTCACTAAGTGTGATCGTCTGGAGTTCTGTCACAAAGAGCTGTGTGCCCTCTAGACACGACATTTGTGACTTTTCCCCCTCTTGTCAGAAAAAAAGTAAGAGTCACTATGGTCATACTCCTCACCTCAGACCCATGACCTCAGCAAATGAACAGAGAATCGGTATAGAATCAGAGAACAGTTATTTATGAGAGAAGTTATTTCTCAAGTTAGGTGGTAGGTATGTGATTATTTGTCTTATTATTAATCTTAAAGTGATATGTACTCTCATTACATTTACTCTTTGGCATTCATAGTATATTTCATAGCAAAAACTGAAATAAAATGGTGGCAATAAAAATAATTAGATAATTTTTCTATAGAATAAGAACAGCATAATAGGTCCTTTTGTCCAAGGATCAAGGGAATAACAACACCACGCTTTGGGGATTAAAGGAGGTGAATGGCACGCCAATTTTGATTCAGATCCCTGAAGGTGCTGCTGCTTTGGTTGGGGGTGATGGTGCCTGAAACTGTACCAAGAACTGTGTGGAATGCATCTTTCCCAGGGAGGTGATGTGGAGTAGAATGCCCTGCAATTAGACTCTCGCCATACCATGTGATGTACCACAGCAATGTCACTGCAACACCAGACACAGCACTCTGTGGCATCTCCAGGCTCAGCAATATCCTAGTTGGTCATATATAATTCTAGGGGACCTCCATAAGCCTAAAAGAGTGTAGTGTTTTTTCGGAATGGCAACAATTATTGGCTAACGAGTGAAAAGTTTGAATATCCATACAAAGCATATGAACCAAGAAACAGTAGTTGTCACCGTAAGGTGTGAAGGACCAGGAAGAACACATGAACAGACACTGTAAAGTCATAGGACAAGTAGAACAAATCAGCAGCTCAAAAGTGTCCAACCATGCTGAGTCATCAGAGCAAATGGATCCTGACATGAAACAAATTCAAGCAAGAGGTAAATTAATTTGGTAAGAAGCATGGCTATAGCAGTACCCAAAAACAGACACTCTTGAGATCCTTCTGATCTAGAAATAAAATAACATGATTGCCTAAACAAAAGAAATATTCAAGAGGTTAAAGTCAAGGAACTTGAGTGAACATAAACCAAAAAGAAAAAGCCAAAAGAAACCAAAGACTTCAAATATTTAAACAAAAGATAAAGGATGTATAGTATTCACACAGGAGGTCTAAAATTTAAAGTTTCCAAAAGATTAGGAAGGAGAAAATGAATATGAAAATCATTGAAGGAAAAATTTAAAATTCCCTAGAAATGAAGGACAAATTGACAGGGTGCTCTGATTACCAATGATAAAATAATATCTTAGATGCATTATTAAGGCATTTAAAAGTATTAAGATTGGAGATAATCACAAGACTTAAGAAATGAAAATAATAAGTTCACAATGAAATCAGAACCATACTGGCATTGAACTTCTCATCAGAAAAAGTCAATAACAGAATAATGTCTGCAAACTTCTAAGAAAAAAACTACATTCAACTTAGAATTCTCTACCCAACATGTTACTGACAAAGTATGAGAGTTACAAAAGTCAGTTTTAGATCTGCAAGAAGTTAGAAAGATTTTTTGCTAAGGAAGTTACTAGAGGATAACTGAGGAGATTAAAATGAGACAGAAGACCACACAATACAGGACAAATTACACTCAACTCAGAAGACTAGTGAAACAAAGTTCCAGAGAGGAGTCAGTCCAGCCTAGAGCAGTTACAATGATTAAGCACCTAAAATCACTACACAGTTAAGAAACAAGTATAAAACAAGGAAAACTGAACTGGAAATCTAACGATATTAGATATTATCATTAGTAACTACTAGGTATGATAATTATATTGTGGTTATGTTTTACATATGGAAATATGTGCTATGATGTCTCGAATTTGCTTCAAATTATAGATGAGACAAGACTGATCATGAGTTGATAATTACTGAAACTGAGTTTTGAATGTGTGAAGTCTATTATATTATTCTCTCTACTTTTGAATATATATGTTTGGCAATTTCCTAATGGAAAGTAAAAATAAAACACTCTTTGGTAAAGGGAAATGTTGATCCCTGACTTCAACCTTAAGACATTCTTATTTAATAGGTCTTAGGTGAGGTCCAGAATCTCTGTTTAATGATCATCTCAAATCTCAGAAGAATCTTATACAGATGGCCTGTAGATAACACTGAGTAAATCTGATCAAGAGAGAGAGAGAGAATAGATAGAAAGATAAGAGAGATATTTATACATACAAATGTGTATAGGGGTGTGTGTGTGTGTGTGTGTGTGTGTGTGTGCGCGTGCGTTCAGAACACAAGATACCTTCCTGATCCTAAGATAATTGTGCCTTGGGGGGCCAAATAAAGATAATGATGGGAAATTTTGTTATGGAAATCGGGTCATGGGGAACTTGAGGATGTCACGTGGTGTCTTCCAGAGAAAATGGTAATGTAATTAGTTAGAGGAAACAGGCAAGACCAGACAACCTTATGATGAGATGTTCAGTGTTTCAGTGAACTGAACCAATGAGAAACACTGTATTAGAATAAACCTTAGGGATCATCCAGTATATTCCATGTGAGAATTCCCTCATTTATATCTTTTCATTTGACTCCAAAGCCTTCATTTAATACTTCATATTCAGTATTTTTAAAATTTTATACAATGAATATATATTACTTTTGTTCTTAAAATATTGTGAACCTAAAACTTCTCTAAGAATAAAGTCTATTAAAATAAATAGAAGAGGAAGAAGGTTGGGAAAGAGAGGGAGAAAGAGGAGAAGAGGGAGGAGGATTGCTGGGTTCAAAATATCACAGCATTCTGAAGTTATTGAATAAAGGAGAATTTAGCTCCATCCACACCTCAGTAGGCTAGAGGGTACCTTCTAAATGGTAATGCTGATGCATCTTGGATAAGAAGCATGCAATAGACTTAAGGTTAAAATGAGATGCTTTGGTGTTTAAATGATTGAACTGAAGTTGTCTAGGAAATGTGGTATTGCAGACATTGCTATGTAATTATACTGTAGGCAACACAGCACAGTAGTTACAAACAGATTGAGTCACAAAGTCAAGATTTGCAACCTAACATTAATTATGTAATTTTAGATAAATTTTATCTAAATCTTATTTTGTCATAGTAACACTGAGATCATAATAATCTCTACCTCTTTGCATGGTAATGAATACTTGGAAAGGTGCTAGTGCTCAATGAAAAGAAGTTACTGTGCTTCTGTTGTTGTTGTTGTTTTTCTATGATGTATCTCAGGATGAAGTTACTTCGCGTCCAATCTTGTTCTTATAATTCTTAGGTGTCTGCCGATAAGTGATCACCTTGGTTACTAAATATTGAGGGCTTGGGCAGCTTTATGAAATGGGCTGGCACTAAGCAAATAAGAGATGTCCAATCAGTGCTTAGTGAACTGCATTACTGAGGAAGAGAGAAGGACCTCCTATTGTACAAATGATATTTGCTAAGAACTAAACCAGTAGTGCAAAATAAATAAAAGTAGTCCTTGCCCTCAAGAAACTACTAGTCAAAATAATTTCAATATTGCTATTCACAA
The DNA here is from genome assembly GCF_902686445.1 of Sciurus carolinensis. NCBI lineage: Eukaryota > Metazoa > Chordata > Mammalia > Rodentia > Sciuridae > Sciurus > Sciurus carolinensis. The sequence goes on from NC_062223.1 coordinate 69,175,956, forward strand.
TTCACTGAGTACTACTAGAGTCCAGAAGTCAGGAGTATGCAGCCAAGTCTGGAATTCAGAGAAGGCTTCTCATATGACTAAGACAGAAATTAGTACCAAGAAGTGATGTGTATGTGGTGGGGGGGTTGCTATAACAAAACCCTAAAAATGTGGGAGCTAGGTAATGAGTAGAGACTAGAAGAATTCTGAGATGTGTGCTTGAAAAGTCCTGCACTGAATGGACTATTAAGGGGGTTCTGGTGAAGACTCAAAATGAACCAAGAGGAGAGCTGTAGTGAGAGCCCCAATCTTCTCAGAAAACACCTACGTAAACATGAGCAGACTGTTGGTAGAAATATGGTAGAGACTATTCTGTTAAGGTCTTAGATGGGAATGAAGAACACGTTATCAGAAACTAGAGAAAAATGATCCTTCTTATAAAGTGGCAAAGAACTTGGCTAAATTGTGTTCATGCTTTACTGTTTTGTGGGAGGGAGAACTCGTGAGCTGGGTATTTTAACTGAAATTATTTCTAAGCAAAATATTGACAATGTGACTCCTCCTGACTGAAAGAAGAAAATTAGAGAAGAAAGAAATCCCTTGAAGACAAAATTACTACTAAGTACAAAGAACTAGAACTAAAAGATTTAGAAAATTTTTGGCATATCCATATTGCAGAAAATGAGAAAGCATGTTAAGAAAGAGAACACTAAGGGAATGGTCAAGCAAACCTTTGACAAGTAGGTTAATATGAGTGTGCACCACATACGATCCAACCAGAAAACTGACAGTTAGAATGAAGGGGAAGTAATGGGCAGGAACAAATGAAGGCTATCCGATTTGGATTTTGCAGAATGATACCATAGAGCTATTTACCTGGAAACTCATCCTATTCTATTTGGGAAAAATGACCCAAAGGAAGATTCAGAGATCACCCAGTCTACCTCTTGGATTTCAAAAGGGGAGCCATAGCTTTGCTTTCAACAGGCCAGATGGCCTCCACCCAGAGCCATGAGGACAGGGCTGCCCAGAGGCAGCAGTATGGGGCCACCTGGAATAACCCTGGAGGTTCAACTCATGTTTGGCAGAGCTGGGGAAGCAGGGTCAGAGCTTCATGTGTCCAGAAAGAGGGACCACTACCAGAGTGGGTCCAAAAGGCAAGACCTCAGCCGAGGGGTCCTAAAGGGAAGAGTTTTGAGCCAAAAAGGATTGTTTCAAGTCTTAAGACCTCATGGAGTTTTCCCTGCAATTTGGATTTACTTGGAATCCCTTACTTCCTTCTTCTTTCTCCCTTTTGCATTGTAAATATCTATCCAATGTCTGTCCCTCCACTGTGTTTTGGAAGCTTATAATTTGGTATCACAGGTTCATATTTGGAAGAGTAATGTGTCCATATCTTGAGTCTCACCCATATCTGATTTAGATGAGACTTTGGCTTTAAGACTTTAGAGTTAATAGTGAATATAATGAATGTATTTTGCAAGTAAAATGACATGGACATGGATATTAGGAGACAATGAATATAATGCTATAGACTGATTAGTTTTGTCCCCTAAAATCCATATGTTGAAACCCTAACCTTCAATGTGATAGTATTAGGAGGTGGGGCCTTTGGAAAGTGTTGGAATTAGTTCCTTTATAAAAAAGACTCCAGAGAGATCCCTCACCTCTTCTGCCATGGAAGGACATAGTGAGAAGACGGTCTCTGAACCAGGAAGCAGAACCTCGTCAGACACCATAAGTGCTGCCACTTTAGTCTTGGACTTCCCAGTCCCCAGAATTATGAGAAATAAATTTTTGTTGTTTATAATACACCCAGTCTATGGTACTCTGTTATAGCAGCCTGAAAAAACTAAGACACCAAAAATGAGCAGTGAACCAAGTTCTACTTTCAACCACTTCACATATGCAAAAATGAAACCCAAGTAATCTGGCTATGTGGTCAAAAAATTTCACTGGTTGAAAAGAGCAGCAAGGGCTGCTGTGTATGACCATGCATACTACATAGGGTACTACCTGTTCAATTTACATAATAGCCTGAGAAGGATCTTGCATATTCCAAGAGACCTAGGCCCAGATTTGTACCAATTATATTCTGTGACCATGAGTAAATCACTGCCCTGCTACGGTCTTACATCTGTCCTAAAGGCCTGGATGTGGCTCTCAAATTCTGTGGTTCCTATAAAACTGCCAAATGACCTTGGGTTCACAGCAATATCTGTATCTCAGGCTGAAGCCATTATAATAATTCCCATTAGTGACCACAAGTCAAGGAGTGCTATCCAACTGGAGGCTATAATTTAGGGCCATTCCTGCCTTTTATTTTTGCAGCAGACATGGTGCTTTCTTAGCACTGGCTCATAGTGAAAATTGCAAGGATTAAGGAGCATTAACTTGGGCCTGCAGGAGCCATATCATTATTAAGGTACTGAGCCAGGTAAACAGAGCACACAGCTGCCTTAACTCTTAAGTAACCCAAGGGCTAGTAAAATGAATTAGAACATGGAAACCGGCAATGGCATTAGTTGCCATCTTTCTGCAACCATCATGAAGCAAGGCACATCTGCAACAGGACTGTGTCTCTGATCCTCAGATTCCTTCCTCAGAAGGCTGCCAGATGATTCTGACTATGTAACTAAGCAGCTGGCCTAAAATTAGTGTTGAGAGAACACTTGCTGTTGCACCTTCTATTTGCAAAGTGCTGTCTCATGGGTGTGACCAGCTCCTCCTAACACTGGCATCACCACCTCTGCCTTGAGTGAGGCAGATGGGGCAGGGACTGCTGAGGCTACAGGAGCTGGAGCCATAAACACTCAAAGCTGGATTTTAGCTCTTGCATTCGTAATTTCTCCCCTCTAAAGCCTGTTGCACCTGAGCCTGCTATCTGTTTAACAGAAAGGTTTAAGAATCATAATCAGGCTTGTTCCTCTTTCCTCTCTTTTATTTGGTCTCTCCAGAAAGTATTTAATTAGGGGGAAAAATATTTTAAGAGAATATTTTACTATACTCACTTATTTGGAATTGCTTGTGAAATCTACTGTTTTCTATATCATGGGATTCTGGTCAGTGTAAGGTAAAAGGACACACCCAGATGTGCTAGGATTCTTGTAAAATAATAGAAAATAGATGATGGGGACATTTGCCTGAAAAGAACAATATGAAATAAAACTCAAGGAACAAGAGCTAGGTCAAAGAGATCAATGACCCTCCTTAGTGTGTCTGTGGGAAAACAAGAGTCCTGCCCTGCCTGGCAGTGCTGGTGGGGATGCTGGGGTGTGGGAGTTGGCAGTGGGAGATCTGGTGTTCAGCTGTTACTCACTGCAGACTGTGGATTGTATACAACCTGTTGTGGGCCATTTCTCACCTCTCTGATGGGGGAAGAAATTCTTCCTTGCCTGGCAATGCATTTGAGTCTATATAAAAGCTTGTCACAGTGTTTTATAGTGTTTCTTGACATTCTCTTTAAGCCCAGCACTGCTGCTTTGGCCCCATAATTCATAACTCCCAAGGACCTTTCCCAACTTCTTTCAGTGGGAGTCCTTTACTAGACCAGATCTGGTCTTGCTTCGTTCCAATTTATGTTTAAATCTCTCATCTACCCTGTGAAACAAGATCAAAAGGTTGGTTGACAATCACTTTTGTGAACCAACATTTAGAAAAATTTCGTAAAGCAACATATAATGAGGGAGTACTTCCTCCCTCCCTCCCATTCCTGGCTTGCATAAGGAGTGACTTTTCTCTAAATGATTCTGATCACTTCTCTCACTGCTTCTCCATTCAAAAGAAAGTGATTAGAGCTTTAGATTAGAAAGCTCAGGCTTGGTCCTGCCTCGCCCTTCTATTTGACATTCTCCTGCCTGCACAGGGCACAGTGCAGCATTAGGAAGTTTGTTGCGGTTCTGGACCCCAAAGTCAGGCAGATTTTCCTTCCTGGTCCTTTCTCAGACCACAGTTGGATACCTTCAGGACAGGGCCTTGATCCTTAGACATCAGTCTGACCAAGAGCAGACTGCATGTGTGCTTTCTACTCTGTGCTTATACTGCTGTGGCAGAGGACTGCCAACTTCTGTTGATGTGAAGGAAATTTAATGGGGGGGGGGGCATCTTTTCAGGGCACAGAGTTGAGAAAGAGACAAGGGTACATGAGGAAATGACCTGGAGACTGTGGGTAGTTTTTTTTTTTTTTTTTTTTTTTTTTTTTTTTTTAAGCACCTGTGAGAAACTCCCCAGAATCTTCTAATATTTCTTGAAATAGAGCAGAGCTCCCTGGAGAGCTATTGAGGACAATGGACCAATGAATTTTATGTAGAAGTATCTGCAGGCTGTCCAGACTCCAGGCATTTCAGTGTGCAATTCTATGATTCTGAAACAATATTTTCTTTGTCAAATTAGAAACTTTAAAAATCCTATACTCAATTCAGTATTTTTACATGATGCCCTTTATAGTCAAAAACACTCTTTCAATATCTGATTGATCTTGAAGCTATGTCCTAGCATTTGCACAGTAAGTCCTGCAGTAAGAAACTGTGGAAGGCCCACTTACCATTCTAAATTCACTTTCCTCCACTCTCTCCCTGGCTCTGGCCCCTTTAAGGATAACCCATATGAATGATATCCCAGATCTCCCTTGACTTTTGCTTCTGTTGAGTTCAGCTGATAGGAGCTTCTAGTGAAAAACTGGAGGCCAGGAGGATTACAGTTAAGGTGTTCATGTCCCTGGTTATGTTAATGCTAAGTCACCGTGTTGCACATGCCCCGCTTCTAAAGCCACTGCTCTTTTTTTGGGTTCTTTCAGACCTGTGGGTAGTGATAGATTCCTTCTGTTATTGGCCCTGGAGCATGCTACTACACTTTGTTGATTACCTCAAATCCCAACCATATCTTTGCAAAAAACATCCTTGTATTAAACTCTCAAATTTCCTAGTTTGATCATGTTGCCTGTTTCTTCTGGGAGTCATATTGATTCACTAAGAATGGGTTGTTTTCTATTCTGAGCACTACCTCTAGTTACCTGGGTAACCTCAGGGAACCTGTACTTATATATGAGCCTGAGATTTCCAATATACAAGAAGGGATGTGGTGAGATGGAAGAAGAGCCTTCCAGATCTCACATTCTCAAATGGAGCAAAAAATTCTCCCTAAAGTATCTTCTACAACCCAGCATGATGTCTGACATAGAAAAGGCACCCCATGTTTGACAAATGACAAAATTCTAAGCTATGTATCATTTCCATTTTATCTGTTCATTCCTTACTCCACTAAAAATGTGCTTCAGGAATAGGAATTGACAAAGAAGTTGTATTAAGAGTACTTGCTCATCATGACTGATTCCACACTCTTCTGAACATGTAAGACTCCACGGAGGCAATGTAGTATTGCAGGAGCATGGCCCTGAAGGCAGGCATCATTTGTTAAATTAACTTCATAACACATTGTATTGAGCTTCCTTGTGTGAAGATATTATGTAATTGGGGGTAGAGAGACTTATCTAGAGTGTGTTAGAGAAATGATATCTTCAAGAGAAGCTCTGATGTCTTCAAATAGTCTTGTTCCTTTGTCCAAGTCCAACCCTGGAAGAACCTCTTTTGAGCAGATTTATTCCCATTCCCATTCTTCCCTACTATTTCCATCTCTGTCTGACTTGAACCCTGGTCCATGCTAAAAACACAATTTATAAACCCTTATCAGCATGGACCATTATATTCTCAACCAAATCCAGATCCCAGATTATGGACCTGCCTATGCTAAAGCATGATCAGGCTTAAATTAGTTGTTGAAAACATGGGCTCTTGTGTCTCTATATTTAATAATCAACTTTCCACAAATTACATCTTTGAAGCTAACTTTCTGTCAGCAAAGATTTTATATGACTGAAAGAAAGGTGGTATATTTTAAATCACTAATTTTCAACATCAGTCATACATGGAAAGCCATACATGATCATATTATCATCAAAATGACTAATATTACTGGCATATGACCAAGGAGTATGGTAATTATTCTAAGGAGCAGTGATCAGTAAAGAAAAAAAAAAAAAACTTAAGACTTCACTATGACTTACTCTTAATTCTAGATGGAAGATAGAGGAATACCATTTTTTCTCAAAGTGTTCTCTGTTCTCTTCATAAGTTCTAGAAATTCGGCATAACAGGCAGTAGGCAGAGCTGTGGCTATGAGCAGGCACAATGTTTCTTAAGACGTTTCTGGAATCCTCACTTTTTTTTTTTTAAACCAAGTTAGTTGTTTCTAATATTTTTTTAAATTGTAGCAAAACATAAAAATTATCATTTTAATCATTTTAAAGTGTAGGATTCAGTGGCATTAAGTACGTTTACACTGTTATACAACCAATCACCACCTTCCATCTCCAAAACTTTTTCCACCATCTCATATTGAAACTCTGAATCCATTAAACACTAGCTCCATATTCCCCAAACTCTCTGGCCCCCTAATAACCACTGTCTACTTTAAGTTTTTATGATAAACCAAATAGTTTGTTTCACTTGAAAGTTGGCACTAGACAGGAGCTTCACCTTGCAAAAGTGTCTAAAAAATCAGGGCCAGAGAGCACAGGCAGGCTGTGGCATGAATGATGAGGGAAGATGAGAGTCTGGGGGCCCATCCCAAATGAGACACAGGAGGCTGAGATGGGGAACAGGTGTTTAACTAACATTCTGCAGGTCCTCTGACCTGAATAGAAATGTGCTGTCCTGGGTATGTACAGAACTCCTCACTTCTCACACCCTCTAAGCCTTCATCAGTAATCTACATCACTAGGGGTGAAGGTGAGCTTGAGTCAGAAGTGTTCACTATATGCCAGAAATGTGAGCCTTGGAGATAGGAATAAATCAGACTTCAAACAACAGCAGTAGAGAAGGCTGGGTCCTCCCCCTGAAGAAGAGGAAGAAACTGAGGCCAATTCACTAGTGATAGACCAGGCAGACATCTATGGGCAGAACCAGAGGTTAGCAGGCAACCAAGGCAAAGTAAACAGGAGCAATACTGGAGGAAAGAAATAGTTAAGAGGAGAATGAAGGAGGAAGGATGACATAAGCTGTAGGCTCAGATGAAAGGCAACAAAGCCAAAAGGAGTGGCCCATTTATGTAAGATATTATCTCCACCATGTCTCCAATGGGAAGCTCACAGGAAAACAGAAGACATGAAAGGATGGAGCTAATGGTCCAGGAAATCTAGGCATAAAATGGTAAAGTAGCCTCACTAAGCTCAAAAGTGGGTGGTATTCTGGAAATATTTGAATTACACAAAAGTAAATGAAACAAATTTTAAAAAAATTGAAGCTACTGAAAGGGATGAGTTATTATTAACATTAAAATATAAGAGGATCAACTAAATTAGGAGGAAACTGATGAAGAGTTAAGTTTTTTTTAACAAATACATATAACTCTGAAGATTTCCTAAATACCAGTAATAGCCAGATACATAGTCCCTTTTAAATATTCCTTCCAAAGCACTTCTCATGAAATGCCCCTCCCCTATCTCCTAGGGTCTAGCATCTGTCCCAGGGTTTCCCAGGTCTCTGACAAATACGTATGTCCTACTGCTGACTCTGGGAGTCTATATGAGAAAACACTTGAACAGTATTGTAAAATTAAGTGTATTGAGCACCTATCTCTGCCATTTGCTAAGCTGTTAAGATGCTTCTTCCTACTGTGAACTGCTACATGTTCTGCTAGATGGACTGCTATATGTCACTTGGAAAAAGTAGTACATCAAAGTTTAAACAATATCATTTCCACCAGATAATCTAGCAAATATGTAACAAGAAAATGGAATAAAAGCATAAGGCACTTGAGTATCTTTATAGCTTGCATATTGTTTTGAGAATTTCTAGATATTTGCTGCTTTATAACAGAAGGGAGTCTCTATTTCATTATCCCAAAATGAAGAAGAAAATGTAATTAAACATCATCACATTAATCACATCAGGAAAAAAGTAGGGATGCCAATTATCTCAATGGAAAGAAGCAATGACCAGGTTAGGAATAAGGAGTCTGACCATGAACGAATACTACCCCTCTTCTAAAATAGGCAGCGACCCAAGTTCTCTTCAGAACTTTGGACAATTAAAGAGAGAACAAAACCACAGCGACCTGAGAAACCAGTGTGAATAATTATGTCTGACTATTACTTAATGCTGTCTTAAGAAGTAGACATTTCTGAAAGAAAACACCTTTGGGTTGATGTTGGTCAGAGTGTCCTGAACCTTTCACTGAAGGACAAATTAACAGAACCATTAATTTAATATGTGTATTGAGAGGGAAGAGCAGCGCTTCTGATCTTTAACTTCCAAATTCCTCAGAAATAGGATCTAGGGATACTCCTGGGAAGTGGAAATATAACCCCATGGTTGAGTGAACTCATACTGTGCTGTCCTTTTGTTTCTCAATGCTCAGATTCCACAGTTAGAGGAAGGTGGAGGAAGGTGAGAGTCCTTGCAAAGGAGAAAGTATAGAAAAATAAAAGACTCAACCATACTAAGTGTTTTGAGGTAAACTTCTGCTTCTAAGATATTAAAAATATGGAGCAAACACACACACACACACGCACACAAAAAAAAAAAAAAAAAAAAAAAAAACAACAATAGAGAAGCATAGAGGATCAATCCAGGAAGCTCCCTAAAGAGAAAACTAAGAAATAGAGGGAAAAAATTGTCATAAAAATAATATTTTCCAGCATGAAAGAAAGACGTAAGTTTTGATTAAATGTCAGGAAATGCTAAGCAAGATGAATGAAAAAGGGCAGGGCAGGCAACTAGATACATTGCTATGAAATTTCAAAACTTCAAGATTAGAATAATGTCACATCTAGATCAAGAAAAAACTGTCTTCAGACTTTTCTTAGGCAATTCTAGAATGTTAGAAAGACTATTACACAATACCTTTAAAATTCCAAGAGGAAATTGTTTTCAGTGTAGAATATATTGTGTCAATTCATTAGTTAAAATAAAGGCAAAATAAAAGCATTTTTAGAAACATAAAGGACACAACATTTAAATCTTATGTCCCTTTTTCTGGAAAAAAAAAATTGAGGATGTACTCCAGATGTGTTTTCTAAAGGAATTTAAAAAAGAGAGAAAGTAGGGAAACGCTACCTAATCTTCAAGTGCTAGTGACGTGAGGTCCCAGGAACTCAGCTCTGTGCAGGTTGGAGTGAATCTTAAGAGAAAAATACTGTGAAGAAGAGAGTGGAGTCCCAATACCAAATGTACAATCAAAAGGTTGGATGTATTTAAGATATAGTGAAGAAACATGCTTTTGTTTACAAAATATTCTTAGTATCGTAAGATAATAAGAAAATATTATAAAATAGTTTTAAAAACACAAACTGCCATACAGGAAAGTAACAATGAAATACAAAATCAACTAATACATGACAAGATTTTCAACAACTGTTGGCATGGAACTGAAGACTGTCTTCAAGGAATCAAATCCTTTACGACACAGAAGAAAGCAACACAAAACTGGGTTTCCTTTTCTGAGGGCCCAATCGCTTTGTGGTTCCATAGTAATTTTTTACAAAATCACAATATTGTAATATTGATAACATTAACTCATATTTGAGTGCCTACCAAGTGCCAATACTATGGTAAGGAAATTCACTGATCATCAACTATCTATGATTACCACAATTTAACAGCTGCTAAAATGACACAGAAAAGTGAAACAACTTGCTGAAGGCTACTGTTAGCCTAAGAAGGTCCTTTTAGCTAATGGTACTAATTGAGAAAGTTGTTTAAATATAGGCATAGGCAAAAACTTCCTGATTAGAATTCCAAAAGCTCAGGAAACAATAGCAACATTCAACAAACGGGATTCATCAATTTAAAAAGCTTCTGCACAGCAAAGGAAATAAGGGCATGAAAAGAAAACCTACAGAATGCAAAAAAATCTTTCCCAGCTATTCTTCCAACAGAGGATTAATATCCAGAATATACAATGACCAAAAAAAAAAAAAAGCAACACACACAAACACAACAAACACAATTCAAATAACTCACTCTAAAATCAAGCAAATAAGCTAAACAGACATTTCTCAAAAGTATTACAAATGGCTGACAATTATACAAAAAAAAGTTTCAACATTGTTATTTATAATGGAAATGTAAATCAAAACCACACTGAGATTTCATCACATTCCAGTTAGAATGGTAATCATCAAGAATACAAATCATAATAAATGGTGGGGGGGCACTCATGTTATCAGTAGGAATATAAATTAATATAATCACTGTGAAGATCAATATGGAGGTTTCTCAAAAAAACTAAAAATAGGATTACCATATGGTCCAGTCATACCACTCCTTGATATTTTTCCAAAAAAATTAAAGTCAGGGCACTTTAGAGATATATATACATAACCACGTTTATCACAGCACAATTCACAATAGCCAGATTATGGAATCATTCTAGAAGTCCATCAATAGATGAATGGATAAAGAAAATTATATATACACAATGGGTTTTTACTTAGCCATAAAGAAAAACAAAATTATGTCACTTGCAGGAAAATGGATGAAACTGGAGAGCATCATGTTAAGTGAAGTGAGTCAGACTCAGAAATATTCTGTTTTCTCATATGTGGAAGCTAGTGGAGAAAAGAGAGAGATTGAGAAGGACATCGTGAAAGTAGAAGGGGAGACCAATACGAGACAAGAAGAGGAACAGGGGGAAGAAGGAGGGGAGATGGAGAGAAGGAGGAGAAAGGAGAGAAGGAGGAGAAAGGAAGAGGGAGGAGAAGGTAAAGGGAGGTACTAGGGAGTGAAATTGATCAAATTATGTTACATGCATATACCAATGTCATAATGAAACTCACTATTCTATATAATTAATATGAACCAATAAAATAATGTTTAAAGCAAAAACAAAACCCACTTGCCTTAAATATTATATATTTTAATATAAACTTAATTTTAACTTAAAGACATTATTTTACCAATCCTTTGACCAAAGGTTAAGTTCTTTTCCTTGAAATGGATTCTCTGAGTATAGTTCTGGGTCATGTTTTTTACATCAAAAATAACCATAATATGGTTTTGTTATGTTTATTCCACATTTCTTTAAAGTGGAATAATTTATTATTTATAATTATTTGCTATTAATAATTTGTGGAGGAAAATTCTTCTAGATTTTTACCACTCCTTTTGATCTTTTACAGTTGCTTCTCCACTATTAACTTGTCAACATTTTTAAGAACTTGCCTTTATTGAGCCTTACAAAGCATCTGATTCAATTTTCATAGAAACAATCTTTTAGTATTCATATTTCAACAGTATATGAAATATTTAATTAAATTGCATAACTGCAACAAGTATTACAGAATAAACAAATTTGGGGACAAAAAAATAACTGCGTCTTAGTAAGCATTCAGCTTAGCTTAGGGGAATAGAAATAAATGAGAATAGTAGTGAATCTGCAATCTGTGAGCACTCAGTAAAGTGTATCATGGTATCTATTGAAATGTGTTCTACAATAAATGGGAATCCCCAATAATTCTGTAAGTCAGATATTTGAAAAGAGGTTAAGAATAATTCAAATGTACCATCAACATGGCTTACAGGTATGTATATTTAGAATTAATATGACTGAATTACATTCATCCATCAATATTATAATTCTAGGACACCCTTTTTGCCTTCAGATACCAAGAGAAGTGGATGCTAAAGTCCTTTATATAAGATGCTCTAGTATTTGAATAAAACCTTAAATCATCTCTGGATGATTTATAATAACTAATATAATGTAAATGCTATGTGAATAGTTGTTATATGGTATTATTTAGGGAGTGATGAAAAGGAAAAAAGTTTGTACATGTTCAATAAAGATGTGATTTTTTCTGAATATTTTCTATATTCAGAAAAATATACTATATATACATACATATGTGTGTATGTATATGTGTATTACGTGTATATATTATATACACACATACATAACATATATATAATATACATATATACTTTATACACACATACACACACACACACACACACACACACACACACACACACATACTGGTTGAATCCCTGGTTGGAGATTTCAGTGGCTACAGAAGACGAACTACATAATTCAGAATGTAAAAATTTTACTATCACAATGTAGTAATACACAGCATAACAGCCAAACAATATATTCTTTGCACAAAATGGGGAGTCCAGAGACAATGTTTAAGGTGGATAAAATAGGAAATGAAACGTAAATTTTTTTTAAGTTAAACATGTAACAAGTCAAAATAATGAATAAAATTGGAAATGGGAAAATTCCCCTACACACACACACACACACACACACACACATACACTTTACAGTTATGAAGGAATTACCCAAAAATCTAAATACTCAAAAGGGTAAATAAATATGTTTGCTTGAGAGTGGATCCACAGATACAAATTGAAACTTTTCTTTCTTCCTCTTTTTTCAGTAATTTGTCTGTGTGTTTAACATTGAATTACTTGGATAACTACAATGAAAATTGTAAATAGAATGTGAAGAAGTTAAATGCTATATAAAGGAAACGTTTTAAATTGGGAAGCTGAAACATTTCAAATTCTGACTAATGAGGATCATGAAGGGACCTGGAGGGTGGGGTGTCTGTCTCAAGGGAAACAGCTACCAGATAGCTCAGGAAAACACCTGCGTGGGTTTCTGCTCTCAGAAACTTCCCACAGCGCTGCCTACAGGCTACCTGGGGGTGGAGGGCCCAGATGGTCACAAAGCGGTCTTGAGTCCGCGCCTGCGCACTGAGCCCTGGGAGGTGCGCTCCAGAGGAGCTGTAATTAGGCACCGCCTGTCTTCAGGCAACTTAGAGCCTGTGGCACCTCGCCTGCCATCTGTCTACCTGCCCGCCTCTGAGAACTCACGCCTCCCTACTACTTGGTCAAAGGAGATTTTATAGAAGCCCTGGGTTGTGGTCTTTCCCCCAGCCCCCCATCGAGAACCATGGAATAATCATCACATAATATAGAATGTTCTACATGCAACCAATTTGGCTTGAAGAGAAAATGGAAAACGGACATTGATGCTCATAGATGGATTCTCCATCTCCCTCCAGACACCAAATTGTTATTTTATCATAAAATAAAAAAGTGTTTTTTTTTCACTTTATAAATGTAAAATTCTATTATAATAGTAGGAAAGAGGCTTCCTTACCCCAATTAACAAACAGTAGACTCCATAACACTTTTTGGTTAAGGTAATATTTGAGAACCTGTAGAACACCTTGTGTGACCAAAATAGAGCCAAGCTGCTGGGTCATGGCCAATGCCCACAGCAGGAAAAAACAATTAGCAACTTTAAGCAATTTTGTGTTTATATTCATTCAACAAGCAAAGTTCTGTTTAAGTAGGCCCCTGTGCCATAATTACAAGGGTCATTTCTGAAAATATTGATAGAGGCCAGGAGCCTACAGTGGGAAATTTAAACACACTTCAGAAATGTTCTTGGGAAGCATAATAAAGTTATTTAACAACTTGCTTGCAAGTGCAATTGTGAGAAAACAGGAAGAGAGAATATGATTGTGCATTAGGGGCATATTACTTGTCCAATGACTATCCAAAAACTCTCAAAGAAACAACACTCCACAGTACTGTTTTTAATAAGAATTTTTATAGGATTGTGGCTCAAATCCTAATATCTTTGCATGTGGCAGATAGTTTCAAACTTTTAGTTCCTAAAACTTAAGTTTAAATAGATTCTATATCTGGCTGTATACAAATGGCTCCAAAAATTTACCTTGTGGCCACAGCCAGGCTTCCATCAGATTTTGATTACAAACTAAATGTCCTTTTACAAATCAGGTATAGATCTGGGAAAGTTAAAAAAAAGAAAAAGAAAAAAATCCATATATATATATATATATATATATGTACATATATATATATCATATATATGTATATATCATATACATATATATCATATCACAAGAAGGGCTTGTGATGAGTTTGGTTATTACCTTAACCAAAGGTATCAAAAAGTTTTGCTGAAATCAGTAAGATGCAACACAAGAGAGATACTTTTCCATGTCAGAATATGTATTCATGCAAAATGCAAAGCTGACAACAAACATGAGTCATAAATAATTTTCCAGACATGACAGGGGAAACCTGTTCTATCAGATCTGACCTCATCCACTTGGGAATTCCTCCCCAGGGGCAGGACAAAATTGTTAGGTATGTTTCTGCTATGCTCTGGTTTAGAAGAACTGCATTTTTATGTAAATATGAAAATATGCCGGAGTGTCATATCTGTGATCCTGCCTAAAAACAGAAACATATCCCAGTTGGATAGCTGTGAATTCAGAACTTGTCCCTGTTCAGTAGTGAAGCAGAGTCAACTCACAGAAGTTCATAAGAGACTACCATTACATTTTTAGGAATTTTAAAAGCTGATTATTAAACACAGCCATTACTAAAAATTAAATTACATAAACTTACAATTAAATAAATTATATTTAAAATGAAGGTAATAAATACCCCCTAAATAATCATTTGTTACTCATTTTACTATTATATGTGTTCTTGGAGTTATTTACACTCCTGTGTGGTAAAAATATTAGCTAATGATGTGCTACCATGCATCTCTTCCCAACTCCATGCTCAGCACTATCATTTGATAGCTTGAAATGGGCTATGTTGGAAGCATTTATACTACTAAAGTTGCAAACACCACAAACCAGGGCTGGATTTATCATTTTATTCATATATTATGAAAGTGATATCTTACTGAAGTCTTACAAATGTGATGGAGAAAATTTTAATAACAGAGATGAGAAGTTTGTAGCTATTACACAGTGAATAGCACAAAAAAAAACTGAGGTTGTATTCCCTTTATCTGATTCAACAAAGAAGTTGCTAATGTTATCAATGAGTAAGTGAAGTTCTGACGTGTTCTTTCACTTTGATCTCACATGTTAACATAAATGAAACTCAACCAATATATATGTTAGACCTACACTCATTTGTCAATTGCAGTCAGAGATTTCTATGGACACAGGACAAGGGTTTGAGGAAAATCAAAGAAAGCAGTCTGTGAGAATCAATTGTAATACAATCAATAAAGTGTAATGTGTATTTTATTATAATTTTTCCTGTGTATCTTTCACATGAGTAACATTTATAAAAACTTATGTGTGTATATTTATGTATAAACTTTTAATTCTGGACAGTTGGCTGTTAAACATGTACTAATATGTCACTGGCCCCAACCCAGGCACTGTGGAGACTGATTTCCCCATGAAATTTACACAACTAAGTTTCTTCTAATATGGCTATTGCTCTTTAAATCAGGTCTTTAACTAATGCAAAATTCACATTTTTATGCTCAAAAGATATGCCTCATTAGCCTTGCTTTTGCAGCATAAGTGGCTGTCACCAGATGGCAACAGGGTTGGGATTGACCCTGGGCAGTTAGATGTAGAGGAAGATCAGAAAATTTATGAGTCATAATCATATGCAAAAAATGAATCTGCTTATAAAACAACTAAAGAACCCTCATATTTCTCTTTCTGGGTAACTTTCTTCACAGCAGATAATCTTAATCTTTGAAGCAATAGTTATAAAATTTATGTGTGCTTGATAACTGTCTGGGAAGCTTATTAACAGCATAGATTCCTGGGCTGGGAATCTACCCAGAGATCCTGATTCTGGGTAAGGTGCAGGAATCTACATTTTTAAATGAACTCTTCCATGTATCTCTGAAGGAAGGCAGTAGATCATGGTTCACAGTTTGAGAAATGCAGTATTATGGGACACTCTGAACATAACCATGGTAGCTTTTCTAAGCACCCCACTGCTTTCTTAAGCAGATTCTGGCTTTAGCAAGCTGTCCATAAGGAAATATCTTTCTTTCTTTCTTTCTCTCTGGCTTCTCTTTTCAGCTGGCATAAGCCTCACCCCAACCAACCTTTCCCCAAATCAGTTTTTTGTTCCTGGTGGGGAGTGGGGAGAGAAAGGACATGCATTGGTTATCATAAACAGCCCAATGAAAAATCTTGCTGCAATCAAGAGGGACTCTACCAATAAAGGAAACAGGAGGCTTCCTATGAATATGTTTTAATAAGCTATCTCTGGAGCACCTTTCATGATGCTTGTGAACCATCTGCTAAATTGGCTTAGGACTTTGCCAGGAATGGACACCAAGACCACAGGTCTTGAATTTCTAGATTTCACATATCCTCCACTCTGAGGGCTGGGCCATGTGCCCAACTCCATCTGCTGGCACTGCTGCTTCTATTGGATCTCTTCTGGCATCTGTTATCATTACTTCCTCTCCTCAGTCAGGGAAATATCTCCCTTTTTGGATTGAACACAGTACATTTCTGATTATTTTTTTGATGTTTCCAAAACACCAATTCTTTCTGTCTACCAGCATTCCTGAGAATATCTTCATCGTATATGCCTCCTGAAGGTTTCCTAGATGTTTATTCACCAGGCCCCTTTGTTATATACCTCTAATCCTTTCAATTTGTACTCCAGTATCCAAGACAGTGATCTTTCCTCCTCTTTTCCACTTGTAAGAGTTAGAAAGAGAGAATCCAAAAGATCGTATATTTTTCATTCCTCTTGAGCTATTTAGACTCTTACTATATGAAATTATACCTGGTTTTATTAACTTGCATTTTTCCTATAGCATAGAACACAAGTCCAGCTGTATTCAGGCAAATCAAATCAAATACAATATCAAGTGAGATGATTTTTTTAATAAATCCTCTATAAATCAGATATCAGTGTTATAGCTCTGGCTGTGATGGGAATAAGGCACACCTTCAGCACCTTAGATGCATACAAGGCCTCCAAAACAATTTTGCAGAAACTCAGGGCTCTGTAAAACAAAGTTTTAAAACCACCTTGCAGAATCAAACAATTACTTAAATTTGGAGCTGGCTTTTCTCTGCTGTTTAATGTGCAACATTCCTAGCTTCTAGCAATACTACAGCATCACTGGCACAGTGCCTTTCTTAGCTAATCTTTACATGCCACCCTGACAGAATTGTTCAAGTGAAAATATTCTGGGCACGATTTTCAAAAAGTTGATAAAATTCTGCAACAGAAACATTTGTTTTCACATTGAAAATTCCAATCTAGCATGTACTCTGGGGGAAGAAGCATTAACTTTCAACTAAGCACAGACTAATCCTCAAGAAATTACCCACTACACCATTCTGCCCAAGTGCATACATAATACATATCATAACAAAGTTAGCTTACCACCTTTTGTTTGAGAAAATCATTCAGATTCACAAGATAAAGATACCAATGAATGTAATCTTCCAATAGTCCTCTTAACCCTCTTTTTTTTTTTTCTTTTAAGTTATCATTAAATTGGCTTTTGGTCTTAACAGAACAAGGAAGATAAAACATTGAACTTTCTGACAAATGTAAACAGAATATTCTGTAGGCTATAGCACATAATGAATTCTCCCTAACTTGGTGACAACGCTCAGAATGCAGCCCAAAACACCCATCTAGACAGGTTGTTCATTCTTCTTTCACACGCTCAAACATTCATCAAGTGCCTACTAGGCTTCAGGAAGATGCATAACATACAGCCCTTCCCTTCACTGAGCGCCCATTCTAATAAAGGGGTAGATACATGGACAGATATGTTTAAAATGTAGGTACAGTGATAGGAAAAATGCAGAACAGCACATAGAATCCAGCTGATCCTAAAGCCGAAGTTTTAAAAGAATGATTAGAAAATCCATCAGAATCCACCAGAAAGGAATGAGGAGAGCAAGAAGAGTCATTCTCAGCTGAGGGAACAATCTGGAAGCTTGAAACTGTACAGCAAACTCTGTTACTATAAAAGAAGGAACAGCATATTGTAGGGCTTGACTTATGTCATGCAAAGATACAGAGACTTCATCTTGTTGACTGGAGCCATTAAGAACTTTACAAAGGAGAAATGTGGAAAAAAGAATTTTACAAAGGAAAGCAGCAGGATCATATTTTTTTTTTTAGAAAGATCATTTTGGCTTCCATTGAGGGTGAATTTAGGTGATTAAAGACAGAAACACAAAGCACATTAGGAGCCACAATAATACAGGGAAAGTTTTGATGTTCTGAAAAATGGTAGCAGTTATAGGAATGCAGAACAGAGACATATTTGATAAATAATTATAAGGTAAAACTGGAAGATATTGGTGAATGTTAAACGTAGATTATCAGAGGTATGTGGTGATTATAATGGAAGTTTCTGGAATGACTCCAAGTTTTGGATTTGAGTGACTGGGAGTGCAGATGGTGGGACCCTTTGAGATAAAAAAGAAGTCATTCTGGGATTGGGGGAATGACTTATTCATTCACTTAATATTTGGGCATCAGGAATTGGTCTAGATCCTATAAGCATAATAATGAAAAAGAAAAAGAAAACTTAAATGCTAGTAGGGGAAGGCAAATAATAAACAAGCAAAAAATATCATGTTACATAAATTCTGATACGTGTTCTCTCAAGTAAAATAATGCCAAGAAAGAAAAAGCACATATGGAGCCTTTCTACGATGGTGTTCACTGAGCAAAGAGGCTAAATGAAGTGAGGTATGGCTGTGTAGGCCCAGTGAGACAAAAATTTCAGGCAGAGGAACAGCATTAAATTTAAAGATCAGAATGATAACTCTAGTTTTGGACATGCTGAATTTGAGATCACTTTATCCAGATAGAGATGTACAGGAGATAGTTAAATGTACAGGTTGAAGCTCAGCAGAATCCAGGCAGGAATATGAATCTGGAATTATTACCATGCCAGAGACTCATGAGTCTTGAGATTAGAAAGGACAACTTGGAGAAAATGCCCAAGATAGAGAAGCAGTGGGTCATGCTCAGTAATGTGAGAAATGCCAACAGTTATGGGACAAGTAGAAGAAAAGGAGTCCATGAAAGAGAAAAAGAATAACAGGATCCAGTTTTATCAAATTCAAGAGAATAGAAAGCGGTGATGACCATTTTAAATGCAGCATCATTCCAAAAACTGAAATGTGCCCACTAGGATTAGCAATTAGCAGGTCACTGATGACTGCAGCTGCAGCAGCCTCAGAGGAGTGGTAGGTATGGGAATCAGGCTATAGTGGTTTAAGAAGGGGCAGGGGAGGAAACCCAGTAAGTGTTAGATATCTTGTGAACAGAAAGAACACCTACATTGACAAAATTCTGATTCTGGCCAGCCAGAGAGAAACAGCTGGAGCAGAACTGGCAGACAAAAGGATGCACCCAGAATTGGAACAGAGATCATGCCGTCTCTGCTCACTGGCTGTGTGCAGTTCTGATTCTCAAAACCTTTTTTTTTTTTTTTAATATGGTATCATGAATTGAACCCAGGGTCTCACATAAACCAGACAAGTACTTTACCACTGAGTTACACCCCAGCCTTCAAGAACTAATTCCAACACCTGAATTTTCCTGGGCTAGGATGGAGAAGCCAGGTCACTTAGCATTTCTCACTCCAGTGGATTGCCAGAAACTTCAGGAAGTTCTCCCAAAACTTGTGTGAAAGATCAAGTGTGATGGAAAATGTAGTGAAAACATAACAAATGATATTTTCAGTGAAGGAGCATGGCCATAGAAAGGGGCCTGGGATCTACTAAGTTTCCTGAGCAGGTGGCCTTATACATAGTCCTCATTCTTCCATCCCTGTCACAGAGTATCGGTGCCACAAGTTCAAGGTCTTGTCCAGTTATATGCATCAAGTAGAGTGAGAGGTAAAGAAAGGGGAAACCTGAGCAGTGATGAATATGAGTAGTGATCTAGCTATATGGCAAAAAACTGATCAACACACTAATGTCCTGAAAATATTTAACAGAGGGTTAAGTAGAGACTAAGCAATCATGACTCATATGCATTACAGAAACATAGATTTGGACAATAATTTTTGAAGGCAGAATGAGGAGGCTTCATTGGAAGCAAAAGAAAAATCAGGACCTGATTAGTCAAAGGCAGTTCTACCTAGCCTCACAGGTAATAAACTTATCATATGACTTTATCTTCAGGGACATTTAAGCCAGAAATAAAAACACACTGCAGGGATTTTTAGATAAATCCAGCAAGAGCAAAACCATGATGTTCTACAATCAAATCAGGTCATTTGGAGACCTCTCTAATCTTGAAGACTGAGTTTAGGTAGAATAAGACTTCATCACTTACTTCAAAACCTCAATCAGATACTTCCTTCACACTCCTATGTTCTGGCCACAGGACTTACTTAGAATGGTACTTCTGCTTCTTGGAAAGAAGCCAACCTTCAAGTTCCTGTAAGCAACTTCTGTGACACCAGAGGCAATAATAGTTCATTTTATTCTAATTGCCTTCACAGGAAATGCACACTGGATTATTTCCTCCATATCAACCATGTTCTTGCACCTTGACCTCTCTTGGATACATATAATTAGGCAATGATTACTTAAATATACACACCAAAATGTAAGAACAGGTGGAAGGGCCATAACCATTTTTAAAAAGTAGGAAATAATAAATGCAATCAGAATTTCAAAATAAGATTTGAAATTGCTTTTTCATTTCAGATACATATTTTTTACTATATTACTATATCTCACACATAAATTTCTGAAACCCACTTCAGTCTCTCTCATTCCCTCAACCTGTTCCTACTTCTGCATTCTGTATGGCCCAGCTGCCTAAATAGAAACCTCAGATTCATTCATTTATGCCTTTCTCCTATTGCATTCCATGTTCTGTGAATTCCATTATAATATAAATCATGATTACTACTTTTTTTTTTTGGCATTGCTGGGGATTGAACCCAGGACCTTGTGCTTTCAAGGCAAGCACTCTACCAACTGAGTTATCTCCCCAACCCAATCATGGAAAAAAATTAAATTCATAACATGCCCAACAATACCCTTTCTTATCCTTATGACTTCGTCTGTTATCATATAAGTAGTTCACACTGTAACTTTCAAGCCCAATTCCATCAATTCTAAAATCATTCAGGTTGCTTTAAATGTTTTTTTCTGAGTATTTTCATAACACTTCAAGACATTTATTTCTTCTTTGAGGAAGCCTTTCTTCACATTCTTCCTGAATTTGAGCTAGGTACCCCCACATATGTGCTCCTATATCACACAACATTTTCCATTACTGCACTATAGTTGCATATTTATTTGTCCATATCTCCACAAGAAGTTCATGTCCTCCAGGAGAGGAATTACGTTTTGTTTGTTCACACTAACTTCAGCACCATGGACAGTGCCTGCTGCACATTAGGTTCCTGTGACCTGTGATGTATGAATAGTTTAAGTAGGAATAATATTTTGATTTTAGGAAAGCAAACAAAAACAAACAAATAAACAAAGTCAATAACAAGATTTAAGTATGAAATGAAAGTGTGGATAAGATGAAGAAAGAGGAGAGAAAACAATAATAGAATAGGGCACCAAGGTAAGTGGAGAAAAAGAGATTAATGGAAGAAGTAAAAGAAAGCAATAAAAGGATGCAGTAAGAAACACGCAGATTTTTTTCTGTGAAACATAAAAAGAATTTCTACCAAGGGGATTAATAAGAGAGCTAACATTAATTGATCTCTATGTGCCATGCCCTGTTCCAAATACATGATCTTATGCACACCTTATAATTACGCCTATAAACATTATTCTCATTTTGCAGAAAAAAAAGTTGAGACATCAAAAAGTTGGGTAACTCTTCCTAAATTATATAACTATTAAATAATGCAGCACTCTTTGAACTTAGAACATGTGCTAGGTGGACTGCTCTTTCCTGGAAGTGTTCACATCTAGGAAATAGTTAAATGTAGAACAAAGGCAGATTTGATGGTTAAAAATCCTAAACATCCAATCTCACAAATGAAACCATAATTTATGTCCTTATGGCTCAGCATAATTGTTAGAACAAGGAAAAGCTACTGCTTTTTTTTTTTTTTCCTTTTTTCCTCTAAATTTCTATTTACAGTTCCTCCTCTGTCTTATAGCACAATCTCCTAAAGTCAGCAGTAGCCAATGTCCTATGTGGAACTGAAATCACAAGCATTCATTCCTCCCTAACCCCTCCAGGGAAATCTGTGGCATGTGGGCCTGGGCCAGTGACTTAGGAGGCAATTCTTCAATGGGTTGCTCTCCTTTATCCTTTGCTACAGCCTCAATCAGAGTTGCTATGACACCAGCCAGCACTCCATGCTACACACAGTCCAGCAGTAGCTTTTCCTTGTTCTAACAATTCTCTTGAAATGCTCACTTCTGGGAGTGCAGTATTTAAAACAGATATGTCTCTCAGGTAAGGCATCAATGAGGACCAAAGAAAAATACTTCCTAAATTGGCATTAAAATAGGCTTAGAGCTAAAATACATATTGTTACTTTATATTGGAAAAAAATATGTTCTCTCTCTTTTCCTAAACTTCTATAACAATAAAAAAGCTTTCTCATGACAGTATTCACAGATGTGAGGGAAGGTTACCCCTCTAGTTGAAAAAAGTCATGAAGTGGCTATTATGCCGTAGGTTACAGCATTCATCTAAATTTTTCCAAGTAGAAGCAGAGATCTTAAAGGCAGAGTCCTTTGAAAGCTTCCCTTATCTTCCATACTTTTTGAATTTACTAGGCTTTGCAGATTTTTATCTATAAATATTCTCCACTTCTAATGAATATATATGCATGTATTTCTTGTGCATCTAAACATCAAAGCAAATACCTCTGATGAAAGCAGATTTTCACAAGAAATTAATTTTAACTGATTCAATTCATCATCTAACAGTGGTTACCAAGGATACCAAATAGCCCAAATCACTTGGCTCTAACTTGCTTGTTAAATCAGAAGATATTAACAGAAAACTGTGAAGAATTACTGTTGTCTAAGTAATCTGGCTAGAAACAGTGCCCCCTCCCAATGTTCCCAAGTCTTGAACTCAGTTAAAAAACATTCCAGTCTATAATAATCACTAAAAACGTACAAAGATTTTTCTAGGATCTGAAAATCAGTGATTAGTATTTCAAAAAATGACCACTAATGGTTTCACTGTATTCACATCCTGATAAAAGACTGAACTGAGAATGGCTACTGATTTGATCTTCTTATCAACCTGAAAGCAGACAATTCTCACCATGGCAGTTAATTGAGCATTCAGGTAATCTTGCTGAGTCTGTCCTAAATCAAACAGTCCATCACTGGGCATTTATTAATACAGGGTAGCATTTAACATATGAACCCGGAATGTGCCCTTGAGGGCAGAGAATTGAAATAAAAATATTCAAATAAAAAAGAAAGTATACACAAGACTAAGCACTATCTAAAATGCACTATTGTACATCATAGATCTAAAGAGGAACTCAAGAATTGGTATTCTTTCTCCAAAGGCACAATCAAGTTTCTTACTAATAAATGTATTTCTATACATTGTAAGAACATTAATTCTGTCATTCATTACTATTATTCTGTTCCACTCTCTGGTTTATCAATTTCTGTCAATAATACCTTTTGCAAAAGAAGATGTTTATTTTGTTATATTTGTCAAAATCTGCCAAGTTTATCTTTTATGGTTGTTAGCTTTGGGGTCAGGTAAGGAAGGTCTCACCTACCTCAAATATGACAGCAACTGGTAGTTGCCATTCAGCGTCTGTTTTTCTGGTTTCCCAAAACAACAGAAGTTACACTGTATTTGAAATGAGGATCTATCAAGCTGAAAGACTGCTTCTCAACCTTCCTTGTAGCTAGGTATGGTCATGTGCCTCAATCTGATCAGCGAGATGAAAGCATGTCCTTGAGTTCTACATCCAAAAAAAGAATTCAAGAAGAGGAGAATTGGGTTGAGGTCAGATTTTTTCTCCTTCCAAGGGAAGCAAATGTGAGTGCTGGAATTCCAGAAGTCATATCAACTCCTGCAGTGACTTTCAGTTAAAAGTCATGCACTAAAGAAAACAACAACGACAAAACAAAACAAAACAAAAAAACAGAAAGAAGCAACCTGGTGGGTCTTATAACTGCCTGGAGACTTCCAGATCTGGGCAATCTACCTTCAGACCTCTTCAGAAGAGACAATTTTTTAAATTTACCTTCTGTGTTTATGCTGTTATTATTTTACTGCCATATGTACAAAATTCTGATTATAAAATAATTATACATTTTCCTTTGGAATTTTAATGATTTTATTTTTCATAAAATTTAAACCATGTGAAAATTTGGGGGAGCAAGAATGCAATATTTGCCCCAAACAGTAAATTATATCAACACTATAGCCTAATCCATTTCTCCCCCACTAATCTGAAATGCAGCCTTTGTCAGATACTGTACTACCATGTTACTTTATTTTTGTTCCATTAGTGTTTCTGAAGAGTATTTTTTTTCTCTTGGAGAAGTAGGAAGTACAATTATCTGAAGAAATTTAAGTAGGAGCAGAGCTTAAGATGAGTGGAAAAAGAACAAGAGAGAGGCCAAATGACTATGAAGCAACAATGAAGGCCAAGCTGTGATGAGTTCTATTACATCCTAAGGACTGACGGGAGAGTTGCATACAGAGTGCCTGTGCTCAGATTTGGGCTCCATGAATCACTCGTGTAGGATCGGACGAGTCGCTTGACTTACCTAAGCTTGGAGTCCTCCCATGTAAAATAGGATAGCACTAAAACCTGCCTCAAGGTTGCTAAGTGAAATGAGTTATTAAATAAAAGCTTAGAACAGCTCCTGGCACTAAATCCTACTAATTATTATTATGATGATGAATAGTTATAATGTATGTAATAATGTTACTGTCATCATCATCAACACTAATCATTACCATCTTTATTATCTGAAGATAGTTTGGTTTTGTTTCTTAAGGTATTATCAAGAATAATGTTTTGGTGTAAATCTACATCGTGAATAACCACAGAAACAAAAAGTTGTACCCCGTTTTGTGTACCATGAATCAAACTGTAGCTTGTAAAAATTTTTTTTAAATGCTAAAAATGAGAGAAAAAGAAAAAAAAGAATGTTTGATTTTATCACATGCTTTCTTGGCACTACCTGACGTGATTGTTTTTGTTCCAAAATCTTACTATTGTGAATAAGACACTTTTTCACACCCACTGGAATATATGACAGATAATGACAAATATTGGCAAGGATGTGAAGAAATGGGAATTCATATGATCACTGATAATGTAAAAAAGTGCATTTCAGAAACTAGTTTGGTAGTTTGTCAAAATATTAAACATAGAATTACTAATGACCCAGAACTCCTACCTGTTAGGTATATACCTAAGAGAAATGAAAGCATACATAAATGTAAAAACTTGTACCTGAATATTCTAAGCATCAAGTTTAATAATAGCACCAAATTGGGAAAAAGTTAAATGTCCAAAGAATAGAAAATGGTTAAATAAAATGTAGCACACTCAAATACGGGAATACTAATCTAATTAAAAGGGAAGAACTAATGATACATGCTACAACATGGCTAGACTTCAAAAATATTATGGTAATGGAAAGAACTGGCAACAAAAGAGATCATACATTAAATGATGTCATTCACATGAAATATCCAGAAGAGGTCAATTTATAGAGACAGTAGATTAGTGGTCTCCTGGGATGGGAATTCACTATGAATGGATGTAAGGGATCTTTCTGGGGTAATGAAAATGTTATAAAACTAATTTACAGTGATTCTTGCACAACTTTGTAAATTTACTAAAAAATAATTGAATTGTACACTTAAAATGGATAAATTGTATGATATGTAAAATATGCCTCAAAAAAGTTATCGGGGGGTAGTAGGGATTGAACACAGTCACTTAACCACTGAGCTACATTCCCCAGTCCTTTTTATTTATTTATTCATTTTTATTTTGAGGAAGGGTCTCACCAAGTCGCTTAGGGCCTCACTTAGTTGCTGAGGCTGTCCTTTAACTTGCAATCCTCCTGCCTTAGACTCCCAAATCACTGGGGTTACAGGAATGTACCACCATGCCCAGCAACAAAGCTATTTTTAAAGGTGAGAGTATGGCTGTAGTTGAGCTGAGGAAAATGTGTGAAATTTCTTACTTATTTTGTATAAATATAATTAAAAGTTGCAATAAATATTTATGTATAAACAACAATAACTGCAAGTGTGATAATAGCCTTCCTAGTACTTTCCCATTCTTGTAGTCTTCAAATACTCTACCAGGTTACAGTACAGCATTCTTTTAACACAAAGTTGTATTTATTTTACTATTACTTAACATGGAATTTGTTCATATATGTGCTTAAGCAAGATTGACATCTAGATTTTTTTTTCAATGTTTTTGTCAAATTCAGTATCTATGTGATAATAGCCTCACTAAATGCTTTT
Organism: Sciurus carolinensis; assembly: GCF_902686445.1. Classification (NCBI taxonomy): domain Eukaryota; kingdom Metazoa; phylum Chordata; class Mammalia; order Rodentia; family Sciuridae; genus Sciurus; species Sciurus carolinensis. Next base: position 69,202,217 of record NC_062223.1, read on the forward strand.
CCTGTATCTTTTCTGTGCTATGGAATAATTTTTAAAGTACATGAATTCTTGAACCTTTCTAGAGGACAACTTAATAATTTTATATCAAAATAAGTATTGTGCATATGCATAGATCTAGAAATTTTACCTCTAGTAAAAATGTTAATAGTAATTCTTTCTAGATAGATATTTAACTCTTGTGCTTGTTTAGAATGTTTTAATTTTTGCAATCAACATTTAAAACAAATTTGCAATGAATATTACAGTTTCAACAAATAAGAGGGATGATGCATTACTTGGGATTTTGCTAAATCTGTCTTGGGGAAATACCTGGGTCTATAGCTTTGTACAGTGACAGTTCTTTGATGATCTTTCAGTTTCCTCTATATATACCCACTCTGAGATGTTTTCTCTTTCTGCTCAATTTGTATTCTAGTTCACTGGTATATATATGACATTTTAAATATGATTTTAAATTTTTCATTATTTATCTGTTATTCATTCCTTTTTTCCTTCCTTTTGCTTTATGTTCATATTTTTTCTAACAATTTTTTTCTTGGTCAGAATAGCAAACTATTTATACATTTGCATATCAAAGAAAAACATCTTGATTTTGTTTAATAATAACATTTCTTCTTTGGTTTTGCTTATTTCTCACTTTCTAATTCATTAATTTTTCTTTGATAAAAATTGATGCTTTGCTCCTACTTTTTTGGTTTGCCTTAGTTATCCATTTTTCAGGCCTTAAATCCAATATTTGGTTTATTTTTTCTGTTGCTCTATTTCCTATAACAAGTTAGAGCTAGAAATTTTGTCCTAAATATAGCTTTGGCTGAACTCCACAGTTTTGATACATGTGCTCTCATTTCTACTGTTTTCTCAATGTCTATAATTTCAGCTTCTATTTCTGAAATTTTTTTTACTCAAGATTTCTCAGAGTTCTATTTTCAGGTGTTTAGGGTTTTGGTGTCATTGTTGTTGTTTCTTGTTATTCTTTCATTGATGGTTTTATTGCATTATGGTCAGTAAAAGTGGCTCATATGATTTTTACCTTTTGGAGTCAGTGTTTACTTTATATGGTTTGACCATGTACTGATCAATTTTTAAAGATGGCTTTTGATCATTATTTTCTCTTAGTGGGTAGAAAACTCTGTAAATACATAAATCACACAAACTATATTATTTCTATCCACTTTATTTACTTTGTCTATTTGATATATCATATTAGTGAAGTATGACAGTCTTCCAAATCTAATTTTTTTAACTCACATTTTGACAAACTTGGTTTTATATATTTAGATATTGCTTCATTAATTAAGTTTATAGCTGCAGAGTCTTCATTGTATATTGCACTATTTCTGAACATAAATCTCGTGATAACTTATGTTGTATTTGGTATGTTTATTACAGTAATGTTAATGTAAATAGCATGAGGTTTTAGAAAAATAGCAGATAAAAACATTATAAAATACAACAGACAAACATTCTACCTTTATTATTTTAATATATTTAACAAAACTATTCCTTGAACATTGAAAGAATCAGGTACCGTGGAGTAATTCTGATCCGCTTATGACAAATTTCCCATGTTCTCAACTGCATTAGTAAGGCCACTACTTACTACCCACTTCTTCCCTGGGTTATCTGATGACTGTCCACAGCTGTATGGTATATGAACACAAACCTTAAGACATCACCACTTACTACAAAGGCATATGGTACAAAGCTCTGTTTTGTGAGTCTGCCTAGTTCAACTTCCTAATTTCCACACCGAGGCAAGACAGTTGTAATTGAGTTACTAAAGCATAAGACAATATAAAAATTAAAAGATAAAAAAAATGGAAAAGAGCAGCAATTTTACTCTGCATCAGTCTGCCAAGGGGATCCTCTCAAACTGAACCTGTGGGGATTAGATTTTCCTTCCAGAGAAACCTCCAGTAATCCACACATAAATGACTTCTACAGCAGTATGGAGTTAGAATCAATGATGTTTCTACCAACTGCAGATGGGAAAAAAAAAAAAAAAAAAAAAAAAAAGAAACACTTGGGGAAATTTCCTAGTTCTCTTTGTAGACTATATCTGAAACAGATTCCATAACATGATGAATTTTAGCTCCCTCAAAATTAAAGTAATATACACAAAATACTTGGAAAGCTCCAGAAGAGGAATGACCTATAAATTGAGGTATGTTACAGTGACATTAAACCTAAAGTAACAGTCATGGTGGAACAGATTAAAGAGCAAGCAGCCCTGTGTTTTCATTCCTTCTGAAATAATCTAGGAAGCCTTCAGAGGGGGCTTAGCTAGGCCAGCAACTGGCAACCATTTTAATCAAAACAACAAAATTGAAAATATAGTAAAAGGTGATGTCCCTGAATAAAGTGTTAAAAGTGGTTCTAATGTGGCCTCCTCATTCATATTTAACTTCTTGTTCTGTTTCAGGGACTTATTTTTTTTTAAGAAGTAAGCATACAGCAAGATGATTTATAGTCTATAAGAAAAAAGGATCCACGTCCTCTAACCTCATAGCCTAGGGTCTTTATAGAGTTTATGGTTATCCTAAATTAAGAACAAATGATAATCATATTGTCTGCCTAGCAATAAAGAAGACTACAATTTTAGTTAGTGCTGGGATATGACAGTTACATCCTACAGCTAAATTTTCTACAGAATTTATTATTAATTGTGCAAAACAGCAGCTGTACTTACTAATAATTCAAGGTTATTCCCATTTTGATTTTAAAAAAAGCTATCAGTGATACACAGTAAATACATTTTTGTGTTTCAATGTCTTACTTAATATTATATGAGAGTTTTATACAGATGTTTGAGCATTTATTTTGATAGTGGGGCTACAAAAAGTAATTTCAATCCAGGTAGGCCATTAATGTATGTCATTCACAACCCTGGCTACACATCAGACTCATGTATATGGATATTTTAGGTGTCACCCTAAATACTCTGATTTAATCAAGTAGGGCAGGGTAGTTGTGCCTTCAAAAAGTGTACCAATTGATTATGATACACTGCCAGAATTGGTAACTGCTCTCCAAAAACCTTTGAGTTGTAAGGGGACTTAGTGTTCAACCATTTCTCACCCTCACTGATTCCCAGCAAATTCTTCCTAATGGTCCAACAGTCAACTACCCTGGACAACTGGCACAAGGTGTCTCTACATCCTCCAACTTAGCATGCTCAAAATTAATATCACTATTTTCCCACAAAACATACTTGACTTCCAGTACTAAATCTAATAAATCACGGGAACATATTTCTAGGAATGTATATCAGACACTTGGGAATCAGAATTCCTCTATTTCACATCACCACACAAACTATTTTACCTCTTAAATGTCTTCTATCTATTGCCTTAAATATTCTTTCAAGCACATGCCTATATTCCCAGTGACTCAGGAGGCTGAGGCAGGATGATCACAAGTTCGAGGACAGCCTCAGCAACTCAGCAAGGCCCTAAACAACTTAGTGAGACCTTGTCTCAAAAATAAAAAATACAAAGGGCCTATGATGTAGCTCAGTAGTAAAGTATCCCTGGGTTCAATTCTCAGTACTAAATAAATAATTATTTCTTCAACATCTTTGCCTAAATAAAAACTAACAGCTGATCACTTATTAATATTTTCTCTAAAATCCCCCAGCTTTGAATCTCCAATTGCCTTACTGCATCACAACTGCCCGTTCTTGATATAGTCATCTATCATTCCTTAGCTGCTTCATTCATTACTGGAACAATTCATTCACTGGCTTACTGTCACTCTCTCCAAACCACTTTCATCATAGTTCTGGGTTAAGTCAATATCTATGTAATGATAACATTTCCAAAAACCTAAGCCTTTAGTTCTTTGAGCTCCTCTCAGTAATTTTTCCTCCAACCCTACCTTGGGGCCTCACACTGCAATCATGTCCAAGAGCCAGTCATGCCCTGGAGTTGGTTGAAACAAGTGCGGCTCCTCCATTGTGATGATTTCAAACATCCCACCCTCTGGGCCCCTTCACTGCATTCCCAAACATCATCCCAGCCCTCAAAGACCTATAATCCAATAATCCTACCACCTCTTCACTATCCCTAATCCTCTTCCATGACCATTTTTCTTTCCTTATTTCAATAAGTTTTCAGTGTCAATCACTCCATCACTCCATGCTATATACCTTGAACTTTTCTTTCATTTCTATTTATACATGAAACCCAATATAGACACAAACTTCTGTCTCTCTCAGGTCTGCACAAATTCAGCTGAACATAATAGGAGAAAAATCACACCTAGGCTGATGGATTTCACTTTAAATACATAACACTAACTTCAGGCAGGACCTGAGTATTTCCCAGCAATCATCCTCTGTGTTCCTAATCCATTCATTCTCCCACTCTCCTAGACAATCATTTACCACTCTCCTGTCTTTAAACTTCCATCACTTCAGACCCATCCTCACTCTCAGCTGATCATTTTGCTACTTCCTATTTCACTGAGAATGAAGGAGCAATCAAAAGACAAACTTCTATGGAATTCCCACAGCACATCTAACACCTGTGCCCATATATTCTGCTTTGACTCTGACAATGAGCAAACTATTGAAAAACTCACCCACTCAGCATATCACTCCAGCAGTTCAATCCTCTGCATAATTTTTTCCTTCTCTTCAGCATACAAACATGCAGTTTCTTTTTTTCAACATTCCCTTTTGAATAGTTTTCTCTTTCCCTTCACTACATAACTCAGAAAGGTTGTTTCTATTCCATTTCTTCAATTTCTGTTCTCTTATTCTCTTTTGAAGAGACCCTTGGCAGACTTTCATCAACCCCACTTGCCCACCACTCCACCAGAATCACTCAGTTCAAGGTAACCAGTGAACCTCCATGCTGCTGAATGCAAGTCAGTTCTTGGTCCTAATCTCACTGGACCTATCTGTTGTATTTCATGTAGGGAAGCATTCCCTCCTCCCAGGAATACCTTCTTCACTTCCAGGCCAACACACTCCTGATTTTTCTTCCACTTTATTTGCTGCGCCTTCTCAGTTTCCCTGTTGGTTCTCCTGGTTTTCTCCATCTCTAATCAGGCATTTAACTTCTTTTCTATCTTCATTCATTCCTTGGTAAGTGCTATGGTCCAAATGTCTATGTCTCCCCAAAAATTCATATGTTGAAACTTAATCCCAAATATGATAGCATTAGGAGGTGAGGTCTTTGGGGCAAGCAATTAGAAAATAAGGGCACAGCCCCCAAGAATGAGATAAGTGCCCTTATGAAAAAGGCTCAAGGGAGCTTGGTGGTTCCTGTCTACTATGTGAGGATGCAGAGAGAAGATGCCATCTCTGAAGAACGGAGCTTCAACTGACACTGAAACTCTAGTGCTTAATTTTGGACTTCCTGGCCTCCGGAACTATGAAACATAAATGTTTGTGGTTTTAAGCCATGCAGTATGGTTATTTTGTTCTGGTAGGCTATATAGACTAAAACAGTAAGCTCATTTAGTTTTTTTGCTTTAAATTTTGTGCATGTACCTTTGGTGCCTATCGCTGCAATCCAGACCTCCTCCTTGAACTCCTGGGCCCACCCACGGACATCTCTCTGGTAACCCTTCCCTTCTATCCTACATCATTTACTCTGTACTACATCATTTCCATCACTTCCTCAGCTTGGCCTCCAGGTAAGTGCTGTTGCTTGGATTTTCTTCTTCATTTCTGGTCCCTCTGTAGTTCCTTTGTGAGTCCTCAACTTCTCTCCAAATACTCAATCTTAGAGAGTTCCAGAACTCAGTCTCAGTCACCTTTTCTCCTCTATTCACACTGCCTTCCTAGGTGATTTCAGTCAGACTCATTTTAATATCATCCGTACGCCCATCATGTTCACATTGCTATCTCCTGCCCAGCCATCTTCCCCGAACTCCAGGCTCCTATTTCTAAGTTCCTAGTCTGTTCCCCCACCTCAACCACCAACAAGCATTTCCAATTTGACACACTAAGCACTTAGCTCCAAATCATTTCCCTCCAACATAATTCTCTTACAATTCTGTTGTCTGGACTGCTCAGGCCAAAATCTTGGAGTCATGCTTAATTCTTCTCTTTCACACTCTACATCCATCCATTAGTAAATCCTGTCAGTTCTACCTTCAAGATTTCCAGAATTAAACAACTTCTAACTATCTCCTCTGCTATCACTCTGGTCCAAACCACCTACATTCTTATAATAGGTTCATGACTGCTGTCCCTGATTCCACCTTTCTCTCTACAGTGTGTTTTAAAGTGATCAGTGATCCTTTCTCTGCTTAAAATTTTTCTACTGTTTTCCATCTAACTCTAGGTAAAGTCACATTCTTTATACTGGCTTATAGGCTCTACACTCAGAATGCCATCACCTCTCTGACCTCGCCTACTACTGCTCTACCTCTTGTCAACTTCTCCGTAACCCCACTGGCCCCTGGCTAATACCACAACATGCCAAGCAGGCCCCAGCCTGTTGTTCCCTTGATGCCTGTTGTTCCCTTGCCTGGAATCTCATGTGTTGCTCCTGCATCTCCTTCTGATCTTACTCATAAGCAACTTCTCAGTGATGCTATTATAGTCTCTATGCCTTATTCTCTTCCCATACTTTTTTCTTTAGTTCATACCTAACATACTATGCAATTAACTTATGTACTATCATTTTCCTTTCATCAACATGTATGTCCCATGTAGGCAAGCTTTTTGCTCTTGTTTTGTTTGTACAATATTGCAATATGTATCATTATATGTATATACATACGGATATGCATGGGTCTAGGCCTCTAGGCTTTCTACAGTCCTGTACCACATAATGACATTTTGGTCAATGATGTATGGCATATATACAATGGTTGTCCCAAAAGATTGTAATGGAGCTGAAAAATTTCTATCACCTACTGAATCTTAGCTGTCCTAATATCATAGTACAATGCATTACTCACATGTTTGTGGTAATGATGGTGTACACAAACCTACTATACTGCCAGTCATGTAAAAGTATAGCACATATAATTATGAACAATACACAGTACCAGATAATAAATACCTATGTTGCTATTTTTGTATGTATTATACCATACTTTTTGCTTATGCTTTTACTTATACTTCTACTTATTATGAAGCTTACCATAAAGAGTATGCCATGTTACACTGGCAGCAGTCTCATAAATCTCCAGTTTACCTTGTCTCCTGACTACATGAAGAGGCCATATCAAGTGACTGATGTGTACCATCTAGGTTTGTGTGAATACACTCTTGTGATGTTTACCCAGTGATGAAATTTCTTAACAACCCATTTCTCAGATCATATCTCTGTCATTAACAGAACAGAACATGGCACATAGTAGATGTTCAACAAACATACAATGAGGAAATGAAAGGCAACCCCAATTATAGCCTCTTTAATCAATCTTCATCCTAACTCCAGAATGATCTAATTAAGAGAGAAAGTTTCTTACCTCAATCTTTAGTTTAAAATCCTTCTTCAGTTGTTCTCCAGTACTACAGCTGATGCAAACTGAAATATCTTCACTAGTCAGGCATGTTCCATAAATGTGATAAGTAAAAAGTATATGTGGAGGTAGGGTGGGAGCAGATGTGAAAAGCAGGCAGTTGGGGCCTACCTAAGGGCATTTGATTCAATTATTTTAAAGAATTTTGTTTTTTACTTGACAGAGAAAAAAAGAACCACCTACATAGCATGGGTTGGTGGACACCGGGCAGGCCTTACTCCCTCCTGGGCCCTATAACACCAGAGAAAACAGGCTGTACATATGCACAGACTAGATTATTGCAAGGCAACTGAACATATTGTTTTTTTTTTTTTCATTACTAAATATCCAGGCAAGGAAGCAAGATGTCACTGTTGGCTTAGTCAGAAATTATATCCAGAACCCAGATGTTTGAACCAGATGATTAAACTTGCTAAGGGCAGTCTTTACAACTGTAAGCAGGTAATTATGCTTGATATTCAGAGTGACATGATTGGGGATCTAATATAGGTGACCTTCCATTCAATGACTCCTATCTGCCAGGATCTTACCCACACGGGAAGATCATCATTAGCACCAATGGGGATGTATTTCACATGAGGAATCAGGAAGACAGGAGAAGCCTCAGTCACAGAACTTCCATAATTGGAAATCTACTGGAGCACTTTGCTGAAAATGGATCCTTTGGGCTCATCACAGCAAGTTCTACATTCAAGACTTCTGTGTCAGAATGTCCCAGCCTAGTCCTCAGTGGACTCTGACAATGGCATACAAGGACTTCATGATTGACCAGTGTTTACAGAGAAATATCATCTGTCAATATTCCCAGCACACACTGCACTTACTATGGCCAAGGATCCATTCTCTCCTCTCTTGCAGACCTTGTAATTTCCTAGAATATCCATCCCACCCACAAGTTCCAGGCAAACTGCTCCACCCAAGAATAGACTTCACTAGGAAGCCTTTATATATGCACTCAAGTCAGCTAATTACTTCTCTTTCCTGCACTATATACAGTTCATCTCTCCTTCCTGACTTGACTTTATTAATTGAAATCATTATTTTATCTCAATTCCATAGGGGTGGTAAGCTTGTCTAATGTAACTTTGAAATACTGATGCCTGACCTAGTACATGGCACTTAAGAGGCATTCAATGAATGTTTTTGTAATTTAACTTAATTCTAATTAGAAAAGATTGATCAGGTCAGTGGAGCTAGCATAAAGGTTACATTAGGTAAGGGTGGAATGGGGAGGGAAAGAAAACATTTTTAAAAGATATAAATTGTATATTTTTTCATAGTTCTTATAAATAAAGGCAGTGGTTTGCATTGGAAAAGAATGTATCCCTAAAATTTTAAAAGATGATATAGTATAATACATTGATTATAGTCAGACAACCTAACTCACTATTCAGAACCCCTAGGGGCTAATTCAATAGAATATTTACATTCTAACTTATGCAAATTGGTAAGAAAACACTAATATTCTCAAAAAATAAATTGGCACATCGTAGAGAATAAACAAAAAATTTGCATATGAATTAATATAAGTAGATTTAAAATATTCAAAATGTTCAATCCTACCATCAACAAAATACAAATTGAAATAACTCCGCAGCTACTAAAAGTGTTGAATTCACAACCTTTTGTTCACATTCTACCACCTACTATTTTTCAACACAGACCTTCTAGAAATCAATCTGAGCTCATGGTTGTTAACATTTAAATTTTTTTCCCAAAACAAAGTAGGAGACTATAGATACATGATTTATAAACCAGTGAAAATTTTTAAAAACTAGAAATACCCCAAAAAGAATAAGTAAAAAGGTATAATTACTCTTTTATAGAATCAAAATCATAATGATGATTTTGAACTGAACAATGGTTATTCATCATGGAAAAATTATGATAATCACAGTAATGATGACTAATAGTGGTTGGCCATTTACTATAAGTCAGACATTATGGTAACTATTTCGACATGTATTATGAGATAGATACAAGAATGGAGTTGCCAGCATAAACAAATAAAAATACAGGATGCCCAGTTCAATTTAAATTTCAGATAAACAACAGATAACTGCTTTGTATACATATGTTCCATGCATTACTATACACTATTTATCTGAAATTTAAGTTGAACTGGCATCCTAAATTTACCTAGGTATTAGTAACCCAGATCCTAGTAGCCCATCTTACTGATGAGAAAACGAGGATACAGAGGTTAAATAACTTGTCCAGGGTCATGGAATAAACAGTGACAAAATGCTATGTTTACAAGAAACTAAAAGAGAAATTTTGCCTACAAATGATTACATATAGGTAAAACACATGCATGTCAATGGACCACAGCTGAAGGGACATGTGGGGCAGATGATACCACTACCAATTATACCTACTTATCAAACAATTACTGAACCATTTACTCTTGGCACTGTGCTGCAGGACCCCTCCATTCCCATTTCACAGATGAATAAGATGAAGAGTGAAATCTTTTGTTTAAGGTCACTAAGCTGGCAAATGCAGGGTCAGAGTCTGATTCTAAAGCTTTTGCTTACTCTGATTTTCTCAGTGAGTTTTTCTCTTCTTTTATAACTTTCAACTACAGATCTATCACTGGTGATATAAAACTTTTGTGTGATAAAATAAACACAACAGGATGCATGAATATTTCAAGGAGATCTGCAAAGCATACATTTCAGGGTTTGCTTTGGTCTACCGACATTCCTAGAGAGCCAACTAAATGAAACACTTGAAAGAAAAAGTTGTGATGCACAATTCTGGCTACAAGGAAGATCAATGATCACAGTGAAAACTCCACAACTCAAGTTGTGACTTCATTCAGAAAATAGAAGTGTATACTCTACCCTTATTCTTTAAAAGTGAGACTGCTCTCCCACTTAGGCCTCTCACTAACCTCTTCCCCTTACTTTATACACTTTGGCATGTGAACTTGCTAGTTCCCTCAAGTCACTCAGTTAAGGAGATTATGATTTTTTTTCTAAGCCAATCATATAGAAACTTTCACAAGCACACACAAACACAAAAGTGTCAGTATGCTTTTCTAATGAAAACAATATTTATGCTTTACATAATAGGGGATTTTTGCATGATTTTCCCATAGCTGTCAGCTTAATTTTTCCTTCAGAGTTTTGCCCACATCAAAAGTGCAGGCTTTTGATTGTTTATTCTGAGAGAGGCAGCTGGCCACAGGGCTGCCTGTGATGCCTTTACCACAATTTGCTTTTGTTTTCCCCTCTTGATAATTACCTCATGACTAAACCATTCACTGGTCCATGTAGAGGAATCCCACAGAGATGAAAACACACTTGTTTAAATAAAATATTTATGAAGAAGCCCTAAAATGTCACTAAAGTAAATGCAAATTAGATCTTCACATATTGTGCATGCAACATGCCGCTCATTCCTTAGAAGACTATTTCCTGATTGCAATTAACATTAATTTTTAAAAATTAACATCATTGTGCATAATCACACCAATGTCTAGTCATAAAAATCCAGTGTTCTAAGATTTATTTTCTTTTGACTGTCTTGAAAAGTTTGAATTAAAGCTAATCTTTAATCATGATGGTTGTTTTAAAGATTTTTTTCCATAGAAACTATATTTAATTACTATTTCACATGTACATAGTGAGTATAGTGATTTCACTATAATTAAACACAAGGTGACACTAACAAAATTCCAGCATTCTGGACTTTTAATGAAATACTCTGGACATATTTTCTTGATGTGATTTGAAACTTATTCCCCCTCCTTCAAATTGGGTATGTACAATAGAGTCTCATTATATTTTTTCATGATATCTTTAAAGAGACCTCAAAATAAAAATTTGGCATAATATTGTCAAAAGAAAGTTAGGAAAGAGCTGATATGGATACTAACTATACACGGGCAATAGTAAAGCTCCCTGGTTTCTGATACCACCTTTCCTAATTTTGCAAAAAAGAAATGTGATCTGAGCCAAAAAGAGTTAGGTGCATTCATCCTTTGCCTCATGGTTTCAAAGCTGTCCTCTACTTGGGAACATATTACAATTAACTGAGGAACTTAAAAATATACTAATAGCAGGTCCTACCCACAGATATTCCAATTTAATTGGTCTAAGATACAGCCCTGTCATTATTAGGTTTGTGTTGTTTTATTTGTTTGTTAGAACTCCCTAAGTATTTCTAATATGCAGCCAAAGCTGAAAACTATTAGTCTAAAATAAATTCCTGAATAGAGTATTATTTACCTGGAGAGAAGAATTACTAATGATGAGACTTAAGGCTCTGCTTCACACCCAGACCTGGTGAATATTTTATAAACCTTGGGTACACGCAGAAGAATCTCCAGAATACAAAGATGTAACATGAATGGAAAAGCAGTACCCTGAGTAACAGAATTTGTGATAAAATACTAAGATGAATCTCTATTTATACAAATTTAACCTACACTTGAGGATTAAATCCATTATACAAGTACAGAGTAGAGAAAATAGATAAAAGGATGGCCGTTTGAAAAAATATTTAGGAAACTTTCATTGAAAATAACTTCTTATTTTTTTATTAATTTTTTTTAATTTTTACAGATACATTTTGATTCATTATACACAAATGGGGTACAACTGTTCATTTCTATGGTTGTACACAATGTAGATTCACACCATTCATGTAATTTTATATATATATATATATATATATATATATATATATGGTAATACTGTCTGTTTCATTCTACTGTTTTTCCATTCCCACTCCTCCCACCCCTGAAAATAACTTTTAAGTTCTTAGTATACTCATCCCTCTATATCTGTGGGTTCCACTTCTATGAATTCAGCCAACCAATGATTAAAAATATTAGAAAAAAACTGCATCTTTACTTAACATGTACAAATTTTTCTTGTCATCATTCTCTAAATAAAACAGTATAACAGCTATTTACATAGCATTTGCATGGCATTAAGTATTATAAGTAATCTAGAGGTGATTTAAAGTATATGGGAGGATATGCATAGGTTATATGCAAACACAACATCACTTTATATAAGTTAATTGAGCATCCTCAGATTTTGACATTATGGAGGGTCCTGGAACCAGTGTCCTGCAGAACCAAGAGGCAATTGTAAATGTGATGTGACTACCTAAGGAGCTACTTTGACTTAGACCCAACTCTTTTTTTTCAAAAGGGCTGCAAGGCCTCAGGCTACTTTACTTCTTTACATTTCACTTTGTTCATATATACCAATCACTTTTAGTCATGCTCCTTGGATTTTAATGTGCCCACAACTCCCTTGAGGAGTCTGTAAATACACAAATTCACAGTCAGTAGGTCTGGGTTGGGCCTGAGATTCTGTATGTCTAACAAGCTCCCAGATGCTGCTGATGCTGTTGGCCTACCCCATAGACAAGAGTTTTGAGCAGCAAAGAGTTAGAAAACTGCTAGGAGGACCAAGAAAAATGACTACATAAAGTACTGGTTGGTACCCTACAAAGAAAACACAGGAAAATGATAAAACAAGTTTAAAAACTAGAAATTATATGATCCAATCCTATTATCTTTCCAGATGTGGAAAACAGTAGGTCCAGAGAGTTTCACGTTGTTCCCTCTTAACTGCCAAAGGTGTACAATGGAGAAGAGGGATGAGACTAATTCAGATTGAAAAAAATTATAAATGAGATCAATAAGTAGAAGTGTAAGAGAGCTTTTAATTCCAACAAGGAAAAACCTTCCAACAATAAATGCAGCTCTACACCAATGGGCCTCTGGACGATGAAGTCTCCAGTTACAATGAGCATAAACCAATTGGTAATGTTAAAGAAGAATATTCAGACCTCAGGTTACCATACAACTAAGCTTGTCTATCTTAATTACACACTTAATATGTACAAAAATCAAAATCAAAATAGAAAGCTTGTCATTTCCCTCCCCATTCTAACCCTCTTTCTGAAATCTTCAGCTCAGTAAATGGAGTTACTTAGGTCAAAAAAGCTTTAGAATTGCCCTAACATATCTTCTTTCATCTTTCACATTCCTTTTATCAATAAATACTAGTGGGGTGGGGACTGTAGCAGTGGTAGAGTGCTTGTCCAGCATGCATGAGGCCCTGGGTTCAATCCCCAGTACTACAAATTAAAAAAAAAAAAAAAAAAAAAAAAAAAAAGGTTAGTGGCTATACCTTCAAGTTGTGTCCACAATCCAGTTACTTCTCACCACCTCCATCAGCACTATCCTGATCTATCCCTATGTCCTCTTTCTGGATTTCTGAAATAACTTCCTAATAGCTTTTTCTGTCTTTATTCTTCCTCTACAGCATTTTTTCAGCATAGAATTCAGTGTTGACACTTCTCAACAATATTTAATACTTTGTATCTCATTCGGAGAAAACTCAAAGTCCTTACAATCATTCACAAGACCCTACATGATCCACTCTCTCCAACCCTTGACAATAATTTTTGTCACTCTCCATCTTTTCACTCTTCTCCAGCCACCTCTGAAGTCACTGCTGTTTGTAGGCATAGCAAGGATGCTCCTACCTCAGGACCTTTGTACTTGCTCTTCTCTCTGCCCTAGGCACACTGGTCTGTGACTCACCTTACCCCACCTCTGAAAAAATGAACAAACATCCTAGATACAGTGTCACTCTGCAACCCACAGGGGATTATATCTGTTTTTCTCCTTTTATAACTAATATATTTAGTGGAGTCTGAAAAAGCTAGCTACCACCGTGTGGCCATGGATAGACAATAGGCAAAGAAAGCTGGAAGGTGGCATTCAGATAGATTCCTTCACAAAAAAATGGAAGTGACCCATCTACAGACAACTCTCTCTGGGGACCCATATACCAGGGCTGCTCTACAAGATTGTTCTGCTTCACACCACACAATAGCTTTATGCACATAGTGTTGTGCAGTGTAGCTTCTCCAGCCACTCAGCTTTTAGGGCTCACAGATTAAGGCCACTCTTGGCTTGCACAAACAGCTTCAGCGGGACGGAGATAAATGCATCTGATGTAAGAATTAATGTGAGCAAGGCAAGCAAGGAAGGAAATGGAGGGAGATTTGGCCTGAGCTGAAGTGCCCTGAAGGAGAGGGTGCACTTTTGATGTCATCTTTGGCCTCATTTCCTCTCACCTTGCACTTGCAGGCTCCCTCCCCTGCCTCATGAACAGGCTACTTTCTGACACAAACCAAAGAGCCAGAGGGGCATGCGGCTACCTCAAAACCATGCGCCCTAGTTTAAGAAAGCAGAGCACTGCTTTCAGGAACTCAAAGAGCAGGAAGGCAGACTCATAACTACAGTTATTTCTCAGCCACAGAATCAGATTTCCTCTTCTAATAAGTATTCTTTGTGACTCTTCCTCGAGGGCTGGCCAGAGTAGGGGCTGAAGAACATGGAAGTCATTCCCCTGATTAAAAGGAGCAGAGGCAGAAAACTAGCCAAAATGGTTTGGTGTGTTAAACATGCAATTTAGAGACAGGTCTAACACACCTTCTCTTGGCTCTACAAGATGATGGTTTTTGTGGGATAACAAGGAGAGCCCATGTGACAGTGTCAGGCAACAAAGCAAGAGGTTTTAGCACTAACACTTGCTTTGTGTGAAGCACATTAAATAATGGTCTTGTTCTTGCTGTGTAAGGACAGAACCTCACACACCTGGGACATCTTCCTGGGACTTGTGTTGTGTCGGTGAGATGAGCACTCCCATTAGCATCTGTGGTCCATGCAAGGAAAGGCAGCCAGCAATGAGCCACACATAGGCTGGACACTAAATCTCCTGAGAAATCTCTGGGATCAGTATTTCTCCACTTAATTCTCCTCTTTGAAGTAATACATTAGTGACCATTTGATGAACTTATTAATGTAACCACAGGCAGCAGAGAACAATAATCTTTCTTTTTCAAGAGAAAAAAACATGCCTCTGAGTACAGAAAATCTGATCTAAACTTTAAACAGTTGCCTTCACCCCCCCCACACACACACACATTTTGAATATCCTATCAAGGATATTCTATTTAAGTCAGGCTCAGTGTGAATCTCTTTAGGAGTCAACTAATTCTCTAATATATCCTTTGGGCAAACGTATTTTCATATAATTGATTGGCTTAAAATGAGGTAAACTGGTACTGAATAATTTGCACAGCAATAGCTCATTGCCAATATTTATACACAGGAATATCAAAAGAAAGGCCATTTTCTCATCCCATTTTTAACACTCTAACCACAATATGCTCCCCCTTTTTTTAATTTGAAAGTACTTAGGAGAATATTCAAGAAAAAGATTTCTCCAGGTGAGAAGCATCTCATGCAAACATTTGAATGGAGTGTATCTTCCAGTGACCAGTTGTGGATGAGAAGACGTGGGAGACCGAGGCCCTTAGGGAAATCAAATGGCATCACTAAAACTCCCTCCTCCAACCTTAATTAGTCAAACACCAAAATAAATGAACTTTCCAAAGTTAGGAACTTACTAACTTTCACTGATAACTGAAGGTGTACAAGCCATAATAGGAGAGCCCACCCAACCTCGTGTGATGCGCCGGAGGCGGCTGATCAGGCGCCCAGGCCCAGGCCACCTCCGTGCCTGGTGACCCGCAGGGAACGGGTTCAGGCCCAGCTGCCCAGGACTGGTAGCTCCCCGATGCCAGATCCCGTCCCGCCCTTTTCACCCCGGACCGATAAAATAAACTAGGGCTCAGGAGCGAAGGCAAGCAGCGCCCGGTGGGATTCAGCCTGAGCCAGGAGCCCTTTCCAACTCCCAACTTCCCAGAGTTTCCACCGGCCTCGTCCCTCTTTTCATAGCTTGGGAGGCCGCCGCGGCCTCCCCTTGCTCAAGGCGCAGGGAAGTAGAGCTCGAATCTTAGAGCTCAGGAGCTGCCCCCAGGAGCCCTGTTGAGGGGAGCGCAGGTGGCGGGCGTGGTTCCTCCAGCCCTACCCCAGCCCACCCGGACTCGGCCTCCGTTCGGCAGCCTCCTCCCGGGTCCTGCCCGCTTCTAGCATCAGGCCATGGTGCACTGCTTCATGATCCCTCTTCAGGCTCAGTGGCCACCCCCCTGCCCTCCGCCAGTTCGCTTTGCTCTTCTGCTTCAGGCCCCGGTGCAGCCCCAAGTCCCAGCCCAGGGCCCTTTGGGTCGCGCCAGACGGCGGCGGTGGCGGCGGCGGCAGCAGCACTCACCTGGGTCGCGAAGCCGGGGTCTGGCACGGTCCCGCAGGTGGTAGATGAAATCTTGGCAGCTGTCGTGCTCCAGGGCCCCACGGGCACAGAGCTCGGCCAGCAGCTGCAGCGCCTGGTGACAGAGCGCGTCCCTGGCCCCGGGCATCGCCCCCCCGCATCCTCGGACCGCGCCGGGCAGGCGGGCGCGGGAGACAGCCCTCCGCCTGCCAGCTCAGAGCCGCCGCCTCCGGGCGGTCCGCGCTCGCCGCCAGAGACCCGCCAAGAAACGTTCCGAGCTCGAGCCCGAGCCCCAGCCGGCCCGGCCTCCCACCGGTTGCATGTAGCTCTTCTCCCGCCCGCCGGTCGCGCTTTCTCTCTCTCCCGCCCGGCCCCTGGGTCCCTCCTCCAGCGCGGAGGGGAGGTGGCGCCGCACAGCCCAGCGCGCCTCTTGCCTCGCGCTCCGCCCGCCACTCGCGGCCGCCGGGGGGCGGGGCTGGGTCAGGGGTGCGCGCCGCGGGTTAGGCTCGCGGCGGCCCTCGCTTGGGCGCCAACTAGGGACTAGGGGTGCTCGTCGGCTTCTGGGGTGGCGCCAAGCGAACTGGACTCCGAAACTCGCACTCAGAACAGCCGCGCCCAAGCTTGGAGAGGGTGAGCATTTGCGTGCCCCGGACGCTCTCGCCACCCATTCCTCTGCGGTGATGCAAACCAAGCACCCCCTTCCACCATTTCTCGTGGCCTATGTCCCAAGGCACATTCTGCGGTGAGTGGCGCTAAGGTTGCAATCTGGACCACACCCATGGAGAACCGAGTGCCTGCCTTGAACTTGGAAAACGCCTCCTGGGCAGAAACCATGGGCCTAAGGGTGCTAGACGCCCAAATGCTGAGTTTGGGACCAAGAGTTGCCAAAGGAAGGATTTCAACAACGTGGTGATTTGGACAAGGTGGAAGCTCTCATATCAGAACTAAGGTCAAATAAATGACTCCTGGGAAAGACGCCAAGGCTGACCTGGTTTTCTAGGCAACTGACGGAAATCCGAGGATTGCCAGAATTTCCCCAGCACCTACGGGAGCGTATCCTCAAATTTTAGGTGTTTGGAAGGGACCTCAGAGTACCTCTCAACCACCCATCTCTTCAGTCCTTCAGGCAATAAGTTCAGAAATAATCACGAAGTATTGAGCTCTTTTGTTTGTGTGCAGGCACTATATCACGAGCCTTTTGTATGTATAATCTCATTTAATTCTCTGGTTAGCTCAAAAAGTCTGTATACCTATTATCCCCATTTTGTTATTGCAAAACCAGGTACCCAGAAAGGTGTCACTTGCCCAACCAAGTTCATAGATGGGGAGAAAGGTACCTTTCTCCCTGTCTCCTTTTGCACATTTACAAAATACTAGTGACTAGCCCCATTCTAGAACAATTAGAGGGAAATCTCTACAACTGACATAAGGCCATCTCATAGCAAACTGTACTGCATAGAAAGGTATTCAGGATTCCATAGAGTGTTTATCCAAAAGGGAAGATGTGAAATCCTACTGTGAATGATGCTAGGGTTTCAAGGAGCTTATAGGGGAATAGCAGAGAAAACGCAGATTGTAAAGAAGGAACGTAACTCTGGAGTATTGCCGTTAAGACAGACCCTCCATCCCAGAAAAATGAAAGGGAAGAAATGAGCTGGGAGGTAGTATATGGGTGAAGTTGAGCAGGTCCTCCAAACTTATAGAAGGAGGAAAGGCCATGTAACACTGGAGGTGACATTGGAGAGAGCATAATGTAGAAATGGGCAGAGGTGGGTGTTAAACCTGTAAAAATATAATACCTACACCACTGTCAGAAAGGAACTGAAAGCAGTAAGAAATGGCTCTAATAAGCCAAATAAGGTATGATAAAGACCTAGACCAGGCCAGAAGCAGTAGCTGATAGAAATATCTAAATTTGAAAAACATTTCAATTATTGACAAAATTACAACCAGTAGAATGAGGAAGAAATGAAAGACAGAAATTTCAAAAAATGTCCCTGGCTCATATGCAGTGAAACCCTGATAGCACTTAGAAATGCTATCCTAGAGTTGAGAGAGGGGAAACTGGCTATCAGCAGTGGAAAGGTAGAAACTGATTTGCCACATGTATGGGTTCCTCCAAGAAAGAAGAGCTGGAGAAGTAAGAGAAATGAGGGATTTAAAATGTGGCTCAATGAGAGCATTGAAAAGTAGCAATCAGAGTAGAAAGAGGAGAAGCTGGACTGGAGGTCAAGGCCTGACAAGTAATTAATAGATGAGTGCTTAACAACATCAAATGTCAACTTTTAAATAGTTTAAAGAGAAACAAAACCAAGAACTGTCTTTGGCTATAGCATGTAGTAAGACATTCAAGAATTAGAATAGTTACTAAGCAACCAACCTTGTGCAAGTTAAATGTTTGTGCTGAGGAGTTCTCATCAGATAATACTAACAAGTGCATCGCTGAATTGTTAATGAGATTACTTAAAGTAATACATTTAAATTACTTAGAATAGTGCTGCCACACAGTATGGGTTCAATCAGTATGTTTTTGTTTTTAGCATTATGTGTCTACTACAATCTATACTAGGTGCTGAACACATTTTCTTAACCTGTTACTCATGACATCCCAAAGTGGTGAATGTTTTACAGTCATGAGCCACAATACAAAGTTTTGGTTGATAACAGACCACATGTATGACAGTGGTCCCCTAATATTATAATGAAGCTGAAAGATTCCTATTACCCAGTGACATCTTTGCTGTCACGATGTTATAGCCCAATGCAAAACTCATGTTTGTGGCTGTGTTGGTGTAAACAAACCAGTCATATAAAAGTATAGTAGGGACCAGGGCAGGACAGTTAGAGGCTTTCCCAAGCACCCTGGCTCTCTCTGGCAGCAGGTGGGATCCACAGCCAGCTTCTAGGAGCAGGATCACCCAGTGAGAGGATTTCCACGCAGAATTAGCCCCCAGCCCTGGACCCAGTAGTGGGCTACGGGCAGCTTTCTTTGGAAGCACTGCATTATCAAGTTCCTCCAAGACTTCAGGCTACTGAAAGCTGCGAGGTGATGTACTGGAAATCTACAGGGAAACTATAAGCCAAGAGAGGAAATCTGCAATATCTCAGAGTCCTACTGATATCTGACCAATATGGGAAAACAAAGGAAGAAAATGTCCCAAACAAACCTAGATACTATATCAATAAAACCCAATGACAGCACAGCAGAAGAAATGTCAGAAAGGGAGTTCAGAATTTACATAATTAAAACAATCAGGGAAGCAAATGAGGAGATGAAAGAGAAAATGCAGGCATTGAAGGAGGAGATGAAAGAGCAAATGCAGGCATTGAAGGAGGAGATGAAAGAGCAAATGCAGGCATTAAATGATCACACCAATCAACAGTTAAAAGACCAAATACGGGAAGCAAGAGATCATTTCAATAAAGAGTTAGAGTTACTGGGAAAAAAAAAAAAAACAGAAATCCTTGAAATAAAGGAAACAATGAACCAAGTTAAAAACTCCATAGAAATCATAACCAATAAGATAGAAAACCTGGAAGAAAGAACCTCAGACATTGAAGACAAAATATTTAATCTTGAAAACAAAATTGACCAAACAGAGAAGATGGTAAGAAATCATGCACAGATTCATGCACAAGGATTACGGGATATCATGAAAAGGCCAAATTTAAGAATTATTGGGATTGAGGAAGGCGTAGAGAAACAAACCAAACGAATGAACAATCTATTCAATGAAATAATATCAGAAAATTTGCCAAATCTGATGAATGAAATGGAAAACCAGGTACAAGAGGCTTTTATAGGACTCCAAATATACAAAATTACAACAGACCCACACCAAGGCACATTATCATGAAAATACCTAACATACAAAATAAAGACAGAATTTTAAAGGCTGTGAGAGAAAAGAATCAAATTACATTCAGGGGGAAACGAATAAGAATATCAGCAGATTTTTCAATCTGGACCCTAAAAGCTAGAAGGGCCAGGAACAACATTTACCAAACCCTGAAAGAAAATGGATGCCAACCAAGAATCTTATACCCAGCAAAACTTACTTTCAGATTTGACAACGAAATAAAATCCTTCCATGATAAACAAAACCTAAAAGAATTTATAAAAAGAAAGCGGGCATTACAGAACATTCTCAGCAAAATATTCCATGAGGAAGAGATGAAGAACAATGATGCAAATCAGCAACAGAAGGAACTAGCCTAAAGAAATAGCCAATAAAGGAGAAACCAAATCATGTCAAAAAAAAAAAAAATGAGTCAAATGACTGGGAATATAAATCATATCACAATAATAACCCTGAATGTTAATGGCCTGAACTCATCAATCAAAAGACATGGACTGGCAGATTGGATTAAAAAGAAAAATCCAACAATATGCTGCCTGCAAGAGACTCATCTCATAGAAAGAGATACCCATAGACTAACGGTGAAAGGATGGGAAAAAGCATACTATGCACACGGACACAGCAAAAAAACTGGAGTATCCATCCTCAATTCAAATAATGTGGACTTCAAACCAAAACTAGTCAGAAGGGATAAAGAAGGACATTACATACTGCTTAAGGGAAGCATAAATCAGCAAGACATAACAATCATAAATACCTATGCTCCAAACATTGGCTCATCCATGTATGTCAAACAAATCCTTCTCAATTCCAGAAATCAAATAAACCACAACATAATAATACTAGATGATTTTAACACACCTCTCTCACCACTGGATAGATCTTCCAAACAAAAATTGAATAAAGAAACCATAGATCTCAATAACACAATCAACAATTTAGATTTAACGGACATATATAGAATATACCATCCAACAAAGAGTGAATATACTTTCTTCTCAGCAGCACATAGATCCTTCTCTAAAATAGACCATATTTTATGCCACAAAGCTACTGTTAGCAAATACAAGAAGATAGAGATACTACCTTGTATTCTATCAGATCATAATGGATTGAAATTAGAAATAAATGACAGAGTAAAAAACAGAAACTACTCCAACAACTGGAGATTAAACAATATGCTATTATATGATGAATGGATAACAGAAGACATCAGGAGGGAAATAAAAAAAATTCTTAGAAGTGAATGAGAACAAAGACACATCATATCAAAATCTCTGGAACACTATGAAAGCAGTACTTAGAGGAAGATTTATTTCATGGAGTGCATTCAACAAAAGAGGAAAAAAATCAACAAATAAAGGATTTAACAATACAGCTCAAAGCCCTAGAAAAAGAAGAGCAGACCAACACCAAAAGTAGTAGAAGACAGGAAATAGTTAAAATCAGAGCTAAAATCAATGAAATTGAAACAAAAGAAACAATCGAAAAAATTAACAAAATAAAGAGTTGGTTCTTTGAAAAAATAAACAAAATTGATAAACCCTTAGCCACACTAACAAAGAGAAAGAGAGAGAAAACTCAAATTACTAAAATTCAGAATGAACAAGGAAATATCACTGCAAACACAAGTGAAATACAAAACATAATTAGAAGCTATTTTGAAAATCTATACTCCAACAAAACAGAAAACCTTGAAGACATCAACAAGTTTCTAGAGACATATGAATTACCTGAACTGAATGAGGAGGACATACACAACTTAAATAAATCAATTTCAAGCAATGAAATAGAAGAGGTCATCAAAAGTCTACCAACAAAGAAAAGTCCGGGACCAGATGGGTTCTCAGCCGAGTTCTACAAAACCTTTAAAGAAGAGCTCATTCCAATACTCCTCAAAGTATTCCATGAAATAGAAGAGGAGGGAACCCTCCCAAACTCATTCTATGAAGCCAATATCACCCTGATACCTAAACCACACAGAGACACATCAAGGAAAGAAAATTTCAGACCAATATCCTTAATGAACATCGACGCAAAAATTCTCAACAAAATTTTAGCAAATCGCATACAAAAATATATTAAAAAGATAGTGCACCACCATCAAGTGGGTTTTATCCCAGGGATGCAAGGTTGGCTCAACAACCGGAAATCAATAAATGTCATTCACCATATCAACAGACTTAAAGTTAAGAATCACATGATTATTTCAATAGATGCAGAAAAAGCATTTGATAAAATACAGCATCCCTTCATGCTCAAAACACTAGAAAAAATAGGGATAGTGGGAACATTCCTTAACATTGTAAAGGCCATCTACGCTAAGCCCATGGCCGATATCATTCTAACTGGTGAAAAACTGAAAGCATTCCCCCTAAGAACTGGAACAAGGCAGGGATGCCCTCTTTCACCACTTCTATTCAACATCTAGCCAGAGCAATTAGACAAACCAAAGAAATTAAAGGGATATGAATAGGAAAAGAAGAACTCAAACTATCCCTGTTCGCTGATGACATGATTATATATTTAGAGGAACCTGGAAATTCCACCAGAAAACTTTTAGAACTCATAAGTGAATTCAGTAAAGTAGCAGGTTACAAGATCAATGCTCATAAATCAAATGCACTTTTATACATAGTGATGAATCTTCAGAAAGAGAAGTTAGGAAAACTAAATTCACAATAGCATCAAAAAAAATAAATTACTTGGGAATCAATCTCACAAAAGAGGTGAAAGTCCTCTACAATGAGAACTACAGAACACTAAAGAAAGAAATTCAAGAAGATCTTAGAAGATGGAAAGATCTTCCATGTTCTTGGATAGGCAGAATATTGTCAAAATGACCATACTACCAAAAGTGCTATACAGATTCGATGCAATTCCAATTAAAGTCCCAATGATATACCTTACAGAAATAGAGCAAGCAATCATGAAATTCATCTGGAAGAATAAGAAACCCAGAACAGCTAAAGCAATCCTTAGGAGGAAAAGCAAAGCAGGGGGTGTCGCAATACCAGATCTTCAACTCTACTTCAAAGCAATAGTCACAAAAACGGCATGGTATTGGCACCAAAATAGACAGGTAGATCAATGGTACAGAATAGAGGACATGTACACAAGCCCAAATAAATACATTTTTCTCATACTAGACAAAGGGGCCAAAAATATGCAATGGAGAAAAGATAGCCTCTTCAACAAATGGTGCTGGGAAAACTGGAAAACCATGTGCAACAGAATGAAACTAAACCCCTATCTCTCACCCTGCACAAAACTCAACTCAAAATGGATCAAGGACCTCGGAATCAGACCAGAGACCCTGCATCTTATAGAAGAAAAAGTAGGTCCAAATCTTCAACATGTCGGCTCAGGATCAGACTTCCTTAACAGGACTCCCATAGCACAAGAAATAAAAGCAAGAATCAACAACTGGGATAGATTCAAACTAAAAAGCTTTCTCTCAGCAAAGGATACTATCAGTAATGTGAACAGAGAGCCTACAGAGTGGGAGAGAATCTTTGCCAATCATACTTCAGATAGAGCACTAATCTCCAGAATCTATAAAGAACTCAAAAAACTCTACACCAAGAATACAAACAGCCCAGTCAACAAATGGGCTAAGGAAATGAACAGACACTTCACAGAAGAAGATGTACAAGCAGTCAACAGATATATGAAAAAATGTTCAGCATCTCTAGTAATAAGATAAATGCAAATCAAAACTATCCTAAGATTCCATCTCACCCCAATTAGAATGGCGATTATCAAGAATACAAGCAATAATAGGTGTTGGCGAGGATGTGGAGAAAAAGGTACACTCATACATTGCTGTTGGGGTTGCAAATTAGTGCAGCCACTCTGGAAAGCAGTATGGAGATTCCTCAGAAAGCTTGGAATGGAACCACCATGTGACCCAGCTATCCCACTCCTTGGCTATACCCAAAGGACTTAAAATCAGCATACTACAGAGATACAGCTACATCAATGTTCATAGCTGCTCATTTCACAAATGCCAGTCTGTGGAACCAACCTAGATGTCCTTCAATTGATGAATGGATAAAGAAACTGTGGCATATATATACAATGGAATATTACTCCACCATAAAGAATGATAAAATTATGGCATTTGCAGGCAAATGGATGAAATTGGAGAATATCATGCTAAGTGAGATAAGCCAATCTCAAAAAACCAAAGGACAAATGATCTCGCTGATAAGCGGATGATGACACATAATGGGGGTGGGAGGGGTTAGTGTTAGGGTTAGTGTGAGGGTTAGGGTTAGGGTTAGGATTAAGGAGGGGGGCAAGAATGGAGGAAGGAAGGACTGTATAGAGGGAAAAGATGGGTGGGAGCGGTGGGGGGAAGGGAAAAGATAACAGAATAAATCAAACAACATTACCCTATGTAAATTTATGATTACACAAAAGGTATGCCTTTACTCCATGTACAAACAGAGAAACAACATGTATCCCATTTGTATACAATAAAAAAAAAAAGCTAAAAAAAAAAATGCATAGAACCCAGTATGATGGCACCCGCCTATAATCCCAGCCACTCAGGAGGCTGAAGTAGGAGGATTGCAAGATTGAGGCCAACCTGGGCAAACTGGTGAGACCCCCATATCAAAAATAAGAGAAAGAGACTACAGGTGTAGCTTGGTAGTAACAATGTCCCTGGGTTCAATTCTCAGTACCAGAAAGAAAAAAAAATTAGACATGAGAGATTGAGACTACAATTCAGACATTTAATGTTATCCATGATCTATCCAGATAATAATAAAACTGATCTGGCTCCTTACAGAAAGATATAAAGAAAACCTCTATGATATTATGATCTCAAAAGGATAGAAATAATGAGAAATGGCTCAATGAAACTTGCTGCTAAATATTATAACAGCATTATCGATCACATCATCCACTAAAACATACACAACCCTTACATCAGTTCCTATGATTTTAGTACCAAATACAATTTTTATTTTTATTTTACAGACTAAGTGACTCTTTTGCGAGCTCATGTTTCTTTGTTTGTTCTACTACTAGAAGGCCCAAGTCAGTTTTGATATCCTTCTTATAAATGAAATGGGCTTTTTTTTCATTTTTTGAAAAGGACTTTTTGTCATATTTTCTCCCCTTATCTTTCATTCAGCTTTACAGCATTATGTTATCGTTTCTTTCCCTAAGACTCATGGATATCTAAAAGTCAATTATAATTCTCTTTTTTTAAGCATCTATGGAACAAATATGTTTGATAAAATAAATAATGTTATTAAAAAAATAAAATAAAATAAAAAATAAAAGTATAGTAATACAATTATGAACAGAACATAGCACTTGATAAAAATGAATGACAGTTATTGATTTATGTATTTACTACACTATGCAGTTTATCATTATTTTAGAGTGTATTCTTTATATTTACAAAAAAATGAAAAGTTAACTTAAAATAGCCTCAGTCAGGTCCTTCAGGAGGTGTTCCAGAAGAAGGCATTGTTATGATGGGAGATGACAGCTCTGTGTGTATTGCCCCTGAAGACTTTCCAGTGGGACAAGACATGCAGATAGAAGACAGCGATATTAATGACCTTGACCCTGTGTAACCTAGGCTAAAGTGTGTGACAAAATTTCAACGGGTAGAATGAGGAAGAAATAAAAGACAGAAATTTCAAAAAATGTACCTGGCTTATATGCAGTGAAGCCTGATGGCACTTAGAAAAGGTATCCTAGAGTTGAGAGAGGGGAAACTGGCTGTCCCCAGTGGAAAGGTAGAAACTGATTTGTGTCTTAGTTTTTAACAAAAAAGTTAAAATTTTTTTTAAATAGAAAAAAATGTACAGGATAAGGATATAAATATTGTCATACAATTGTATAATTTGTTTTAAATTTGATATAGTCAAAAATTTTTTAAATGTTTACAAAGTAAAAATGTTATAGTAAGCTAGGGTCAATTTACTACTGAAGAAAAAAATAATAAATTTAGTGTAACCTATGTGTACAGTGTTTATAAAGTCTACGGTTGTACACACTAATGTCCTAGGCTTTCACATTCACTCACCTCTCACTCATTGACTCACCTCTCACTCACTGACTCACCCCGAGCAACCTCCAGTCCTATAAGCTCCATCCATGGAAAATGCCCTATGTATGTGCACCATTTTTTGTCTTTTATTCTGTAGTTTTATTTTACCTTTCCTATAGTTAGTTACACAAATATTTGCTATTGTGTTACAACTGCCTATAGGATTTGGTAGGGAAACATGTTGTACAGGTTTGTAGGAGCAGTAGGCCATACCATGAATCCTAGGCGAGCAATAGGCCAGAGCACCTAGGTTTGTGTAAGTACACTCTGATGTTTGAACAACAAAATCACTGAAGGATGCACTCAGTAATACATGACCATATTTCCTACTTTACAGATGAGGTGAAGTGCGCGCTTAAATAATTTGCTCAAGGACAAATTGGTACATTGTCTCCAAACACAGTTATGGACATCTCTCCCATTTCACATGGCCTTGAACAATGTGACTTCATTACTCCTCCCATCAAGAAGTTGTCTACTTGATATTACTGTACACTTCTGTAGACTATATAAACACTGCACACGTAGGGTACACTAAGTTTATGTATATGTGCATATCTGTATATTAATATATATTCATATGTACATGTGTGTATATACATATACATGTATACAATATATATATATATGAATACATATACATAGTTTTCCCCCTTCTCCCTGAATCTGGCTAGGCCTTGTGACTTACTTATCAACAAAATGGATAGAAGAGGTCTAGGGCTTAAGAGGTCTTGACACTTTTGCAGGATATCGTGCTAGAGAGACATCCTGAAGGAGAGTCAATGTGGAGAAAACATCGTGAGAGGTAAGAGATACTGCTATAGACTAAATTGTGTCCCCCCTCAAATTCTTATGTTTAAGCCCTAACTCCCAATGTGACTGTATTTGGAGATATGGCTAATAAGGATGTATTTAAGGTTAAATGTGGACATGAGAGTGGAGCCCTGATTCAATAGGATAAGTGTCCTTATGAGAAGAATCATCAGTGTTCACTTTCTTCCATTCAAGGATAAGAGTGAGAAAGCAGTTGCCAGCCAGTAGATGAGCCACCACTAGAAGCCAAATCAACTAGCACTTTATAGCCTTCAGAACTGTGAGAAAAGAAATCTCTGTTCATTATAAATTATTCAACCTCAGGTATTCTGTCATAGTAACACAAAACATCTAAACCAGGGGTTCAATTTCTGGTAATGCTTTTGAACAATGAAGTTTGAGAACTTCCAGTTTATATGCTGGGGAAAAAGAGCCTTTGGAAAAGGTCATTTAAAGTCAGCTCTGATGTCCTCTGGGCAATCATAATATTAATGATTATAACTGAAAATTATTGGGCATTTATTATATTGCTATATATTTGCATTTGTTTATATTGCTATATATTACTACATTTCCTCCCGATCACCCAAAAGGTGGTCACACAGGATATTTCTCCATTTTTACAAGTACAGAGAGATTTGATAACGTCCCCTAAGATCCCACAGCTTATTGTTGACAGTCAGGATTCAATTTCAAATTTGCTTGGCTCAGAGCTTATGTTTTCTATATCATGCTGCTGCTTTGAGTTATCTCCAGGGTAAAAATAGCCAATATCTACTTGTTTGACATTGTTCTAAGTCCTCTCAACAGCTTTTTCATTGTCTTCTTTCTGAAATGTGGCACCTGAGCTGAACCTCAGCCTCCTCGTGTAGTCATTCAACAGGTGGCATGTAGTACATCCTGCTCTCTTTGTGCCTGAAAGCTTCTACCTTGCTGTTTGGATAACAGCACCCCAACAAGCAGTGGATGAAATCCCATAAGTGTTTCTGGCCACATCCTGCTCCCAAGACCCAGATTCTGTACTTGGGAAATGGTTTGGGATTACGAATGGCAGAACTTCCTGTTAATCATCAGTTTGGTTGATAGAGTTCCTTGCCTCTAACAAAAGAAAATAAAATTCAAGCAGCACGATTGGTTCTCAGTGAGGCTGTGCGATTTCCTAGTGATGAGCACGCCATCGAAATGCTCACAATCTTCTGTTTAATTATCCAAAAGAGGTATTTATTCATCCTCACACTTGCTTCAGAGCTTAAAGTAAAATTCACCTGGACCAAGAGAGTAGAGGTAACTTAGAGTTCATGTTCTATGACAGCAGCCCGCTCTCATCTTGGTCATCAATCTCCTTGTACATCTGTGAGCTTTATCCTTTCCTGTTAGTAGTAAAAAAAAAAAAAAAAAAAAAAAATTTTTTTTTTGCACTGTTCAAAGCAAAGTCTCCCTCCCCACTTCCATATATATACATATATCTTTGGAGTGAATTTTTCTTGAGAGATGAAATGAAAAAAACAAATGGGCATCGAGTAACAACACTTTGTCCATGTGACTGTTAGCATTGACCCATTATCCCAAGGAGCAGATTGTTTTGGTATGTTCAAAATCTTTATTCCTCTTTCCTAGACTATGTGATTTCCTTCCTGGTTTTATGATTGACAACTTCAAGTTATAACTCCCACTACTTTCACTTTAAAGAAAGTGGAGATGTATTAGCTTTAGCATTTCATACTGAGGAATACACTGAAGGACAGAAGGCAATGTTCCAGGTCAGGGGTCAGGTACTACTTTGCTGTGTCTTAGTAGACACTGTTGAGAATAAGGTTAGAATAGAAAACAGAGGTCTGATTTTTGCTAATTGAGACTGAGAAAAACCTGGACCTGTGCATCTTGCCCTACCCAATGAATTTTTGGCTGATGGGGATAGTTACTAGGGGTTGAACCCAGAGGTACTTTACCACTGAGCTACAGTCCCAGCCCTCTTTATTTTTTATTTTAAGACAGAGTCTTACAAGGTTGCTTAGGGCTTCACTAAGTTGCTTAGGGCCTCGCTAAGTTGCTGAGGCTGTCCTTGAACTTGAAATCCTCCTGCTTCAATCTCCCACGCTGCTGGGCAGATCAATTTTTTAAAACTTTTTCTTCTTCTTTTTCAAATCCCTGA
This sequence comes from Sciurus carolinensis, assembly GCF_902686445.1. Taxonomy (NCBI): domain Eukaryota; kingdom Metazoa; phylum Chordata; class Mammalia; order Rodentia; family Sciuridae; genus Sciurus; species Sciurus carolinensis. The sequence continues at coordinate 69,231,758 of NC_062223.1, forward strand.
AGCTGTGTTTCAAAGGGGCTAATGACTCTCATCCTGGACAGGTCGGAGTTGCAGTCATTCTGGATTCTCCAAATACAAGAGGTTGATGGCATCCCAGAATGACTAGACTGTGACACAAGTGGTCATGGAATACTCGACTAGCTTAAGAGATGACAGGAACATAAAGATTCTAAATGACTAACACATTTCCTTACCTTCTGTAGCAAGTTTCCCTCCCCAGTGCTGAAAAACAATCCAGCGCAGCTTGGCCCAAATTCAAGTGTCTGGGGTTTTTTTTGTTTTGTTTTGTTTTTGGCACCAGCGATTGAACCCAGGGGCACTGAACCACTGAGCCACATCCACAACCCTTTTTATATTTTTTATTTTGAGACAGAGTCTCCCTAAGTTGCTTATGGCCTCGCTAAATTGCTGACACCAGCTTTGAACTTGTGATGCTCCTGCCTCTCCCTCCTAAATCCCTGGGATTACAAGTGTGTGCCACCATGTCTGGCTCCACGTGCCTGTTTATTAAGAGAGAAGGTCAATGTGCACATTCATGGATGAGAAGAATATGAGTATTAAACACTTAAGAGTTTCAACAAGCCCTTTCTTGATCCTTTGCTTAGTAACAAGTGGTTTTGACCAAAAAAAAAAAAAAAAAAAATTGAGAGAGAAAGAGCAACAGAAGGGTAAGGGGAGGGAAGAGAGAAAAACATCCAATATTTTCCTCTTACGCATAAGACGATATAAAACTCATGTTTGTCTCTGTCATCACCTTGTCCAAAGAACCAGGCTCAGGTTAGTTGCTAAGTACTTGAGTCACATTTAATCAACCAATATATTAATCAAATGTCTAAATGCAACGGTTTTTTTTTTATTGTAAACAAATGGGATACATGTTGTTTCTCTGTTTGTACATGGCATAAAGGCATACCATTTGTGTAATCATAAATTTACATAGGGTAATGTTTGATTCATTCTGTTATTTTTTCCCTTCCCCCCACCCCTCCCACCCCTCTTTTCCCTCTATACAGTCCTTCCTTCCTCCATTCTTGCCCCCCTCCCTAACCCTAACTCTAACCCTAACACTAACCCCTCCCACCCCCCAATATGTGTCATCATCCACTTATTAGCAATATCATTCATCCTTTGGTTTTTTGAGATTGGCTTATTTCACTTAGCATGATATTCTCCAATTTCATCCATTTGCCTGCAAATGCCATAATTTTATCATTCTTCATTGCGGAGTAATATTCCATTGTATAAATATGCCACAGTTTCTTTATCCATTCATCAACTGAAGGGCATCTAGGTTGGTTCCACAATCTGGCTATGGTGAATTGAGCAGCAATGAACATTGATGTGGTTGTATCTCTGTAGTAGGCTGATTTTAAGTCCTTTGGGTATAGGCCAAGGAGTGGGATAGCTGGGTCAAATGGAGGTTCCATTCCAAGTTTTCTAAGGCATCTCCATACTGCTTTCCAGAGTGGCTGCACTAATTTCCAGCCCCACCAGCAATGTATGAGTGTACCTTTTTCCCCACATCCTCGTCAACACCTGTTGTTGCTTATGTTCTTGATAATCGCCATTCTAATTGGGGTGAGATGGAATCTTAGGGTGGTTTTGATTTGCATTTCTCTTATTACTAGAGATGTTGAACATCTTTTCATATGTTTGTTGATTGCTTGTAGATCTTCTTCTGTGAAGTGTCTATTCATTTCCTTAGCCCATTTGTCGATTGGATTATTTGCATTCTTGGTGTAGAGTTTTTTGAGTTCTTTATAGATTCTGGAGATTAGTGCTCTATCTGAAGTATGATTGGCAAAGATTTTCTCCCACTCTGTAGGCTCTTTCTTCGCATTGCTGATAGTTTCCTTTGCTGAGAGAAAGCTATTTAGTTTGAATCTATCCCAGTTATTGATGCTTGCTTTTATCTCTTGTGCTATGTGAGTCCTATTGAGGAAGTCTGATCCTAAGCCGACATGTTGAAGCTCTGGACCTACTTTTTCTTCTATAAGATGCAAGGTCTCTGGTCTGATTCCGAGGTCCTTAATCCATTTTGAGTTTAGTTTTGTGCATGGTGAGAGATATGGGTTTAGTTTCATTCTGTTGTATATGGATTTCCAATTCTCCCAGCACCATTTGTTGAAGAGGCTATCTTTTCTCCATTGATGCAACGGTTTTTGATATAATTTTTGTGATGGATCTTTGTTTTCTTTGTTTATTTATTTATTTATTTATTTATTTATTTTTTAGTACTGGGGATTGACCTCAGGGGCACTTGACCACTGAGCCACATCCCCAGCCCTATTTTGTATTGTATTTAGAGACAGACTCTCACTGAGTTGCTTAGCACCATTGCCGAGGCTGGCTTTGAACTCTCAATCCTCCTGTCACAGCATCCCGAGTCGCTGGGATTACAGGAATACACCACCACACCCAGCTGTGATGGATCTTAAATTTCATATTTAAACTTTCTTTTTCTTCTATCTTACACTCATTGATTATAACTGCAAAATCTTTCATCAATATATTCTTTCTCTGTATTTCATTTTCTCTAAATATTTTTCGCAAATATTATTCAAACTTTATCCTCTTAGTATTGGTTATACTTTGAGTTATCCATATTGCAAATTTTCTTCCTTTTCTTTTCTACCTTCTCTAACTTCCTTCTTTCTTATTTTCTTTCCATAAATTCAATCTGCAAAGCTTTTATTGGGAAGCAAAGTAGAATTTGTAACTCTAGAGGTCTATTTCTTTTTTATTATAATTATTACAATTCATTTTACTGTAGTTTTTTTTTTTTTTTTAGCTCATACTATGTGCCAGACATTGTGAAAATGCTCTAAATACACTAACTCATACAATCTCCATAACAATCTCATGAGGAGGGTATTGTTATTAGTTATCCCTGCTTGTTAGTGGAGGAAACATAAGCACTGAAATTTCGTAGCCTGCTCGAGTTCACACAGCTGGTCAGTAGTAGAGATGGGCTGCATAACTCCTATACCCTGTGTTTACCACCCTCTGTAGATGGGCCCAGGTGAGAGGCCAGAGCGCATGTCCTAAGTTGAACAGGCCCGAATGGCCATTAAGAGCAATACTGGCCTTGTACCTTCTCCAGCCCTGCTGGACACAGTCAGATCTTTGCTTTGGTTTTGTTTTCTGTATGTAAGGATGGGTAGGGTCTGACCAATGTATCTTTGTGTCCTATGTGGTCTTTCCAGAGTGACCTGTGTATCCATTTAGTCAGTTGCTCCGCATCTCATGCTGTATGCTGTGCTTAATGTATTTTTAAATTAATCATTACCACAATCATTTGAAACAGTTATTGTTATTATCTTCTTGATTGTATAGATGTGAACATTGAAACTCTAAGGTTTAAGTAAATTACCCAAGGTCACACAGCTAGGAAGCAATGGAACAGAGATTCAAATCCATATAAGGGAGACTCCAGAGACTGAAATTTAATTGCCACACAATATTCCTCCTAATAAATTTTAGAATTGCTTGGCAGTATTTTTCAAGTTTTATATATAGTTTTGGAGGTTTTATGATCCCTTGGACAGTTGCAGCAAGACCAAATCAACACTTCAAAATGAATTATATACAGCCTATTACTAAATAATTAAAAACCCAGGTGAGTATACTAAAAACAACTAGCAAAACACTCTTTGTCCTTATTATTTTGCTAATCCCAAACCACCTAAGAAATTGTCGATTCCCTGGGAACTGAATCCTCGCCACTGACTTTCTCCTATTATGTCCTTTTGGTACTTCTCTTCTGCACTTCTGCCTCTTGTGTCCACAGGCATTAGAATTACCTTCCTCTAACAAAGAGAACTTAACTTCTTCTCCATCTGCAACTCATCAAGCCTCAGATTTTATAGAGATTTTTTCACTAACTGGACATGTATTTTCTTCTCATTTAATAACTGCAAAATAAAGATGCCGGGTACCATACAAGTACATTTTCTCTCCTTCCTGGGAAATACTAAGTTACTCTTTTATCTCTTTCCTCTGTTTTTCATAGGACTCTCTAAAATATGTGCTGTGTGTACGTTTATCTAGTTGGGAAAGAGTACATTTCTCTGGGCTTGGCCAGTATAAATAACAAAATAATATCCCTGGATGCATGTGGATGTGGCAGATAAGCTTTTTCTTTTCTTTTCCTTTCTTTTCCCCGTGTGTGTGTGTGTGTGTGTGTGTGTGTGTGTGTGGTGGTGGTGGTGGTGGTAGAGGGGTCTGGGAATGGAACGCAGGGCCTCATGCATGCCAGGCAAGCACTCTACTACTGAGCTACATCTGCTGGCATAGAACTTGCCATTCTCCTGGCTCGGCCTCTAGAGTAGCATGCAGTAGCATGCACCACTGTACCTGGAAAGCTTTTTTTTTTTTCTTTTGAACCATTTTATTTCCTATGGAAGAACATTTGTTTCCAAGGACAGTTAGAATCCTTCAGGTTCACCAGGACACAGCAGTATGCCTTGGTGAGGGCTTATTTTGCATTTTTTGTGGGGTCTTCTGAATTTAGACCTCTTTTGAGGGAGTGTGGTATACTGAAAGGAAACTCATGAAGTTCAGATAATAAAGGCTTTATGCAAAATATGAACTTTAACGAACTATAGATGACTGCCTGACTTTGAGGGTTTAATTAGAGGAAGAGATGTACCTTTTAAACTATAACTTTAACCCCTCATTCATTAGAATAAAAGCACATGCCTTAATTTTATTTTAGATCAAAAAACAGGATCATAATAATCAGTTGTCCTATTTAAAGCAGCATAATGATATTTGTGAATTGCTTTAAGTGTATTACCTGAATAAAATAGTAAGAGATAGTCTTGTTCAGTTTTTGTTTTAAAATGCTTGCAATATTACAAGATATGTTCAAAGTTTATATTAAAAGATACACTCAAAGCTTATTTTATAGGATTTTTTTAGCCTTTGCCATGACATTTATGAGGAAAATGTCTTGCACATATTATTCAAGGAAAAAAAGTAGACAGATTTTCTAAAGTGTTGATTTTTCTTTTTTTCTTCAATTATGTTCCTATTTTTCTTCAGTCTCCAGTGATTTTTTAGGCTCAATTTGAACTGAAATTCACTTGAAGTAAATCTATTATATGAACCTTTGAACACAGATGCAAGTTAAAATGCAGAAAGTAGTTGTTACTTTCAAACACAGACATCTAGGGTGGAGTAGGATGGGCTGAGGGGAGGGGAGGAGGAGAGGGGAGGGAGGCTTGGGAACAACTATTTGACCATCTCTTTGGGCTAAGGAATGCCTTGGTTTTCTTTTCTCAAAAATCTCTCTTCATTGACTTTTACTGGTTTCTCTTCTATCTGACCCTCTAACTGTTGTGGTGACCCAGAGAGGCCCTCTACTCCTCTGTCTTACACCTTTTACCCTAAGGAATTTCATTCAGTACTATGGTTTTAAATTCCTTTTATATGTTGTTAATGCTCAAGTTTGTACCATCAAGGGGAATCTTCTTACTAACATTCATACATTGAGCTGCCTATGTGGGAACCACTTAAATGTATAACTTCACCTTCACCTCAACATGTTTATTACCAAGCTTCCTCATTTAAGTGAGTTATTCATTTAATTGCCCAGGTCTGAATTAATGCATTATTCCCTTTATCCCTTTCCCTTCCTTCCTCCTAATCAAATTCACCAGCAAATCTTGTGACTTTTTGGTGAATAATATATCCCCAATCGTCTTCCTTCTCTGTGTCCCCACTCCATTACCTTAATATGAACCACTGTCACCTGCCTGGACCCTCTAGTAACATTTTACAACAGACAGTATCAGTTGCTTAATCAGCATCTATTAATCCCCAGTATCTGTTAAGCCCCTAATATTTTTTTCATTAGCCACCTTCTCCTACCTGGCCAAGTCTTTAAGGGAGTCTGGCTCCTTCCCCAGATCCTGGGGGTTGAAACTAATATGACTGAGGCAATTGTAATACCATTTTTCTTACCTATGACCGGTTTAGAAAGGAGCATCTGACCAAATTATAACCAGTGAGACATGAAGGAAAGTCTGTGGAGAGTTCTTGAGAAATATTTTTCTCTAAAAAAGGGACAAAAGAATTATAGAACCTCCTTCTGAGAGAGGAATTTGAGGATGGGAGATGGGGGGGTAGGGATGTACTGAATCTCAAAAGAAAAGTGCCCATGAACCCTTGGAATTCAGGAAATGCCAGTGAACCACTGAAGTGCAGAAAATGCCCATGAATCACTAGAATGCAAAACAAGCAACTGAGTGAGCAACTTACCTTGAGCCCTTGGCTCCAAAAGTAGCATGATCTGAGGGCAATGTGCAAGCCCTAAAACAATGGGTAAGAAAATGCATAACTCTGTCTTGGCTCCACCTCTAATGGAGCCCCTAGCTGTCTTCCTCTATAAATAGTAGAACCCCAGAACAAGGAGGGGCTTCTCACTGTCAAGAGATAACCCACATTCTCCCTCAAATGTGTCTGTGTTTTCCCAAATAGATCTCTCTGCACCTCTAATTGACACATCCTTGAATTTCTGTGATGCTTGTCAAAAACCCCACTGGTCCTGAATTGGAGACCCCTCTCCAGGAACTCCTCAGACTTTCTCTGGTGATCTTTTTACTTTTGAACACTGTCATGTCTAATCCAATACTGTGCTTGGAACTGCTACAAACTGTAACCAACCAGAGAGGATAAAACGAATTCACACAGGACACTACCTTGAGTACCTTGTAAAGAGGAGCCAGAGCCTGGATGGCGCACCTCTGCTGCTTCCTTCCGCGTACTTCTTGTTATGAAAATGCAATCATTTCCATTTACTTGAGCCACTCTGAGGCAGTGTTTTCTGTTACCTGCCCTTTAGTACTGGGGATTGAATCAAAGGGTACTTAACCACTGAGCCACATCCCCAGCCCTTTTTAAATATTTTGTTTTAAGACAGGGTCTTGCTTAGGGCCTAGCTAAATTGCTGTGACTGGCCTTGAACTTGCTATCCTCCTGCTTCAGCCTCCCAAGTCACTGGGTTTATAGACGTGTTCCACCATGCCCAGCTGTTACTTGCCTTTGAAGGCTTCTGTGTCAGAGTTCCTAGTTGTCAACAACAGAGCCCCCAATGTTGTTTAAGCAAAATGTATAAAAGAATGTCCTGGAGTAATAATGCTTGAAGGCCAGGCAGCTACGAATGATATCCACACTCCACCAGCAGACAGCAGTGATGACTTCCCCAATTCCACCATTGCTGGGACAGGCACAGCAGTTCACCAAGAGAGGCTGACATGATATTTACCACCAGCAAGTGTGCCTCCTCTGAAAGCTGAACCTCCCTCCACTACCTTCACCAAAATGCACTCTCTGTAGTACCCTTTCCTTCATGGTCCTTCCCCTGACCCCTGCACCACCCCCATTGGAGGTCTGTCAGTTGGGTCAGATTGGCAGTCAGCTTTGGTCACTTGCCTTTGCCCTAACTGTGAGGGAGGTTAATACAAAGAATCTTCCACTTCTACCTTGTGATGGCAGGACTCCAAAAGGGGATGCATTCATTATCTATTTCCATGTAACAAATTACACCACAACTGAGAAACTCAGAACAACAAGCATGTTATTTCACTGTTTCTAAGTGTCAGAAATCTAGGACAAGCTTAGGTGGCTAGTTCTGGTTAAGGATGTCTGGAGCTGCTCTCAAGAGCACTTAATTACTGGCGTGGTTTTGGTTTTAAATCTGTGTTTTTCACCAGGCAGCCTCTGCACTTGAGGGATACCTGAATATTCTCAAAAAATGCTATCTGGCCACCAGAACATGAATGGAGAGACAGGGTGGTGGGGGGGGGAGAGAGAAACACCAAACATAAGCCATAGAGTTTTATAACATAATATTAAAAGTGATATGCCATATCTTCTGTTATATTCTATGGGTTACCCAAATGAAACCCTGACACTAGGTCGGGGAGAATACCCAAGGGTGTGAATGCCAGGGTGTAGGGGTCAGTAGAGGCTATCTTGGAGGCTGGTAATCACAGTGATAAATTCTTCAAACTTAGTGAATAAAAGAAGCGTGAGGGGCCGATGTGGTGGTGCACGCCCATAATCCCAGAGCTCAGGAGGCTGAAGCAGGAGGACTGCAAGTTCAAAGCCAGCCTCAGCAATTTAGTGAAGCACTGACCATCTTAGTGAGACCCTGTCCCAAAATAAAAAAAAATAAAATAAAAAGGCTGGGGATGATGTTCAGTGGTTAAGCACTCCTGTACCCTATATTCAATCCCCTTCAAAAAGAGGGCCAGGAAGGATGAAAAATATTAATTAGAGCAGTGCTTTCCCACTTTTATCACATTGTGGCAGACATGGGAAAGAATACTATTTATTTAGCATGTTTAAGTTAAAGGATGAGTTTCTCCTGGACCAGGCCAACCCTGCAGCTTTGACCAACCCAGTCCTCTCCAGGTTACACCATAATTCAGTATCTGTACACCTTCAACTTGTTTATGTGTCCAAACATCCTAACTTGTATAATTTCTTCTTCCATCCTTGCCACCTACAATCCTTTCTCCTCAAAACATGGTGATCTTTTAATTCATGACTTAAATCACATCAATTTATTGCTTAAACCTCTAATGGTTTCTAATCACACTGAAAATCGAACCCAAGCTCCTTTGCATGACCTTTGTGTCCAGCAAAACCGAGCTCTCCTTAGTCTTTCTCATATCAGTTGTACTACTCTCTCCCTTGCTTGGTCTATCTTACCACATTGTTCTCTTTCTGTCCCCAAATATAATCAGCTTGTTACCAATTCACTGATGTTTCATTTGCTCTTTCTTTAACTTAGACACACCTCCTCAGCTGACTCCTTCCTTTACTTCACGTTAGCCATCACATATCATCACCTTCTCAAAGAGCCTTCCGTGTTAGCCCTACCTCAATGATCCACTTCACATCAATCCATTTTCTTCATATTCCTTGTGACTTTCAGAAACTATCTTGTTCATTCTAACAAACATTTGTTGAATATCTACTTTGTGCTAAAAATTGTTCTGGGTGCTGAGTATCTATTTGCTTATTTTTAAATTTATTCCCATCCCCCATCCCTCTACCAACTAGGATGCTCACTCCATGAGGGTAGGGACCTTGCCTGTCATGCTCATCACCGAAAGTCCAACATCCAAGATGGTGCCTGACACATAAAAACGATCTAGTGAATATTTGCTAAATAAAATAAGGTAGATGATGAAGGGAAACACTCAGACTCACATGGGTCAGGAGCCTGGCAGACACATAAGAACCAGTCAAAGAATCATGCTCCGCAGGGGATAGAATCCAAGTGACCATTCTAGATCTGGATGAATTCTGGAGAAGGACTAGAACTGTGAAGAACCAAGATGAGAGGAAAGATGAGAGGAAAGCATCCAAACAGAACAAGTTAAGTTTCCCACCATTGTTATCTTTTTACTATCAATCTATCAACACATACTCAAGATAGCAATGATAGCTATAATGGATGAACAGTGCCCCCTTCAACTTCATGTCCACCTGAAACCTCACAATAAAACCTTACTTGGGAGTAAGATCTGTGCAGGTATAATTAGTTAAGAATCTAGACATGAAATCAGCCTGGACTTAGGGTGGGCTCTGTATCCAGTGACTAGTGTCCTTATAAAAAGAAGAGAGATCACAGAGATATATACAAGAAGAAAAAGCCAGAGGCAGAAATTACAGTGCTACAGCTATAAGACAAGGAATTCTAAGCAATAGCCAGGAGCCACCAGAAGCTAAGAAGAGGCAAGAAAGATTTTTTCCTAGAGTCTTTAGGAGGAACTTGACCCTGCTGATACCTTGATTTCAAACTTCTATCCTCCAGAACTTTGAGAGAATAAAATTGTTGCTTAAGCCACCAAGTTTGTGGTAACTTGTTGCAGTAGCCCTAGAAAATAATACAACGGCTATGCTGAATTTCCCTACCTTGGATATAGATTAATTGTTCATTAATTTAACCAGGTAAGTTTGAGGTTGACAACTTGCCTAGTATTTGGCAAAGAGCAGAAGATTTTTTAAATGTTTGTTGAAATAAATGTTTGATGATTGAATGACCTGGTATAATTTCCAAAAACCCTTAGGAGAGTTATATCAAAACCTTTCAATGATTCTGTCTGTGAATATGAACAGCCAAAAGCACCTGAGGAACCTGACCTTTTCTTGCTGGCTGAAATGAAAATGCATTGCCCTTGTATGTAGTATTATACAGGAACTCAAGTTAAAATGGAAAAGAAAACAGAAGGGCTTGGAAATAGGTCTGTGACTTTTATGCCAAGTTTGAAATATCTTAAATTTGTAATCAAGGTTTAGATTTTTACTGCCTGTCCTACCTGTTGTATTTAATGGAGTCCAGGACCAAGAGAAAAGTTGCCTAGATTATTGCATCTGCGCCTTTCCCACCATTTAGGTTGGTAAATTGAGCTCCCACATAATTATGACTTCAGTGACTCTGGGCTCTTTAAAAATACCAGATCAACTTCTTACTTCTGGGACCTCACAATCATGGAGGAGGGACATGTGGGTGGGCTCAAATGAAACAGGGCCATGTTAAAGTTTTTATAAAGTTACCAAACAATGTAATGGATGGAGAGAGTAAGTCTGTCTAGAAGAACTGATCTATTATCTAGTTGTGTGACCGTAAGAAGGTTACTTAATATTCCCTGATGTTTGTGTCTCATTGATAAAATGAATGTTTCACAAAACAAGGTCCTTTCAGGCATGGGTGGTTTAACACCAATCTTGAGTTAGGCTGTTTCATGTGTGGTAGTCTTATCTCCCCTATTCTATTGTGATGGAGTAGGAATAGTGTCTCAGTCACCTTTTACCCATAGTAGGCATCAATTGGGTGCAAGCTGATTGGTTGGCTGAACTTTATCTCTCACTCCTATTCTGTTATCTCAGAATCAGATAAAATTCAGTACCCTAAGTTGTCAGACTTTAAGGAAATGAATTTAAAGATAAATATTAAATACCTCCAGGGAGTTATTACTGGCCTAGCACCTTACCCTTGGAAATCCCACTGAAGGGCTTAACAAGAGCTCTGTGGCTTCATTTTGTTTCAATAGCAGTGTCAGAAAGCTCCTTTTTCTGACACTTCCATGATCTTCTCTTATTCTTAACAGCTTGAACCAGTGACCACCATGCATCCAAATGTGTGTAAGTGTATTAAAGTGTGTTTATTTCTGAGAAGTGTATGTGTGCACATGCACACAAGATATCTCAGAGAGATGCTCTGAGTGTGTGCTTGTCTAGTGAGAGGAAGGGAAAACTCTATGCCTTGTATAATTCCCAGGCCAACCTCTGGAACCAGAAGTCTTTCTCAAAGTTATAGAATGTATCCCAGAGAACCAGTATGGGTGGACTTCCTGCCTCTTGCTTATCAGTCCTTGGTCCTTCATTCCTTCTTCCTTCAAGGAGGACTCTTCACTGTTGACACTTTAGATAAGATGACCATGGAAAAGCTACCCAGTATCAGCTCTTTTTCTGGAGTACTAAAAGATAGCAAGTAAGTGAACTTGGCTTTCTATCCCAAATAGATGATGTTCTGTCAGAAGGACTATTGTCTGGAAAGATTTTTTAGTTGTTTTAAGTTTATGATTTTCTCTGCTCCTAGAGGAGCAAGAGAATCATTTGTTTTTCAAAAGAAAACATAAAATAAAAAATAATGGCCCAATAAGCCAATTTTCTCCCAGTGTAAGTCGTATTTATCTGAGTGAATATGCATGTGTTAAGGCCCAACAGGTCCAAGTGTGGGCCTCCAGAGACTGTCCCATGAGTATTAATATTAATCTGGGATTTTCAGGGAACACAAAGTAGCCTAATGTCATACCATTAACACTGTTTCTGGGTCAGGATGACTCCTGAGGCAAAAGGAACTTCTCTGCTCTAGAGAAGCTTAAGGTTTCTTTTCTTGTCCACTATCGCTCCCACCTTCCCCCAGCAGAACTGCTTTTGTTTTTTTATTTATTTTTTATTGCAGATCTAAGAGCTAAACAGAAGGAGATCATTTTAGGAGCTATTGCTGTTCTAAGCACTTTACAAGCATTAACACATTGATTCCTCAAAATAATGCTATAAGGAAGGTGCTATTATTATCCCCATTGCACAAGTAAGGACACTGAAACCTGGAAGACATTAAGTAACTTGCCAAAGGTAACACAGCCAGTAAGGAGGAGAGCCATGGTTGGTCCTAACCCAGGAAGTCTGCTTGGAGACCACTCTATTAATTGGGATACCACAGAATCTGACTGGCCAAGTAACTGTTGTAGGCAGGTTCTAGAAATGCACTTGCAATGTCAATATTAAATAAAATTACAGTTTAAAATAGAAAAGAACCTTGGAAATTATGTATTTGGAGATTGATTAATTTTAATGATTATAGCGAGGCAAATAAATATAAAAGTGAAAAACATTGTGCATGTATTGTAACAGCCCATGGCTCTAATAAAAAGAACATTGATAGGAGTAAGACTTCATTGCTTTCTCTGCTGCTGTTCTTTTATACTAGCCACTTGATATCTCTGAATACAAGTCTCCATCATCTGTCTCTTTATGCCTCAATCAGGTTGAATTCTGGGAACTGAATTCCTTAAAGGCATACAGAAGAGTCTTACTAATGAGTAGTCTGTTGTGTGGCTGGAGCAGGAGAGGTATAAGAAAAGTGGCTTCCCTACAGCCTTTGGTATGTGAAGCAGGCTACTTAAGGATCATCTAATCTACATTAGTGGCTTTACTCCAGATCTTTTGCAAATATTCCTATGTCACTTTCTGTGTTTTCAGGTTGGGTCATTGGGAAGTAAAAGAGGACAAGTCAGTGTGGTCTTTGTTTGGCTCCATCAGAGCTATTATGTTGTCTCTTCTAAGACAGATCAGCATCTAAACATTAAGACTCAAGTAGAATCATGAAAATGGATGTTTTGGTATAGTATTATGTGGCAGATTGCTTTATACCATGATGCATTCTTGAGCATATCATTGTATTTCCCACACTCTGACTCTATTGAATATTTTATTCCATGGCAGAGTCCCAAACCAGAGTCCTTGCCCAAAATAATCAACTATCTGTGGCATATACTTCATTATTTTTTCCAGTGAACTAATTCTCTGTTGCTACATAACAAATTGCCCCAAAACTTAGCAACTTGAAACGAAAAGTATTTACCATAGTCTCTGTGAAATCCAGGAATCCAGTTGTGGTTTGGCTGCCTATCTTTGGGTCAAAGTTTCTCATGAATGTAGTTAAGTTATAATTCAGAGCTATGGTCTCATCTGAAAGCTTGACTGGGGGAGAAGTCCTCCTCCAGGCTCACTCATGGAATTGTTTGCATGCTTCCATACCTCATAGGCTGTTGAACTGGGGCCTTGGTTTCTTGCTGGTTACTGGCTTAGAGAGCTCCCTTAATTCCTTGCCACTGAGCAGCTCACAATATTGTGGCAGCTGACTTTCTTCACAGCAAGCTAGTCAGAAACTCCAAAATGCTAAGAGAGATAGAACACAGGTCTTTTTGTACCCTAATCTTGGAAATGATGTCTTCTCACCTTTGCTGTGCTTTATTTGCTGAAAATGAATCACTAAACCTAGCCCAAGATAAAAAAGAAAAATGGAGCTTTACACACAGGCATAAATATTAGGAAGTGGGGATCATTGTGTCCCATCTTAGAAGATGCCCACCTTATCCACTTAGAATAGGGTCATTCTAACTCTGGAATTGTTGATATTCAAGCATTTGTGATCTAACACTTCCAAAATTCTCCATCTTTTAAGTCTCACCTTTGTATAATATCCAGATAAGACAGTTCAATAAGCCATGCACACTGTATGAAGTACACCTAACTCTGCCAGTTGGATTTCCAAAGAGGGCTTATGTTTTGATGAGTCCATCATGAATCTTATTTCACCATCAAAGTCTTCTCCTGATAGGTTTTCTTTTTTTCTGGATTTGCATTAACTCTTTCAGTGGACTCTTTCTTCTTCCTTCATAGCTATAGAGTACCATTAACATTAGTTTATTTTAGCCAAAAGATTTCTACTAAGGATTTGGAATGATATAAGGTGATTATATCAATAAAGGAAATATCCTGAAGTTTAATGGAAGATATCATTGTTCCTAAAGACATACATTAAACATACTTCTACAACTTTAGAATAAATTATTATCAAATAAAACGAAGACAGGCAGTCTTTTGGAGATTTTGTTCTAGTTACGTAGTATGCTGGGTGGTCCCATTAAAAAAAAATAAAAAGGATATCTGATAAGGGGCATCTGTAATATAGGGAAGGGGTGGTCAATTTACAATTTTCACAATGATATTTTGGAAATAGATGGAAAAATCTTAAACCAATAAAAATAATATAACAAATATCAGAAGACATTATTTCCAGAACATTATGCAGATCTTATTCTTAGATGATCAAGATTTACTTATTAATAGTTCACTTACCAATATTGTCCCATGGTAATAAATCAAGGGGAAAAGCAATATAATCATTTCTGCAGATGACCTCAATGATCTCATAAAACTTAATATTTATTCTTGAGGAAAGTCTGGAAAATAGGAAGGGAGGAAATTTCCTTAACATTAGGAACATTCTGAGGGTTGAACACTAGAAATACTTCCTTTAACATTCAGTAACAAAATGAATTTTCTTAATGTCTTCATTATTATATAATATTACTTTGTAAAGTTGAAATACAAGAGCTAAAACTATAGAAGGAGAAAAATATTTCACAAACTACTGCTTTGTTGATCTTGGAAGCCCAAGAGATTTTAATAAAAATTACTAGAACAATAAGATAAGTTAGGAAAATATCAAGATATGAGCATAAATACAAAACATCAAGTCAGGAACAATGGGGCAAGCCTGTAATCCCAGTGACTCAGGAGGCTAAGGCAGGAAGATTGCAAGTTCAAAACCAGTCTCAGCAAATTAGGGAGGCCCTAATCAACTTAGTGAGACCAGGTCTCAAAATGAAAAATAAAAAATAAAAATTTTAAAAGGGCTGGGGTAGTTTCTTCACCAGTGATGACCTAGTCAAAATCAGGGTGAAATTTTTAAAATTCTATACTATTGAAAAATAATTAAGCAAGCTGGGAGCAGTGGTAAACACTGTAATACCAATGATGGAAACCTGAGGCAGGAGGATTGCAAGTTTGAGTTCAGCCTCAACAATTTAGAGAGACTCTCAGCAACTTAGCAAGACCCAATCTTAAAATAAAAAAAACAAAAAGGTCTGAGGATGTGGCTCAGTGGTAAAGTGTCCCTGGGTTCAATCTCCAGTATAAAAATTAAAGGAAAAAAGGGCAAAAACTCAAAAAATCATTAAGCAAATTTATAAATAACTCTGCAAAAAAAAAATGTAGAGAACTTTGTATCATCCATATGAAGAATCTTAGAAAATACATGGAGAGATATAATAGAAGAATAAATGAAGCAATATACAATATTCCTGAATGAGAATATCAAATATTATAAAGGTAAATCTTTAATTCTTCTCAAAATAATTTAAAGATTTAATGTGACTCCAGTAAAAGTTTTTTAAAAGGGTTCTTCCAATTTTTACTTGACAAAGGGATAATATAGTTCATTTTTTAACATACATAGTTTTTTGATGGTGAAATTATTCCAAAAAGATACTATAAATAAAATGAAAAGGATATCAATAAGAGATTTATCTTATAATAAAATTTATAATAAAGTTTCAGCTATCAAGATGCTAGGTATATAGGGCAAAAAATTGACAGTTTAATCAATGGAGCTAAATAAACATTTTAGAAACTGACTCTCGTAGAAAAATTTAATACATTGTTAAATTTTTATCATAAATCAATATGTAAAGAGAAAAGTACATGATGCTGGAACAATTGGTTAAGTATTGGGGAAAAAAATTTAAGTGAAATCCAAATGACATAGTGATGTCCTTAAGATTAACCAAAATAAATGATTCTAGTGTTATGGTTTAGGACTTCAGTGTCCCCCAAAGGCTCATGTGTTGAACAGTGCCACAGTGTTCAGGGGTGGTCTTTAGATAGTGATTGGCTCTGACTTCATGAATGTATGAATCCATTTATGGATTCATAGCTTAATGGGTTTCAGGGGAAGGGCTTTGTTATAAAAGAAAACTGTTTCCTGAACACCTTGAGGTCAGCAACTCTGCTGTGCCACCTACTCCCTACCATGATATTCTGTCTCACCACAGGGCTAAAACCAACAGAACCAGCCAACTATGACTGAAACTGGGAGTTAAAATAAATCCTTCCTCCTTATAAGTTGATTAGCTCGGGTACTTTGTCACAGCAACAGAAATTGACTAACATATCTAGTAATTCAACTATAATAAACTATAAATGAACATTTATATACTCCAGGAAGGAAAAATTACTATAAGAAAGAAAAAGATAGGGTTGGAGATGTAGCTCAGTGGTAGAGTACACACTTAGCAAGTACAAGGTCCTGGGTTCAATCCCCAGCATTCCCCAAAAGTAAGTAAATAAATATCTAAAACCTATCTTTCATGAGTCATCATAAGATATTTTTTTAATGAGAAATTATTTGTAGACTACAGATTAATCCTCTTAAAATATTTTTAAAATTGGTGTCAAAGAAGAAATAGACTATCGCCTTGGTAGAAAATAATGGATTAAAGGATACGGATAATTCACCAAAGGAGAAACATAAGAAATCAAAAACAATGAAAACAAATACAATGTCTGACCTTTATAGTTGTGAAAAAATAAAGGTTAAAATAACAATGAAACAATGTTTCTCTGGGTCCTAATTTGAAAAAAAATTAAAACTCTAATGGTATTAGTTATGGTTAGACTAGCAATAGGTAAAATCTGCCTGGAAAATGATTTTGGAAAAATATCCCAAAATAGTTAACTATTACTATCCTTTGACTTAAGTAACTCTTTAAAAGAAAAAATGGCAACTATTTAGAAAACGATGTGATTATCTAAAAAGGGACTGAATAAATATCAATACATTAATAATATATTTTTACAGGCTTTATAAATAATTTTCAAAGAAATTATTTAATAACATTAAAACATTTGCAATATGAATGAAAACATTAGAAAGACATTATATAAACATTATATAATGTTTATATAACATTATCGCACATTTGTGTATATCTATGTACATGCACACACCCAAATAACAACACATGTACATACATAAGAATGACTAGTAGAAAATAGTTAAAACCTAATTTTACCTTTGCAAATAGATTATAATGAGTTTTCTTTTATTCTCTTTATTTTAGTAATTTTTAAAATACTGTGAATATTATATTTTTATAATAATTAAAGACTTGTTAAGGAAGGATAAGGGGATAATCTTAGAATTTAGGAGACATTCACTTTTATCCTCATTGGACAACATTTACCCAGCATCTGCTAGTGCCGGCTGTATAGTAGATCCTCACTGTGTTAAGGGTAAAGGGTTCTTCTCTCATTGACTTTACAGCCCTTGTGCCCCCTCAAGATTTATGTTTCTGATTTTCAACTTCCCCTTTCCTAATATTATCTCAGTCAGAAAGATAATAGGTTGCATTTTTCTCACATTCAGAAAAAAAATTAGCTTGCTTTCCTACAAAAGAAAGCCTAGCAACCAGTTCTCTGGACTTCCTATCCTTTTGCTCTGATAGGCAGCCCTCCCCTGGAGCTGATTTTTTCATGAGAGATGATTGTGTCATCAGCAGCAGTCAAATTGTCAAATGACACCTTCCTTTATCTCTGATGTGTTACCTTCCCAGGAGCTCAGTTTAGCAGAAATTGGTGCTGAGGCCCAGACAAGAATGAATTTTTTTTTGTTTTGTTTTGTTTTTTAAAATTAGCTCTGTGGCTAGCTCTAGAAAGAGCTAGAGTAAGCTACTTTTCCCCTCAGATTTTGCTGTTATGTCTACAATACAGTGTGTGTGAGCATGTCTGTGAATGATACATTAGTGCGAAGCTGCTATAGTGCTGTGTGTACATAATATATATGTGTACTAGATTTCCCAAATAAAACTTAACAATTTATGAAAAAAAATTTAAGTGATTCCAAAATTAACCTTTCCTTTTGCTATTCCCCTTTTAGCTGCTGATTAACTGGGCAAGAATTTTAAAGTATTATTTTTCCTGTAGGCAAAACAGCTTCTCTCAGTCACTCATTCAACATTTAGTGAATCCCTTCTACGTGACAGTAATCATCGTAACCACTGGGGATTTTGAGATGAATGAGGCAGGGTTTACAGGGTTGAATAGAGGTATAGAGAATAATACAGTGCTGGGAGCCAAGGGCTATGTTCAAGAAGCTTTAGGAGCCAAAGGAAAGATCATCTAATAAAGTCTTTTAAAATATACTATTTGTGATAAATTTGGAAAAGTGTGTAGAAGCTCGAATGGCACACAAAATAGGGACAGGCAAAGAAGGAGCACGTGAAAAGTTAAGGAACCCCTCAAGAAAGTGTGTACCAGAAAACGTGTTGACTCACTGACAGCGGTTTTGTTTCTGCAATGGTTAAAGAATTGGAAAGAATGTGAGTTCTTTGTGTGAGATTGTGTTTTCCCTTCCTCACTCTACCAAGGTACTTGGCATTGTTCTAAATCCTTTTTATACCTGTCAACTCAATAAATTCTCATGATAGCACTATGAGGGATGAACTGTTACCAACTCTAGTTTATAGATAAGAAAAATGAAGCACAGAGAAGGTAATTTGCTGGTTACTAACAAACCAGACTTCAAATACAGGAAGATTTAGTCAAAGTCTAAATGTTACCACCACCACCTAAACAAAGTATTTATATACAGAATGTATAAAGAAAACTCCCATAAAGAAGAGAAAAAAAAAAGGCTACAGATTATCAAGATCATTAAAAAAGAAACCCAAACAAACTGCAAAAAGATGCTCAATCTCATTTGGATTGATGTGCAAAGTAAAACAAAACAATGGTATTTTGTCCTATCAACTAGGCAAATATTAGAAAGTCTGAAAATGTCAACTATTTGCAAGGAATTTATAAAAATAAAATTCTCCTACATTACTGGTACAACAATTGGTTGTACCAGTATAAATAAATTGGTATAACAATTTCAGAGAGCGATTGGTAGCAGTCCACAAAACAAAACTAAGCAAACTTTATAATCTAGCATTGTACTTCTGGATGTAAAAACCAGAAAAAGTTCTCAAGTATGTGCACCACAAAACATGAATAATGAAAGTAATTTATCTACAGTTTGTAATACTATAAAGATGACAATAACATAATTATCTATTACAAAGGGAATAGGTTAAAAAAAAACCCACCCATGTATGTTTATAGTCATGTAATATAATACTCTATAGTGAAAAAAATTTTGAACTATATTTATATAGTTTGCCTATAGCTGTAAGAAGTTAACCATCATGAATTCTGGGCTGCAAGAGAATAAGTATTTGTCCTATTATTCTTTGTTTTTCCACATCTTTAAAATTTCTTAGGAAAAAAGCAAAGAAAAGAACATCTATTCCTATCTTATGGAAGGAACCATAAAGCCCATAAATGTCTCAGATCATAATCATATTTCCCACTTTTTGCCATTTCTCTGCCTTTGTAGGAGCAGATAATTAAGTTTTTGCATTTATAATTTAAGCATTTTTAAAAGGTTTATGGATATTCGAAACTTTTCTTTCCCTTTGTGGTCTTAAATCATCTCCAGGGCTTGGGAACATCTCTTTACAAAACCTTACACTTTTTCATTTCTACTGTTTTACTATTTCAGGTGGTTCTTCAGGAACCAAAGCCTGTTTTTCCTATTGCAAGATATTTATGAAGAGCACCAGAAACAGCAAAAATGCTTTACCACCCTTACGTTTTCCCACCAAGTCCCTTGAAATCTCAACTTTACACTGGGCACTTCATCTGATTCAAAGACAGCAGTTTAACCAGCTGCTTCACAACCACTTAAACTAAGTTCACCAACTTCTCAGCAGGAGCCTCACTAACCCACTCCCAAGCCCTTGACTAGTTCTATTATTACAAGTGTATCAATTGTAACATGTCAACTCCAGGATGACTTTGGTATTAGGACACTTTAGATTGCAAATAGCAGAAATTCAAGTCAAACTATATTAAACCAGAAATGAAGTGCATTGGTTCATATATATGGACAATCCAGGGGTTATGACTTCCTTCAGACATTGACTGACCCAGGGGCTGAAGTCAATTTTTTTATCTATCCCAGTTTTTCCGTTCTGCTACTCTCTGTGTTGGCCTCACTTTTCCTGCTATAGATGGACTTTTTCTTTGTAGTTTTGGAACATGGTTGCTAGAGGTCTAGGTTTAGCCTGTCAGAACTTAACTCTAGTGAAAGAATAGACATTTTTTTCTCAGTGCCCACATTTCAGTCCCATGAATGAGTTCTTTTCTAAAATTTTTTATTTGTTCTTTTCAGCTATATACGACAGCAGAATATATTTTGACATACATATATGGAGTATAACTTCCCATTTTTGTGGTTGTACATGATGTGGAGTTACACTGGTCATGTATTCATATATGAATGCGAAAGTTATGTCCAATTCATTCTATTGTCTTTCCTATTCCCAACCCTCCTCCCCTCCCTTCCTTGCCCTTTATCGAATCCAGTGACCTATTCTTACCTCTCCTACCCTGCTCTCCACCCCCCACCCCCAACCCTGCTTATTGTGAGTTGGCATTTGCATATCAGAGAGAACACATTCAGCCTTCAGTTTTTTGGAGATTGACTTATTTCACTTAGCATGATAATCTCCAGTTTCAACCATTTACCCACAAATGCCATAATTTCATTCTTCTTTATGGCTGAGCAATATTCCATTGTGTATATGTACCACATTTTCTTTAAATTCATCTGTTTAAGGGCACCTAGGTTGGTTCCATAGCTTAGCTATTGTGAATTGAGGCTATCTCTTCTCCAATGTATGTTTTTGGCAACTTTGTCTAAAATGAGATAACTGTATTTAAGTGGGTTTGTCTCTGTGTCTTCTATTCTGTACCATCAGTCTCCACATTTGGCGCCAATGCCGTGCTGTTCTTGTTGCTATAGCTCTGTATAATAATTTAATGTCTGGTATTGTGATGCCGCCTGCTTTTCTTTTCTCACTAAGGCTTGCTTTGGCTATTCTGGGCCTCTTATTTTTCCAAATGAGTTTCATGACTGCTTTTTCTATTTCTATGAAGAACATCAATGGAATATTAATAGAAATTCCATTAATTCATCAAATAGATTGATTCAATGATAAGGTCAAAGCCCTTATAATCCAATCATGTCCTGAAAGATCCACCTCTGGATATTTCTGAATCGGGAATTAAGTTTTCACACATGAGCTTTTGGGGGACATTTCAGATCTAAACCTGTTATAATTTGGATATGAGGTATTTTCCAAAAGCTCTTGTGTTAATGAAGGAATATTCAGAAGTGAAATGATTAGATTATGAGAGCTATAACCTAATCTATCCATTCTAATTTGTAAGAACTACACTATGCTGGGTGGTAACTGCAGGCAAATAGGGCATGGCTGGAGGGAGTAGGTCAGAGGGGACCTGCCCTTGGGAGTTATAGCTTTCTCTCAGGCTCCTCACTGTCTTTTTCTGCTTCCCTGCCATGTGAGAAGAGTCGCTTTCCTCTGCCTTGCTCTTCTGCCATGATATTTAGCCTCACTCAGGCTCAGAGCAATGGTGTTGGCCAACCATGGACTGAACCTCTGAAACCATTAGCCCAAAATAAGTTTTTCCAGGTATTTTGGTCACAGAAAGGAAAAACCAACTAACACAAAACCATAACAGGTTCTGATATACTTGTTTGGGCTGACTATCTACCCCTTGGATGAAGTACAGCTGCCAGAAGGAATGGGCACTATGATAATACCCTAACCAGTCCAAATGGAATGGGAAGTAGGTGCTTTCCTAATTGGGTGGTTCTTTGGAGAATAAGGATGGAACTTTGAAAGAAAATGACATTTTCTGGAGGCCAGAATGGTGGTAGTAGGACCAATATGATAGGAAGTAGCAGTTCCAAAACTCCAGATAATGGCCCCCAAACAAAGACATCTAAGGTGTATATGAAACTAGGTATGGTAACTAAACAATAATAGAGAAGTCTTTGGCATGAACTGGCCCAGAAGTGAATGTGAGACAAACTTCTCCTTCCCCCAAATACATAGAAGATTTGGAATGGGGTCAGGAATATGTCTCTGCTTTTGTATGCTGAAGATTTTCAGATAGCACACCTCATAGGCCTTCTACTGTTTTTTTCTCCTTTTCACCCTTCTAGTTCTTTGGCCCCATTCTCTATTCCTCCTTTTATTCTCCTCTACTTCTCATGCCCACTTCCCTTCCTTTCTGACTCACTTTCCATCTTCTCCTGAGAACCACAATATTTTTGGTAAAATATCCAACTCTAGACTTTTGGGGGAAGACTGTCATCATTTTGCACATGATTGAACAAAAGAAGACTAACTCTTCATTGCTGTGATACAATAAGAACTGTTTTTTCCATTTCAAAGTATGTGATTAAAGACAATGATGAGAAGGACAGAGATAACAATACTGGAACATACCTAACATACTAGAATATATTTGTGAAATACAAAGATACTTCCTTGAAGAAAAAAAAAACTGGGAACACACTGTGTTGTAACTGTGAACTGTGGGAACTGTGTTGGAAGAGGCTACATCCTTGAGTATCTTGACCTCTTTATGCAGCTACTGGCACATGATCCTAAGACACCAAAAAGTCTTCTGAAGACCTAAATGCAGGATGCCTTCAGTAGTTACCCTGACAGTCTCAACAAGCAAGAAGACTCTAAAGTCTGTAGAATTGGGATTCATTCTGTGCAAATTTGGCTAGTAGCCACTTGTCCCAGAAGTTTAACTTTGGACCTGGCCATACCCATAGTTGCTCCACACGTCCAGGTGCAGCTTTAGTTCCAGTGTCCAACAGGGGAAGGGTCAAGGAAGAGCTTTCCTCCCACTTTCTATTGATTTCACAGCTTTATAGACAAATGGAAGTATGAATGCTTTTTTACTCTCCCAGGGGAAACATCTGCCCTTCCTGCATGTGTCCATGCTGTGAAAAGGGAGATTATAGAGTACTGCTCTACAGCCTGCTTCCTCCGTAGCTGATCACCAGGCAAAATGTCAGAGCAGCTGGAGCTCATCAATTCACCCTCTGTGATTTCAAATACCAATTAGGACTGTGAACTCCTAATTGCCTCATTTCTAGCCACATTTTAAAGTAATTAATAAGTAATTGAGTAATGCGTTAATAATAGCTTTAATCATTTTTCTAATGATCAGCTCCTACATATAGTTGTCTGTATGACCCATGGGGAGCATTGCATCTCAGGTCACATCTTGTTAATAGCCCCTAAGCAATCATTTCTGACCAAGGCAATTTGCTTTCCTTCCCAAAGTAGTCACACACACACACACACACACACACACACACACACACACACCAAACAACAAAACAAACTCTTCAAACAAAAATCTGTCAGACCTCTGTTTTCCTTTTCTTCCCTTCTCCTACATACCCTATGCTGTCCTCTCATCCAATGTATTCTCCCACTGAAACTCAGGAGGTGTCAACATCCAGGAGAAATTTCTAATCACAGTGAAGTCTACTCCTGAACACACACTTCTTTCACTGATAAGAACATTTACCAGGCCGCCCAGTTTTGTTTCATCATAAATACAACTTATATAACTATTAGAAAAAAAGGTACTTATTAACCTTTGGGGTTTGATTCAAAGGGAAGTATGGCCACTATAAAACTACCCAGACCACCAAGAAAGCTATAGGCAAGAGGTACAGACAGACATAAATAGAACTTAAAAATGGACTAAACTTGCTCTCATGATGATCTCTAAGAATTGAGACCCAGGGTAACCAGGTCATTTAGAAATGGGTCACCAACCTTCAGACTTCAGGATTATGGGACTTGGGTACAGGAACTCCAAATCTGATAACACTGAAAAAAGAGTCTAGTTCTGTGCGTGTGGAGATGATATTATTGGAGACTAACTTACAGGGTCTGGTTGGCATAGGGTTTTTCAGGCAAGGTCTTATTATTTTTTCTTTCTCTTGGATTCATAACTTCTTTCTCTCCCATTGGTCTTTTTGATTCAGAATATAATATACTGAAGTATCTCCTTTCAAAAGCACAGCAAAAATCAACTCTTCTCTGCCTTTCCTCTCTCCGATAGCAACTACCTAGAGTTATCTAAAGGCACTTCCTCTACACACAGGCCCACCCCAATGTGCAGACAGTTCAATAATGTTTATAATAGTATTTATCAAGGAGGTGTGAGGTGTCAGATTGGGGCGAAAAGTACCAAGGGTGGATATGGTAAGGCACAGCCATATAGTTTCTACCTCTAATCCCTGCCCCTGGTTGAGAACTACTGCTTTAGAATTACATCATGCTAACGTCTCATTTTGGATTATTTTGATTAGTCTTCCAAATTCCAAAATCAAAATGTAATTCTTGTAGTTACATTAAAAATCTGGGAGACATGAAGTGATTTATAACATATACTCTCTTCCTTAGGTTGAGTACCCCAGAAACAGACTCTGTAACCAAGATTTGATTTAAAGCAGGAGGTTTATTAAAGTCTATTCTTAGGAATAATACCCATAAGGCAAAAGAAAAACTGGTATCTGCCATGGAAAAGTTTAAAGGGGGATGTAATTACACTGAGGTTTCAGCTAGTCTTTTGGAGGTTCTGAAGCTGGGGTAGCCCTTAGATGTCCTGAATTCCCCTGCACTGGAGGGAAGGTTGGGTCTTGATTCCTCTACAATGACTAGTGCAATGCAGGTTGTCCACAAAAGGAGCATAACTTTTGACAAGCATAATTTCTGGGTAGGGACGCAACCATAAACAACCAGAATTCAACTTTCCTGGCAGCTGGAAAGAAAGGTTCTACATGATACTCTCCAGTATCTAGTACAGTCACCCTTCCTCCCCACCCTGTTCAAGTCTTGCCCATTCTTTCTTATGCATAGGAATGGTGGGTGACTGACAACACTGAGGTGTCATTCTTCATTTGCCTCAACTCACTCTGGGGACAAGTTAACTCATTCTTCCCCTCCACCACCACCTTTCTAAGAATTTGACTCTATTCACTTCCAACAATAACCAGTCACATTTTTTTCTTTTCAGAGACTTCCTTCTAATCTCAGGAACTTCCTCTTACATCTGTTAAAAGGGTGACTAACCAAAGTCAAATGCAATTCTAAGGGAAGAGATTGGAACTCTTCTACGTCCTTTGGCTATCATTCCCATTAATCAAAATTTCAGTGACTTACTAATTGTCAAAATAAAAAGGCACTTTTAGTCCTCAGCATGTTTGACATTTATAGAATATGACTTTATTTTATATTTTGAATCTCCTTTCTCTTCCTTCCCCACATTTTCCTTTACCTCAAATTCTCCTCATGTTTTTTTTTTTACCTCTCTGGCTCTTGTGCCTGAGACTCTAGATTCCCCTCTTCTGTCTATCCCTAAATATCAATATTGTATCTAGACTATATTAATACCCCCAAATTGTATTTAGTATTATTCAGTCAGCTTTTCATCACTGTGACCAAAATCCAGACAAGAATAACTTAAAGGAGGAAAAATTTATTTTGGGTTCACTATTTCAGAGGCTTAGTTAGCCTGCTCCATTATTGTGGGTTTGAGATGAGGCAGAAGATCATGGGCAGAGGAAAGCTACACAGCTCATGGTGGTTGGGAAACGGAGATAGAGAGGGAAGAGCTGGGGAATAAGATATATAATCCCAAGGCCCAGTTGGCTCCAGTAACCCTCCTCCTCCAGCCACATCCCACCTGTATACAGTTACCACCCACCACAGTAATTGTTTCAAATTAGGATGGGCTGATTAAGTCACAGCTCTCATAATCTAATATTTTCATCTCTGAACATTTCTGCATTGACACAGGTGCTTTTGGAGGACACCTCATAACCAAATCATAGCTAGTATTATCATTCTTTTCATATCAACCATATGCTGTTGATGTCCATATCATAGATCTTGCTCAATATGTCCTTACTGAACAATGTTGCTATGTATGTATGATGAATGAGTGTATGTATTGAACATACATGGGTGTATATGCTCAGATGTCTTAGACAAGTTAAACAATATGTCCTGTTTTTTCTTCAACCCATATCTCCTCCTATATCCCCTGCTTGAGGTAATATATCACCAGACACACGCATCACTATGCCACTCCAGGCTCTGGCTTCTTCTACTCATCCCACATGGAATCAAATACTAACTCTATTTATTCTACTTGATAAGTAGCTTTCAAGTCTCTCCACTCTCCACATTGTTACTGACTCTAGTAGAAGTCTCATAAATTCTCACCTATCTCTTTAATAGCTTCCTAATGGGTTTCCTCACTCCATTCTCCCTTCCTCCAATTCATTTCCTACACTTCTGCCAGAACAATCTGCTTAAAACACATGTCTAGTATTATTGCTCTTTCCTTAAAAGCCTTCAACTTCCAATTGCTTTCTGGATAATGTTCAAACTCTTTTCATTGCATTAATACACCTCATAATCTGGCTCCTGCCCAGCTGTTTGAGCTTTATCTCTTGCCATACTTCATTGCAGACATACCAGACACTTCATAATTTCCAGAATCTATCATGTTTCTTAGATCACCATGTGTTACTCCTGCTATTTCAGAAGTCAGTAACATTTTCCTATTATTTCTTATCTGATTATATTATCCAAGAAAAAGAACTATAGGAATGACAGCCGTTTGGTAAATTTTACATGAACATTCTGTGGTCCATATGATTGGACAGGTGGAGAGAGAGGAAGCAGACCGTGGTCAATTCTTAGAGATAAAGTAATGTACCTCCGTTATTTTAACTGTAATTTTAGGAAAAAGAAAGTATAAAAGATATTTAGAATTCTGAGAAGATAGAAACCTAAGTTCAATTTGCTACTGAGACAATCCAACAAAGATTGAAGGAGAATCACAGCCAAATTATTATCACTGGAAAACAGAGAGGGACTGAACTGAAATTCCTGCAACTTCAGGTGCATAAAGAGACATTAGTAGGGGATTAAAGAACTTCCGTGTGCCCACTGTCTGCCTCTGTTGCCGAATACAGGTAGAAGCTGGCCAGGTGGCACTTCTCTCAGTTTCTTGCTCAGGTTTGGGCTAACTGCATCTAGTCACCCTACCTTCCTGGAAAGATAAGCTCTGAGCCAAAACTACCCATAGCTGCCTGCCTCCATCTACAGGCCCACTTAGCAGTCACATTTCTAACCTTTACAGTCTCTGAAGGAATTAACATGTCCATTGACTGGGACTCCCACTCTGTCATCTAAGAGGAGCTTGCAGTACTTTATCTCTTAGGAGACACCCACATGGGGTGAAGATCTATGCACTTACCTGTCATTTGTGGAAGGATCTACCCACCTTTCATCTTTGATCTTTTGGAAAAAATCCAACTGCTGTTTCTCTATGTCTGTAGAAGACAGAATTACACAGGATTTGAAGAAAGCCTCTCCCATGAAGGGTTAGGGGAACTCTTAGCTCCTCAATAGGTAAAAATCATGGAGCAATTAAAACAAATTAGCTTCTTCACAGTAAAGGAAACAATCAAGAGTGTGAAGAGAGAGCCTACAGAATGGGAGAGAATCCTTACCACATGCACCTCAGATAGAGCACTAATCTCCAGGATATATAAAGAACTCAAAAAACTTAACACCAAAAACCAAATAGCCCAATCAGATGGGCAAAGGAACTGAACAGGCACTTCACAGAAGAAGAAATATGAATGGTTAACAAATACATGAAAAAATGTTCAACATCTCTAGCAATTAGAGAAATGCAAATTAAAGCTACATTGAGATTCCATCTCACTCCAGTTAGAAGGGCAACTATCAAGAAAATAAGTAACAAATGCTGGTAAGGATGTGGGGAAAAGGATACACTCTGGAAAGTAGTGTGGAAATTCCTTTTAAAAACTAGGAGTAGAACCACCATTTGACACAGTTATCCCACTCCTTGGTATATATTTCAAAGGATTTCAAATTGGCATACTACAGTGGTGCAGCCACATCAATGTTTATAGCTGCACAATTCACAATAGCTAAGTTATGGAGCCAAACTAGATGCCCATTAATTGATGAACGGATAAAGAAATTATGATATATATATATACAATGGATTATTACTAAGTCATAAAGAAGAATGATTTTATGACTTCTGCTGTTAAATGGATGGATCTGGAGACTATCATGCTAAGTGAAATAAGCCAATCCCCAAAAAGGTCAAGTGTTCTCTCTGATATGTGGATGCTAACACGCAACGAGGGGTGGGAGGAGAAGAATAGAAGTTCATTGGATTAGACAAAGGGGAATGAAGGGAAGGGAGGTGATTTGGGAATAGGAAAGACAATGGAATAAATCTGATACAAATTTCCTGTGTACATATATGGTTATGTACAACCACAAGACTGTGATCCCAATTAGAATAAGATATACTCCATGTTTGCTTAAATATGTCAAAATATACTCTACTGTCATATATATCTAAAAAGAACAAATTAAAAAAATAAAATAAAACAAATTAGCACTTCAAAGTAGAGAATTACACTGAACAGTTGGTAAATAGTTTAATATTGTAAAAAATTATTAATGTTGAAAATAGCAGAAGGCTTTAAAAATTCTAGATCCGGTTTTATGTTCATGGACTATTACACCATTAAGACACAACAGACTTCCATAATAAAGAACAATTTAATAATAAGAAAATGTTTTTTGATATAAAAAGTTTGTTTTGTCAAAATTAGAAGTTCAATAGAGGCAATGAATAGAAGAATATATGTTACCAAAAACAAAATTCAGGATTTAATTATTGAAATAAATAATTCTCCCAGAATACAGGGCAAGAAGATAAGAGAAAATATGAGAAAACTCATGGAGAATAAATTTAGGCCCTCCAATATCTAAATAATGGGAACATACAGAGGAAAGAGCTGATGAGAGATAGCAATAAAAATTGAACTGGAAGAAAATTTCTCTGAGCTGAAAAACCATATACTATGCAAGATAGTTGAAAATTATCTACACACACTTAGGCATATTCTAGTAACATTTTGGAAACAAGTGATAAAGTCTAAATGTTTCCACACAGAAAAAAGCAATTTCCCAAAAAGAAGAACCAGACTGGCACCAATATCTTCTTCATTTATGATATTGGAAATACAGTATCAATGGAACAATATCAGTGTTTTTTAAAAAAACAAATGGTAATTCTACATCTCCATTTCCAGTCAAATTTTGTTCATTCATGAAAGCAAGAAATTCCTATTTTTAGATGTGCAAAAACTCAAAGTATCACACTCATATTTCCTTTCTAAAAAAAAAGAAACTCACCAAAGTCAAATGAAAATTGCATTAGCATAAAGATCTTAAGATACCAAAAATTAAAGAGAGCAAAAAAGAAACAGTATCAATCAGAGACTGATGGCAATTCAATTTAAATAATAATTGCTATTATGGTCCTAAAATATGTTAGAATTGTTAAGAAAAAACTCTTCAAATTAAAAAAAGCAATGTAAATGGGAATGAATACCAATATAAGAGTAAATTATATTTACTCTTGCTGGTTCCCAAGCTTAAGTGTTGCTTCTATTCACTTCCTACCTATTTAAAATTATGAGAATCAAGGGCAAATTATTTAACCTCTTATGTATTGGCTTCCTCCTCAATATAATGAGGTGGAGACTAATATCAGCTTCATAGGGTTGTTCTGAAGAATAAATAAGTTAGTACATGTAAAGGATTTAGAAGAGTGTTTAGCATAGAGTAAGTGCCTAAGACAGATCATCTATTATCATCATCATTATCATCAATTCCATTATTATTACTACATCATTGAGAGGGCAGAAACACAATTACTATTTCATTCTTAACACTACCAAAAAACAACAAAGGTTTGAAATGTTCATTTAAATTAAGTAAGCCAATGGAAAACTTGAAATACGATAGAACTCTGAAATCAATTGAAGAAAAGGGGAACAAAGACAACTTGATTAATCCAGCTAATTGACCAACATGAGAATTCAGCACAAGGAACTTGTTTGAGGGATGATTAGAAACTCAATTTTGAACACACTGAACTTAAGGTGTTTCTTAGGCAATTTGATACATAGGACTCAGCCTTAACAGAGTTCTGGGCTAGGGATGTATATTTTAGAAAATGAAAATTCACACATGTAGTTAAAGCATGGGAGGATTTCAAGAAGAGGATTAGGGTAAAGTATGACTGAAAGGTCTGATAAATAGTTTGTTTTGGTCTCAAAGAGATTACTGAGAACAGGCCATATCATAGTATACTGAGGAGGTGGTTGGTGCCCTGGAAGCATGGAGAATCAGATGGTTAAACTGAGTCCCCCCACCTGGGACCAACCGTACTCAAGGAAGAATATGTGCAGAGGTAGAAACACTCTCACATGAAATAACATTCAAGAAATAGGACACAGGACATGGGGCCAAAAGGCAGTCTTCTACTTGTTCATTCAACAAGTATCTATTGAACACCATGTGTCAGATGCTGGGCTGGACTCTGAGATGTGCTGGTGAATACAACACATCTTTGCTGCCGCCAGGGGGTACTAATGTCTATAACCATAAGAAAACTAGTCTCTCCTCAACTCATCAAGAGGGAGAAGTGTCCTTCCAGGCAGTGAATCAGCAAGTTAAATGCTGGGATTTAAGGAGACTCTGACTTCTTTTTTTAGTTTGTTAGAGAGAAATGTTTTTTTGTATCAATATTTTATGTCCTGGGATATAGAACAGTCAACATTTTTACAGTTTGTGTTTCATATCCTGTGTATCCCAGGAAAAGAAGCCCTCTTTTACTAAGAATGTGGACCGCCTACTTAAACTTCATTCTTAGATAAGCACATTGCAAGAAAAAATCTCTGCAG
Organism: Sciurus carolinensis; assembly: GCF_902686445.1. Taxonomy (NCBI): domain Eukaryota; kingdom Metazoa; phylum Chordata; class Mammalia; order Rodentia; family Sciuridae; genus Sciurus; species Sciurus carolinensis. The sequence continues at coordinate 69,262,734 of NC_062223.1, forward strand.
GTTCCCTGCAGACTGTGAGTCACCTATGCAGGAGAAAGTCTGAGTATTTCTTAGGAACATCCCTCTCTCTCCATCTACCTCAAATCAACCTCAGGAAGGATACAGGTTAAGGGGATGCCTTCTTTTGCAGTTCTTGTGAGTACTCTACCATGGATTCAAATTTTAGTTGTCAATCTTGTGTGACAATTGCCTGTGTAACTGCACTTTCTCATATGATGGTGCTGTGTTCTCTGTTGCAGGAAGAGTGCAGTGACCATTTTTTATCCATTGCTTTGAGTGCATGCTGGAAGCCTGTTAATTCAGAATTCCATGTATAAAATCTGAAGATGGACTACATGATAGGACTGGGGGCTATAGCAGGGAAATCTTTACTCAAAGGTGTAAGGTCAGGGAGCACCAAAATCAAAGATACTCACAAAGACCAGGTGGGAGTAAAAACTCTGAATAGGGCCAGGAGGAAATGACCTAAATTTCTTAAAATTCAAATTCGATATTAAATTCAGGGTATGGGTGAAGGAGAGAAAAATTAGGAAAGATGAAAGTAAAAGCAACAGGCAAAGAAGGGTTGGTGATTGCCTTTCTGAAACTGCTTATAGTTTGAGATAATATTTGCAGAATTTCCAAACTCTATTGAAGTTGTGTGTGCTCAACCACCATGAGTATGAAGTCGTTTTCTTGGAGTATTAAGTCAGAGGAAGTCTTTGTGGGTTTTAGAAAAAATGAGGACATAAATTTGTACTAGCTCTAATACACATCTGCCCTAGTTTCCTGGAAAATTACTACTATTTGGTTGCAGGATATTCTTAATAACAGATACATTATTGTGAATGTAACCATTTCTTTATTGTTGAAAATTTATGTAATTTCTGTTTTTCACTAATATTATACTATGATTAACATCTTTGTACATGCATTCCTGTTTCTTTTTTTTTTTTAAAGAATATTTCATGTTTATTTTTTTATTTATTTTTTTATTTTTTTACGTTTACATAGGGTAATGATGTTTATTTTATTTTTCCCCTCCCCCCCACCCTTCCCACCCCTCTTTTCCCTCTACACAGTCCTTCTTTCCTTCATTCCTACCGCTCTCCTTAGCCTAACTCTAAACCTAACCCTAAACCTAATGCTAGCCCCTCCCACCCCCCATTATATGTCCTCATCCGCTTATCAGCGAGATCATTCGTCCTTTAGTTTTTTGAGATTGGCTTATCTCACTTAGCATGATATTCTCCAATTTCGACCATTTGCCTACAAATGCCATAATTTTATCATTCTTCATTGCGGAGTAATATTCCATTGTATAAATATGCCACAGTTTCTTTATCCATTCATCAACTGAAGGGCATCTAGGTTGGTTCCACAATCTGGCTATGGTGAATTGAGCAGCAATGAACATTGATGTGGCTGTATCTCTGTAGTATGCTGATTTTAAGTCCTTTGGGTATAGGCCAAGGAGTGGGATAGCTGGGTCAAATGGTGTTTCCATTCCAAGCTTTCTGAGGAATCTCCACACTGCTTTCCAGAGTGGCTGCACTAATTTGCAACCCCACCAGCAATGTATGAGTGTTCCTTTTTCACCACATCCTCGCCAACACCTATTGTTGCTTGTATTCTTGATAATTGCCATTCTAACTGGGGTGAGATGGAATCTTAGGGTAGTTTTGATTTGCATTTCCCTTATTACTAGGGATGTTGAACATTTTTTCATATATCTGTTGATTACTTGTACATCTTCTTCTGTGAAGTGTCTGTTCATTTCCTTAGCCCATTTGTTGATTGGATTATTTACATTCTTCGTGTAGAGTTTTTTGAGTTCTTTATAGATTCTGGAAATTAGCGCTCTATCTGAGGTATGGTTGGCAAAGATATTCTCCCACTCTGTAGGCTCTCTCTTCACATTTCTGATAGTTTCCTTTGCTGAGAGAAAGCTTTTTAGTTTGAATCTATCCCAGTTGTTGATTCTTGCTTTTATTTCTTGTGCTATGGGAGTCCTGTTAAGGAAGTCTGATCCTAAGCCAACAAGTTGAAGATTTGGACCTACTTTTTCTTCTATAAGATGCAGGGTCTCTGATCTGATTCCGAGGTCCTTGATCCATTTTGAGTTGAGTTTTGTGTAGGGTGAGAGATAGGGGTTTAATTTCATTCTATTGCATATGGATTTCCAATTCTCCCAGCACCATTTGTTGAAGAGGCTATCTTTTCTCCATTGCATATTGTTGGAACCTTTGTCTAGTATGAGAAAATTGTATTTATTTGGGTTTGTGTCCATGTCCTCTATTCTGTACCATTGATCTACCTGTCTATTTTGGTACCAATACCATGCCGTTTTTGTTACTATTGCTTTGTAGTAGAGTTGAAGATCTGGTATTGCAATAACCCCTGCTTCGCTCTTGCTACTGAGGATTGCTTTAGCTATTCTAGGTTTTTTATTCTTCCAGATGAATTTCATAATTGCTTGCTCTATTTCTGCAAGGTACATCATTGGGATTTTAATTGGAATTGCATTGAATCTGTATAGCACTTTAGGTAGTATAGCCATTTTGACGATATTAATTCTGCCTATCCAGGAACATGGGAGATCTTTCCATCTTCTAAGGTTTTCTTGAATTTCTTTCTTTAGTGTTCTGTAGTTCTCATTGTAGAGGTCTTTCACCTCTTTTGTGAGATTGATTCCCAAGTATTTTATTTTTTTCGATGCTATTGTGAATGGGGTAGTTTTCCTAATTTCTCTTTCTGAAGATTCATCACTTATGTATAAAAATGCATTGGATTTATGAGCATTGATCTTGTAACCTGCTACTTTACTGAATTCACTTATGAGTTCTAAAAGTTTTCTGGTGGAATTTCCAGGTTCCTCTAAATATATAATCATGTCATCAGCGAACAGGGATAGTTTGAGTTCTTCTTTTCCTATTCGTATCCCTTTAATTTCTTTGGTTTGTCTGATTGCTTTGGCTAGAGTCTCTAGGACGATGTTGAATAGAAGCGGTGAAAGAGGGCATCCCTGCCTTGTTCCAGTTTTTAGGGGGAACGCTTTCAGTTTTTCACCATTTAGAATGATATTAGCCATGGGCTTAGCGTAGATTGCCTTTATAATGTTTAGGAATGTTCCCACTACCCCAATTTTTTCTAGTGTTTTGAGCATGAAGGGATGCTGTATTTTATCAAATGCTTTTTCTGCATCTATTGAAATAATCATGTGATTCTTAACTTTAAGTCTGTTGATATGGTGAATGACATTTATTGATTTCCGAATGTTGAACCAACCTTGCATCCCTGGGATAAAACCCACTTGATCGTGGTGCACTATCTTTTTAATATATATTTGTATGCGATTTGCTAAAATTTTGTTGAGAATTTTTGCATCGATGTTCATTAAGGATATTGGTCTGAAATTTTCTTTCCTCGATGTGTCTCTGTCTGGTTTAGGTATCAGGGTGATATTGGCTTCATAGAACGAGTTTGGTAGGGTTCCCTCCTCTTCTATTTCATGGAATAGTTTGAGGAGTATTGGAATGAGCTCTTCTTTAAAGGTTTTGTAGAACTCGGCTGAGAACCCATCTGGTCCTGGACTTTTCTTTGTTGGTAGGCTTTTGATGACCTCTTCTATTTCATTGCTTGAAATTGGTTTATTTAAGTTGTGTATGTCCTCCTCGTTCAGTTTAGGTAGTTCATATGTCTCTAGAAATTTGTTGATGTCTTCGAGGTTTTCTGTTTTGTTGGAGTATAGATTTTCGAAATAGCTTCTAATTATGTTTTGTATTTCACTCGTGTCTGTTGTGATGTTTCCTTGTTCATTCCGAATTTTAGTAATTTGAGTTTTCTCCCTCTTTCTCTTTGTTAGTGTGGCTAAGGGTTTATCAATTTTATTTATTTTTTCAAAGAACCAACTCTTTATTTTGTTAATTTTTCCGATTGTTTCTTTTGTTTCGATTTCGTTGATTTCGGCTCTGATTTTAACTATTTCCTGTCTTTTACTACTTTTGGTATTGGTCTGCTCTTCTTTTTCTAGTGCTTTGAGCTGTAGTGTTAAGTCGTTTATTTGTTGATTTCTACTTCTTTTTTTTAATGCACCCCATGAAATAAATCTTCCTCTAAGTACTGCTTTCATAGTGTCCCAGAGATTTTGATATGATGTGTCTTTGTTCTCGTTTACTTCTAAGAATTTTTTTATTTCCCTCCTGATGTCTTCTGTTATCCATTCATCATATAATAGTGTATTATTTAGTCTCCAGGTATTGGAGAAGTTTCTGTTTTTTATTCTGTCATTCATTTCTAATTTCAATCCATTATGATCTGATAGAGTACAAGGTAGTATCTCTATCTTCTTGTATTTGCTAACAGTAGCTTTGTGGCATAAAATATGGTCTATTTTAGAGAAGGATCCATGTGCTGCTGAGAAGAAAGTGTATTCGTTCTTTGTTGGATGGTATATTCTATATATGTCCGTTAAGTCTAAATTGCTGATTGTGTTGTTGAGATCTATAGTTTCTTTATTCAATTTTTGTTTGGACGATCTATCCAGTGGTGAGAGAGGTGTGTTAAAATCGCCCAGTATTATTGTGTTGTGGTCTATTTGATTTCTGGAATTGAGAAGGATTTTTTGATGTACGTGGATGAGCCAATGTTCGGGGCATAGATATTTATGATTGTTATGTCTTGCTGATTTATGCTTCCCTTAAGCAGCATGTAATGTCCTTCTTTATCCCTTCTGACTAGTTTTGGTTTGAAGTCCACATTATCTGAGATGAGGATGGATACTCCAGCTTTTTTGCTGTGTCCGTGTGCATGGTATGTTTTTCCCCATCCTTTCACCTTTAGTCTATGGGTGTCTCTTTCTATGAGATGAGTCTCTTGCAGGCAGCATATTGTTGGATTTTTCTTTTTAATCCAATCTGCCAGTCTGTGTCTTTTGATTGATGAATTCAGGCCATTAACATTCAGGGTTATTATTGTGATATGATTTGTATTCCCAGTCAATTGACTCATATTTGTTTTTGACATGATTTGGTTTCTCCTTTATTTGGCTATTCCTTTAGGCTAGCGCCTCCTGTTGCTGATTTGCATCGTTGTTTTTCATCTCTTCCTCATGGAATATTTTGCTGAGAATGTTCTGTAATGCTGGCTTTCTTTTTGTAAATTCCTTTAGCTTTTGTTTATCATGGAAGGATCTTATTTCATCGTCAAACCTGAAGGTAAGTTTTGCTAGGTATAAGATTCTTGGTTGGCATCCGTTTTCTTTCAGGGCTTGGTATATGTTGTTCCAGGCCCTTCTAGCTTTTAGGGTCTGGATTGAAAAATCTGCTGATATTCTTATTGGTTTCCCCCTGAATGTAATTTGGTTCTTTTCTCTCGCGGCCTTTAAAATTCTGTCTTTATTTTGTATGTTAGGTATTTTCATAATAATGTGCCTTGGTGTGGGTCTGTTGTAATTTTGTATGTTTGGAGTTCTATAAGCCTCTTGTACTTGGTTTTCCATTTCATTCTTCAGATTTGGGAAATTTTCTGTTATTATTTCATTGAATAGATTGTTCATTCCTTTGGTTTGTTTCTCTAAGCCTTCCTCAATCCCAATAAATCTTAAATTTGGCCTTCTCATGATATCCCACAACTCTTGTAGATTCTGTTCATGATTTCTTACCATCTTTTCTGTTTGGCCAACTTTGCTTTCAAGATTAAATAATTTGTCTTCAATGTCTGAGGTTCTGTCTTCCAGGTGTTCTATCCTATTGGTTATGCTTTCTATGGAGTTTTTAACTTGGTTTATTGTTTCCTTCATTTCAAGGATTTCAGTTTGGTTTTTTTTCAGTATCTCTAACTCTTTATTGAAATGATCTCTTGCTTCCCATATTTGGTCTTTTAAATGTTTATTGGTGCGATCATTTAATGCCTGCATTTGCTCTTTCATCTCCTCCTTCAATGCCTGCATTTGCTCTTTCATCTCCTCATTAGCTTCCCTGATCGTTTTAATTACGTACATTCTGAACTCCCTTTCTGACATTTCTTCTGCTGTGCTGTCATTAGGTTTTATTGATGTAGTATCTAGGTTTGTTTGGGACATTTTCTTCCCTTGTTTTCTCATATTGGTCAGTTGTCAGTGGAACCCTGAGATATTGCAGTTTTCCACTATTGGCTTATAGTGTCCCAGTAGATTTCCAGTGTATCACCTCCCAGCCTTCAGTAGCCTGATGTCTTGGAGGAATCTGATAAAGCAGCTCATCCGAAGAAAACTGCCCCTAGCCCCCTACTGGTTCCACGGTTTGGAACTGGCTCTGTGCGGAAATGCTCTCACTGTGGGCCTGCACCGTGCAGCTGGCCGTGTGGGAAGAGCCCACTGCCGGAGTGTGGAAGGCTACCTTGGGAAGACTCTAGCTGCCCTGCCCGGCTCCGCTAAGCCACCTCTATCTGGGCCTGCCACCCAGGCTGAGCTTTACCCAGTGGGCAGACTCACCCGTGGCTCTATTTCAGTCCGAGTCTCTCAATGCCTCCCCCTCTTAGCTCCTGGGTTCTGGAGCGACTGGGGGTGCAGTCTCCCTCTAGGCCGCCATCTTGGATCGCCCCGTGAAGAGAGTCCGCAGCCGGAGTGGGCAGAGCCGCCTGAAGAGGTCTCTGGCTGCCCTGCCCTAATCCCAGAGGCTGCCTGCAGATCGAGGCTCTCCGCTGGTTCGTTGCCAGAGTACACTGCGCTGCAAAGGCTCCGGGACTCGGAGCTTGTTCTGGTCAGAAAGGCTCTCACTAGCGGACCAGTTCCATTCCGAGAACCTGGAGAAGCTGGCTGTGTGGGCGGGGCCCACCGCCGGAGTGCGCAGGGCTGCCTGTGGATGACTCTAGCTGCCCTGCCTGGCTCCGCTAAGCCACCTCTATCTGGGCCTGCCACCCGGGCTGAGCTTTACCCAATGGGCAGACTCACCCGTGGCTCTATTTCAGTCCGAGTCTCTCAATGCCTCCCCCTCTTAGCTCCTGGGTTCTGGAGCGACCGGGGGTGCAGTCTCCCTCTAGGCCGCCATCTTGGATCGCCCCTGCATTCCTGTTTCTATTAAATATTACAGTATATCCTTAAGATAGATACAATTATACAATTTTAAGAAAGAATGTAACCTAATCAGATCTCTATCTTAGAAAGATAATTCCAAATGAAAGGAAAAAAGAAGTAGACACAAGGAGATCAAATAGCATCTGAACAGCAATAATTCAGGTAATAATTATAACTGAAGAACTAAGGAATCGGAAGAACCAGTAGCTATGAAAGGAAGAACAGATAGAACAAATGAGCAGGTGCAGAAGGAGGAGAGAGGAGAGGGCTTTAGAAAATTCCTTGGTTTCTTACCAGGCAAACCTTTCAATGTAAGGTACCCATGAGACATAAATAAGAGAAATTAATTATCTGGCTGGGACATAACAAGTCTAAAACACAGGAAATGTATGAAGCAGAAGGCATAGTTGTTATTTGTCTACATATAGGTGATACTTGAAACTGTAATTGCATAGCTATGAGTACCCAGGAATATTGTGTAGAGAAAAGAGGTCGAGAAAGGCCAGATTCCTGGGAAACTCAAAATAATAGGGGAGGGCAGAGAAAGAAGAGCCTCTGTTCCTTCAAAGTAAATGTCACTGATATTTAAGAACCAAAATGTGGATATGGAGTGATTATTCATATTATCTTAGAGAAACCAAGTGGGAGGGGGGTCTAAAAAATGCAATATTTCCTAATGCTAAAACTAGGTCCGATTAGATAAGGAGTAGAAAATAATTGGTATCAAAGTTTATCTGACTTCAGTAGTTCTTATTTCCAAATTGGATAGAATCAGATTCTCAGTGAATCATTATGGGGCAAACACATAAGGAATGCTTGTTTTATGCCTAAAATTCACAAAATCATACATATCAAATAGATTTAATTCTACTATAATAATATTGACTATTGATGTTTTATATATTTACACCATGTAACACATACTTGTTTTAAAACGATGATTTAAAAATTTTAAATGGTATTTAAATTTTTACTAGGACTTTTAATTCTTTATTATACCCCCCAAAATACTTTTGACTTGTTATTTTTTCTTACTATTTATTGTATTTATTTAATTAAATCTAAGATATATTTGAAGTACCCAATAGGCACTTAATAAATGTTATTGACTTATTCATTGGACAAATCAGTAAATCAATGAGTCTAAAAATCTTAGCTCAGACACAAAGATTTATCTTCCTTCCTTGAAAGACATATTCAATGCTATGCTACATATCCTGGGAGCACAGATGCAGCCAGAGGCAGTGTAATACAACTGAGTGAGATGGTGAACATGATAGTCACTTATTCTGTGCCAGGTGCTGGAACAAGGATGTTACATATATCTCCCCATCTACCAGAATCTATATCTTTCTTCTTTCTCTTCCTTCTTTCCTGTAGATGAATACCTACTGTACCTACTGGTAAAGGCCAGCCCCTTTACCGATGGCCTCAGTTGAATGTGCATATATGTTTAACACCCTACTCTCCTGGTACATGCAGACTTCCAAACACTGGATGATTGTAGTCAATATTTATCATTGTGCATATGGAACAGTTTATGTTGGGCTGGTATAGTATACAGTGACTGTGAAGGAGCATGCAGGTTGATGAACCTGGGCTGTCATAGTATATACAGACTGTTAGAATATAAGGAAACTAACATATGGTAAGCTGTCACATTGTATTCTGCTCTGCTAATATGCTTAGTATCTACTGGGCTGTCATGATAGATGTAGAGCAATACAAAATGCCTCCCTCTATACACAGTAAAATGTCATTTATGGTTCATGCCAGGCTATCATGGTATATACTGAGCTGTCAAAACACATGCAGAACTTGTCAGATCCTGGACCATCACAGTTATATTGCTTGCTATTATACATACATTCTGACATTATCTGGCCTGTTGTAGCAAATCTGAATCTGTCATGGTATGTGAGACTAATACACAGTGGTCCTCCAGAGTTCAGTGGTTCTCCCAGTGCATACAGGCTGACACCTGTTGTGCAATCATCTGTATAATTGTCACGCTGCATGTAGACTAATACATGGGGCATCGTAGTATACGTGGACTGGCATGGTGTATACACATTAACATACATTGGGTTGTATTCTGGTACATATACAGAAACATGTTGGGCTGCTTTAATGTCAACTGGTTTGCAAGATGTAAACATGTTGACATATCCTGGATGGTTAGTGGTTTGGGGCTCCAGCATGCAGATAACTAGCAAATAAGTCAGCCAAACAAGGGTTCTCTTTTATGTCCTGGTGATATATGTCTCTAGCTCCTATATTAAGTAATCATTCAGTGCTAATACCATTACATTTAGTTCAAGCTGAGTTATAAGGTGTATACTAAAATTAAAGTTCCTCCATTTCAAAAGAAGTATCTAAATAGTATTCTGTTCCCTTTTATGTATGGGAAATATCTTTGGTTTTCATAATTTTTTTTACTTATCTATACAGATGGCAATAAACATACTTTGTTTTCCCTAACAGATAATCTGATTCCCTAAAACACAGAATACACTGTGTTTATATCAATACATTGAAATATTTATCTTTCACTTCTCAAGACTAAAGATATTTGTCACATTTAAAGAAATGACTCATAATTTTAAAGTTTTATTTGTCAAAATAAGAATATATATTTTATATATGTAAACTTTAAGATATAGACAATATTCATGTATAAGAATCAAATTTAATGAAATGGACAACAATATAAATTATATCAAATCTACTAAGGGTTCTGACTACCTGACTTCACATTTCTACAAGCATGAACACTGGGTATTCTGAAATGTGCCTACAGCATTTATACCCCTATTTTGCTGGTGAAAAGCTGGATTCTAAAAAGAAGCACACTTAGGAAAACTGAATATCCATATGCAGAAGAATGAAACTAGACCCCTATCTCTCACCCGTTACAAAAAAATCAATCTAAAATGGATCAAAGACTTAAATGTAAGACCTAAAACCATGAAACTAGTAAGAAAAAAAAGGGGGAAACAGTTTAGTACATTGGTATGGATGAAGATATTTCTGGATAAGATCCCATAAATACAGGCAACAAAAGCAAAACTAGACAAATTGGATTACATCACACTAAGAAGCTTCAGCACTACAAAAGAAATAAACAACAGAGCAAAGACACACAACTTACAGAATGGGAGAAAACATTTGCAAGCTATTCATTTGAGAAGGGATTAATATCCAGAATACATAAGGAACTCAAACAATTTAGCAGCAAAGAACAAATGACCCAATTTAAAAATGGGCAAATGATCTAAATAGTTATTTGGCAAGGAAAAAAGAGGAAGAAATACAAATGGCCAAAATGTATACAAAAAAATGTTCCATATTGTTAAATATTGAGGAAATACAAATCAAAACCACAATGAGATATCCTCTCACTTCAGTTAGAATGGTTATGACCAGAAAGACAAAAAGATAATAAATGTTGGCAACTGATAAAGGGAATACTTATACAGTGTTGCACTGTTGGAAGAAATCATTAAATTATGTAAATTTGTACAGCCATTATGAAAAACAATACAGAGGTTTCTCAAAAAAGTACAAATAGATCTACATATGATCCAGCTATATCCCACTGAGTAAATATCCAAAGGAAAGGAAATCAGAAGAGAGATCTATAACCCCATATTTATTATAGCACTCTTCGCAATAGCTATGATATGGAATCCACCTAGGTATCCATCAGTGGATGAACAAATACCACAAGTTCTTGAAATTCGTACATGGAAACCAAACAAACTAATTTCATGGTAGATGGTAAAATAGCTTTTTTTTTTTTTGCATACACTTTATATTTGTAAACATTCTTAAACTTACCAAAAAGCAGCAAGCACAGTATTAAAAAAACTTTGAGGGTAAATCACTGACTTGAGGCTCCATCATCCTGTATATCACCAAAGCAAAGAGGGACGGCAAAAACACCATGCCCCTGAATATACCCCTTTCTGTTCCCAAAATTCTCGCCACATTAAGGGAACAATGAGAGCAAGTGACAGCAGAAAGTCCAGGTACATGTTATTATAAAGGAACAGTGGCTTTCTCTTCTGCACACTGGAAACTAGGGCAAGTTAGTGTTACCTGTAAAAATCTATTTTCTTGCATGTACACCAGGACAGTTGCTCCTTGGAATGCTGGTCAGACAAGCAAAGTAATCAAGTTAACACTGATGATGTCACTGCTTCTGTGTCTAACATGTAAAACCCCTTCCTGAATGGGGATGAGCATTCAACTCGGGGCACTGTGGAAAGCATACATGTCACTCTTCCAGCTGTCCACCGTTAGACAGAACACCATGAGGGAGGGGAGGCACTACCTAGCAAAGGACCATGAAAGACTGAGATGCTGCCAGCCTGTCACCACAGGCTGTTCTCTTGTAAACTTTCCCTAATAAACCGTATGTCTCCCATGCTATCTCCAAGCACTTTCTTTGACCTGTCTGCAACCTACCCCTCTGCCCTGGCACAACTGGGCTGTGGATGAGACACACCCTCTTAATATTTTAGAATGTGTTTCTTATAACCAAGGACTTTCTTTTCTTTTTTTCTGGTACTGGGGATTGAACCCAGTGGCACTTAATCACTGAGCCACATCCCCAGCCCTCTTTTATACTTTACTTAGAGACAGGGTCTTGCTAAGTTGTTTAGGGCATCACTAAATTGCTGAGGCTGGCTTGAGACTCGCAATCCTCCTGCCTCAGATTCCTGAGCTGGGATTACAGGTGTGTGCAACCAACGCACAGCTAGAATATTTTCTTAATTACCAGAATACAAACATCAAAATCAGAAAATTAATGTAGCATATTGTCTAATACTCAGGCCCCATTTAAGATTTTTTTTCCAGTAATGTCCTTTATAGAAAAAGGATCCCACCTGGAAATATGTGTTACTAGGAATCATATCTCTCCTTAGTCTCCTTTAATCTGGAATGGCTCTAGAATCCTTGACTTTCATGACTTTTAAAGATTAAAGACAAATTATTCTGTATTATGTCTCTCCATTTTGGTGTGTCTGCTGTCTCCTCATGACCAGAATCACAGAATAATGCTGTTTCTGTTGTTGCATCCTCTGAGGCAACACAGGACTAATTTGTCTCATTACTGATGATTACTTTGATCATTTAAGATAGATTATACCACCCTTCTTTACTGTGAGGTTTCATTTTTTCCCTTTGAAATTAATACATATTTTTTGAACAGGTTTTTGAAATTATGTAAATATCTCAATGCTTATCAAACTTTCCATTTCTTTATATCAGAATGAACTATTTTTTTCTTCTTTTTTTACTTTTCTTTTCTTTTTTGGTACTGGGGATTGAACTCAGGAGTGTTTTACCACTGAGTTACAATCTTTTTATTCTTTACTTTGAGACAAGTCCTGGCTAAGTTGCTGAGGCTGACTTTGAACTTGGGATTCTCCTGTCTCTGCCTGCCAAGTGACTGGGATTACCAACATACACCATCACACTCAGCTAAGACTATTCTTTTCTATTTTACTCAATGGATTATAATTCTTTACTCTCACAATTTATTTTACTGTTCATATATGATGGTCCTCAAGATGGTTCCTGTTTCCTTGCAATGTGTCTTGTCACTTTTTTAGCACTTTTTCTTTCTGGTGTTTAGAAGCCAAGATTTGGGTAGTACATGTGCTCTTTGCTATTGAGGTGAGGCCTATTATTGAGATCTCAGTCAATACAGCTTTGTATACCTGTTTCTACTTACAATTATACCCATATTTAAAAATCTATATTGATACAATTCTATGAGTTTACATCAATATCTTCAGTTCCAACCCAACACCATAGGTTCATCCTAGTTTTCTTATTCCATATTTTAAACTCTCTTCTGTAACAGTAAGAAAACTTATTATCTTCACCATAATTTTCTTTTTTACCAACTCTGTGGTATGTAACTAGTCACCCCTCACTCTTCCTATCCTCTTCCCTATGTGGATGCTCTCCTTGTTTTGGTTCCAGCATCTCATGCCAGGAAATCCCTCTATGTGGATAGTCTCTGACATCTCCTGCCAGCTGTATCCATATTGATGCCCTTCATACTCTCCTCTGAAATCGACAGCCCATACCAGGCTGTTTCTCCATATAGACACCTTCTTTACCCTACTCCAACTCTCAGTTATGAAATACATGTTGAGAATATACTGTGGTTTTGGTACTATGGCAGCTCTTTACTCATAAAGGCAACTTTGAAATAGTCTCTTTTGTATTATATCCCTGGTATATGTAGTAAATGTTCAAATAATGTTTACTGAATAAAGTGACTGGCATGGACACTGAACCAATACTCATCTCATGATTCTCTCTCTGACTGGGCTCCATGGCAGTTGTAAAGAACATAAAACAATAATAAAGACACATTTCTATTCTCCAGAAGATAGTTTAGAGGTGGAGATAAACATTTAAGTACCTATAATGCAATGTAAAATTATAATATGATAGAAGCTATGATGAAATGTGGGAGAGGGAACGCTTATTTAATAATGATGTGCTGGAGAAAGTGACATCTGACCTGATATGGAGGGAAAAGTTAAGCTTTTCATGGATGGTGAAGGCAGAGGAAGTTGTTCCAGATTGTCACAGCAGGAGCAAAGATATGAACAAAAAGGGAAGTGCAGCATGTATTTGAAAAAAGTATGACTAAGAAACATTGCATTGGGGAAAGTGGCAGGAGATAAGTTGGAAATCAAGGATGAAAAAATGACACGATTCCTAAAAGATGACTAGTGTAGTCATCAGTTGGCTAAAATTAACTGAGCAGATATTAAAAACAAACAAATTAAAACTAATTTACTAAAATAAAATAAAATAAAAAAGATCTATGAACTAAGGGTCCTAGTAGTGAGTCAGAGCTCCACACTGAAACATCAATGATCTACCTGCTAAAAAGGAGGAACAAAAATGCTAAGAGGTGCCAGGCATGGTGGGTGCATGCTGTAACCCCAGAGATTTGAGAGGCTGAGACAGGAGGATCACAAGTTCAAGGCCAACCTTAGCAACCTTGGGAAACTGTCTCGAAATGAAAAAAAAAAAAAAAAAAAGGATTGGGAATATAACTCAGTGGTAAGGCATCCCTGGGTTCAATTCCCGGTACACTCCTCCCCCGTAAATACTAAGAGGGATCATGACTTAGGTTGGTAATTTGTTATTAAGCATTAATATTGCAACCAATATCTGCCATGTTTGGATATGGTTTAAATGTATCCCCCAGAAATTCATGGGTTGGAAGCTTGGTCTTCAGTGTGACAGTGGTTAATAGTGGTGTGGAACCTTTAAGAGGTGAGGCCTGGTGGAAAGTCCGTAGGTCTCTGAGAGTTTAAGGTAGTTCTCATGGCATCCCTTGATAGTTCTCAAGACAGCATTGGTATAAAAAGAGCAAACCTGGTCCTACCTGGTTTTCTAGACAGTTTTTCAATGGGTTTGCTTACTTTCACATGTGCTCCTATCACTTCCATAAGGGGATGCAGCCAGAGGGGAACCTTCTCAGAACTCAGGTCATGCTGTTTGTATGTTCAGCATCCAAAAATGTCAACCACATAAATCTGTTTTCTATATATAGCTAACCTGTCTCAGGTATTTAGTTATAGTTTTTAAAAAAAGACTAATGCAATATTCTATGTTGTTTCCTACATTGAAATAAAAACTTGTCTACATTCTCAGAGAAATTAAAGAGGACATGTAATCTTTGAAACAAAAGATAAATAAAAATACCAAAAAAAAAAAATCCCACACTAAATAAACCCAATAAGGAAGAAGGGGGACAGGTCATGCCACAGGTTGACTTCACCAGTTGATTCTACATTTTATTTTGAAAGCATATACTACAACACATGCATCACCAATTTGAATGATTCAACACAATGAAAAGTCATTTCCTCCTCATATAACAGTCTAATGCAAACATTCCTTGTAGTTGATTGTCATCTACCTGTGATTTAGAGTCAGAGGCTCATTCTATCTTGTTTGTGGTCTCACCTTTCTCTAGAGCCTCAGTCCTCAGTATTTACCCAGAATGTAGAAAGGTAAAGGGCAGCTATAGTATCTTTATTTTTACACCAATTCTCCAATACTCCAACACCAACTGAGCGTCCAACAATTTAATTCCTCAGAGTTAGTACAGACTCCATAGGCTTAGGGTTTAAGGTTCAGTCCCAGAAGACTGACCCCATTTCAGATACCAGTTTGTGAGTTCGTGGATTGCTATCTGTACTTCTGACTGGCTGTACATCAGAGGTTTCTATCGCCCCCTTCTTGGGTTTGATCATTTGCTAGAATAGCTCATAGAACTCAGGAAAGTGCTTTACTTACTATTTTCCACTTTGGTTCAGGCAGGGTATGGGGTAGGGACACTGAGCTTTCCTGACCACTCTGGGTGCGTTCAGTGCGTTCACCAACGTTGAAGGGCTATGAATTCCATCCTTTAGGGATTGTTATGGAGGCTTCTTTACATAAACATGATTGATGAAATCACTGGACATTGGTGATTAACTCAATCTCTGGCTCCTCTCCCCTCCCCAGAGATCACAGGGTAGGGCTGTAAGTTCCAACCCTTTAACATGGCTTGATCTTTCTGGTGATAAACTCCCTACCACCTTATCCCAAAGTTGTGTAGGTTCTTCCTCCCAGTTACCTCATTAGCATAGAAAAAACACTTATCACTTAAGGGATTCCAAGAGTTTTGAGAGCTGTGTGCAAATAACCATGTGGGATATATATGTATATATGTATATATATATATATATATATATATATATATATATATATATATACAGGCATACATACGGGGATATATATATGTATATGTATATATATCCTCCATGTGTATATATACATACCCCCCATGGTTAATGGTTTTATACACACACACACACACACACACACACACACACACACACGTTTTTGTTTTTGTTTTTTGATACCAGAGCAGAGAAGGCTTGTCTGGCTCCCAATCACTTCATCTGGAAATGTTAGGAGCTCACATTCCCTTGGTGAGAACTTGTCATATGGCCACACGGAACCACAACAGGGGCTGGGCAGAATAGAGTGGGTATATGCTGGATAAAAGAGGAAATATGTTTGCTGAACAGTCTGAGGTCAGTCACAGTGTGGAATTGAGTTTGTCTCAATATACTGGTTGCTCCGATCTTTGCCTCTGGTCCTCTGACAATAACCAAAGTACTACACAGAGATTATAAACTGTAACACAAATGATCCTGTAGCTCATTTTATAATGGTACAATAAAAAAGAGTCCAGGCTGCCAGAGGCAAAAAAATCAAGGAGAATTAATCCATTCTATTTGTCAGCAAATTGAAGATCTCATACAATGTGTATGGCTGCTATATGACAGTTTTGTAAGACCTCTTCTGCAGTTATTGAAATATGCCCCCTAGAGTTGTTCAGTGGACAACCTGTGCAGCTACACATGGCAGCCCTGCTTCCCCATTCTTTGATAAATAATTAGCAGGAAAGAAAGAATATGGATTGTATGCATACAAACTACAAAAAGGAAAAAACTAAAATCCAAACCTTCCCTGTTTTCTCAGAGAATTTAGAGGACAAATATTTTTTGAATCAAAACATCAATAAAGAGATTTTTAAAAATCAAAATAAACTAATCCAATAAAAAATAAATCAGTGAGGCAAGGAGTCATACCACAGGAGGTTGATTTGCCATTTTACTTGAATGCATACATTTATAATAATTAAGAATCTGATGCAAAGAACAATAGTAAAAGGAGACTTGCCCAACGTAGGTAAACATGTGCCATGATACTTATGAACTTAAATGATATGAACTTATATGATTTTGCTGCACAAAATGAGACTGCAGATCCCTGGGAGTCGGAGAGGGAGTTCAGAAACGGATCCAAGCACAAATAGTATTTTAGTGTTAAAACGGTGACATTTAAAGTCTGCAAGGAAATGACTGGTTATTAGAAAAATAGCTTTTGAGTACTTGGCTCTCTATTTGGGAGAAAATGAAGGTAAATATAGCATTTGAAAAACGAATTTCATATAGCTTGACAATCTAAAAGAACAACTTAAAATTGTGTAAATACTGGAAGAAAGCAAACATTTTATTACCTCAGAGGATGCCATAAGACTGAGAGGTCATGAAGAAGAAGATCAACAAGAAAAAAAAAGTTAAAGTTTTCTCAACTGCTTAAGAAATCATACAAAGTTATAAGATAAGTTACAATAACAGCAAGAAGCATTTTTGTATGACTGGGTATTTTATATGCAACACTCAATTCTCCAGTTACCCCTTCATGGGGAAAAACACTCAATTCTCCAGTTACCCCTTCATGGGGAAAAACACTCAATTCTCCAGTTGTTATTATTATTATCTCTACAGTTTTGAAAACTGGGGTCTTGAAGGGGTTAAGTGACTTCATCAAGGTTACCCAGATAGTGACAAAACTAAGACTTGTGAAGAGCAGGCTGTGCCCTGATCAGTTACTCCATGATGAATAGAATAGCATTTTTCAGACTCTGCATAACCCTGAGTTACTTCATTTTAAAAGCAGTAGTTTGTAAAAAATTACTCCATTTTGAGTACAAGGGCTGAGGTAGAATGACTCTACACCTTGTTTATACAATTAAACAAGTACTATCTGTGCAGCACAACCATAAGGCACAAGCTGATAAATAAATCAACAGTGCTAATAAAAATGACCAGCTGCAAACTAATCAAATTAATAAGCAGCACAGGGATGCGTGGGTGTATCACACTCACATTGGAAAAACCAGGCCCCTGACTTATTGAGCATACAATAAGATACAGAGCACGGAATGAAGCAAACCCCTCACCCAAGACCCATAAAAGCCAGAGCATCCACACACTGGTCATAGTGGCCCACTGACCCCATCACCTGGCCACTTATCGAGAGCCTTGACCAGGATGGCTGTCCAGGGGCTTCAACAAAGTGTGCTTTCCATTGCCTGTGATGACCATGCATCTCAAACAGACATTCTAAACTGACACTATGAAACTACTGTCCATTAGGACCCTGGCCTAGAATAAGTTCCCATGCTTTGACACCTCTGTGCCCTCAAAAAGTTCTTAGACTGGTTAGGTCTGTAATCTGATCTGACCACCTATACCAATTCCTTGTATTTGGTATCTGCTCTCTGCCTTTGCTCTTAGTTCAGCTTCCTGGACCTCTGTGGCTGCCTTAACCCTTTCTTAGCCTTGCTGTAATATATATATTTCACTTTATATATATATATATACATATGTACACACATACATACATATATGTATATACATATACATGGATATATGTATAAATATATTTGTGTGAAGTGTGATATGTGACTTGAGTGTAATAGATACTAGGAGTTAAGATTGGAATGAAAAAGAACCTGTGAATGCCCAACTTAAAATTATCAGATGATCCATAAGTATTCCGTGAACTGCCACTGCTGAACGTGATGTAGGGTGTGAATTAATTGTTATTCCATAAATTCTAACATTGTGGAAAAACACAAATGTGTTTGGATGACATTAATGACACAGCCTGCTCACAAAAAAATAATAGCATGCACCTGCATTCCCAGCTACTCAGGAAGCCCAGGAGTTGAAGGCCAGATGGGCAACATAATGAGACACCATCTCATTAAATAAATAAATAAATAAAATAAGATTTATAACCAAACTTTGATTGCAAAACCTATTTGCTCACCCAGTATACTACACTGCCTCCTTAACATACAAAAAGAGTAGAAAAATATTTGTGTCATAAAATATGCAATGTAAATCTATAATTCCTACCAATTCTTACATATGATTTAGAAAGAGATAAATTAACTCATTAGAAAAAGTGAGTAAAAAAGATAAACAGAAAACTACTACAATAAATATACATGACTGACACATGATATATTTTTGAAAGTCTACCTGGCAAATAATCAAAGAAATATAAGTGAAATAAAAATACAAATAAGATAGGTTTTAAAAATGCATCTTCCTTGGTGGTAGTGGTGTGAAGAGTTAAGCATTAGTATCTGCCACCAGTAGGAATACATACTAGTACATATTTGGGAAACACTTTGGAAATATCGCCCATCCTTTTGGATATGTGTATTTATGGCCCAAAATGTAGTCAGGGAATGTAGCCTAAAGACACACAAATTTTTAAAAAATATTTCTACACATTTTTCATAGTAGTATTACTCATACTAATGAAAAACTAAGATAATCTAAGTGCCCATTATTAGGAAGCAGTTAAATAAAAGATGCTATGTATATAAAATAGAAAATCTACAGTTCTTAAAGTCAAAAGAAGGTCAAGTATCTGTGACTCACAGTACACTGTTAAAACAAGTGGCAATACATCCACCACACTGCTAAAATGAAAGAAAATATGGAGGAGGAAATGTTTTCTCAAATATTGACTGGTAGTTTTAGTCAGGGTTCTCCAGAGAGACAGAACCAATAGGAAGTACATACGTAAGAGAGAGTTATTTTAAAAAATTGGCTTATGCAATTGTGCAGTCCAAAGACTGCAGGGTAAACTGCAGAATTCCCTCTTCCTCTACACAGATTTGTCCTTCCCCTGTTTAGGTGAGGCCCACACATGTTGTAAGAAGTAATCTTATATGCATGCTTATAATCCCAGTGGTTCCGGAGGCTGAGACAGGAGGATTAGGAGTTCAAAGCCAGCCTCAACAATGGCAAGGCACTGAGCAACTCAGTGAGACCCTGTCTCTAAAACAAAATACAAAAATAGGACTGGGGATGTGGCTCAGTGGTTGAGTGCCCCTGAGTTCAATCCCCAGTACCCCACAAGGAGTAATCTTCCTTACTCAAGGTCTACTGATTTAAATATTAATATTATCTTTAAAAACACCTTTACAGAAACATCAATAACATTTGACCAAATTATCTGAGAACTGAGGCCTAGCAATTTGCCACATAAAAGTAATTATTACAATGAGGCCTCTGGAAAATGTCTTTGAAATGTATACCAAAGCTGAATATTACTATACTCTATGACCTAGTAATTATTCCATTCTCTGTAAAACCAGCAGAAATGCTTATGTATGATTCCCAAAAGACATGCCCAAGAATGTTCATGGAAGCACTATTCATGAGAACTATAGACTGGAAAAGCCCTCCAAAAGTGCAATGGATCCATGTGTGGACTGCAGTCACACCATAGAATTCTAGCCAGCACTGAGAAGAAATGATTTACAACCACATGAAGCAGCATGGATGTATCACAGATACATGTCATTGGACTAAAGAAGCTAGAAACAAAAGCATACATACTTTATTATCATTGTGGTTGTTATATTACCATTATTTAAAACATAAAACCAGCTAAGTTAATCACTCTGATTTAGAAATCAGCATAGCGTAATGACTGGAAAGGGGCACAAGGAAGCCTTTAGGTGTTGGTAGTATCCTGGGCTATTTTTGTTATTGTTGCTTTTATCTTCGAACTCGTTATCCAAGTGTGTTCAGTTGTTGAAAATTCATTGAGATGTTCAATTGCTGTAGGTACATCTTTATATATGCAAGCAAGACTTTCATATTTTTAAGTAGCAGAAAAACAAATATTTCTAAATATCAATTTATCCCTATATCCATCCATGTTAGTATAAAAGTAGATATGGATTTTAAAGTTAGAAATAAATAGTTAACACTGCTTATCTGAGGGGCAGGTATGTAGGGATTCACTGGGAGAAGTGACAGAAGCACTTTAACTTTTGGATGTTTACATTTCTGTATCATTTGATGCTTTTAAACCCAACTCAGTGATTGTGATTTTGATTTTATTACCTTTCTTTGGGGGAAAAGGGGTGCATATTTTTTCAAGCATCTCTCCATTCAAAAGTAGATATAAAAACTATTTTTATAATTTTACAGTTTGTATTCTAAAGCCTTCATTTTTCATTCAACATCTTTCTAGCAAATAGAGTCCAGTTCATTTTTAAGAGCTACGTGAAATTCTTACATATAACTTACTTTAACAATTCATTTTGATGAACATTAAGATTGTTTCATATTTTTAACATTGTAAACTGAGCAGTAATGTGAATACATCTCCCTAGGGCAAATTCCAGGAAGTGTATTGCAGAATGAAGTATTTTACATCTTAACATCTATTGCTATGCTACTTTTCTAAGGTGATGTGTTTCACTCTCACCAATACTGACAAGACTTGCTGCCCTTCATAATTGCAAATTTGGGTTTGTTAATAATTTTAATCTTGCCACTTTGATAGGAGGAAAAGCTATTCACATTTTATTAGCATTGATTATTTGTGAGAGTAAACATTTAGTAAAATAATAGTAAAATGTGAATAGTCTTTCTTTGTTAACTTACCTCAGAGTTATTTTGCCCATTTTTGCATTAAAACATTAAACATTTTCACTATTGATTTTTAAGAGCTCTCTATTTATCTGGGATATTGATTCTTTGTCTTCAATTTACTGCAAATAATTTTCCAATTTGCCTTCCACCTTTCAACCTCTTAATAGTGTTTATTTTTACACAGACGTTTCATTTTTTAAAAAATAGTCAATTTTACCTATCTTTCCTATTGTATTTGCTGAGGTTTAAGACAAACTTAGAATGGTCTTCCCCAACCTAAGACTTCTAAAAATATTCATAAATGTGTTAGTATTTTATGGTTTCAGCAAGACTTTACCTGGTATGAAGTAGAAATCCAGATCTATTTTTCTCAAATGGTTGGCTAATTATCTTAATTTCATAATCTTTGTCTTCCCTACTAATTTAAAAATCTACCTTTAGCAGATATTAACTCTCTATTGACACTTAGTTCTAAGTCTGGAGTTGTATTCTTTCCATTGTTCTTTCTGTTTTTGTAATGATAACATACATTTTAATTGCTTTAACCGTATAAAGCATTTTTTAATATCTGTAAGGCAAACCACTCTCATCATTCTTCTGAGAACTGTTGAATATTTTCACTTCTATGTTTGTATAATTGTTCTATAAAGTTGAAAAGAAATTCTGTTGGAATTCAATGGAACTGCACTGAATATATGAACAGGTATAGGATATTGATCTCTGTTGTACAAAGTGTTTCCTACCCTAAAACAATATAGGCCTATTTACTTATGGTCTTTGGTAAGGTTTTATGAATTTTAGTATTCGTGTTATAAATAACTAGTCACTTTTCAGTTATTATAGTAAACTATGACTTTTTCTATTATAGTTTCCAATTTCTATTATATTTCCATACAGGTAAGTTATGTTGATTTGCATATATTAGTTTTGTAACTAGTTATTCCACTCATTCTTTACATTACTTATTAGTTTCCTTGGTACATATTTACATACATCTTATTTCACTGTCTTGGGCAATAAGACTGTCTAATCATTGTATTTTTTTTTCCCAGTGGTAGAGTTGGGGATTGAACCCAGGGTCTCACACATGGCAGGCAAATGTACTCTCCCACTAAGTCACATGCCCAGCCTGTTTTGTTTTTTGAGATGAGGTCTTGCTATATTGCCCATGCTGCCCTTGGACTCCTGAACTCAAAAGAGAGGCTCGTACTTGAGCCTCTCACAAAGCTGGGACTATAAGCATATGCCACTGCATCCAGTTTAATAACTATGGTGTTTAACATGTACACTGGAAAACAACAAGGGTCACAGCAGGCATCCCTGTCTTATTTCTAATTTAAATAAGAATGCTTCAGTGTTGACATAAATATTAAACTTTGGTTTAGATATTTGTAGACATCTGCATGTTCAAAAGACACATATCCATATGTATCTATTTCTATGCAACTAATAATCACAAATGTAAGTGAATGTATTCTTAATATCAAGGTAGGAAAGACTTTATTAAACAGGTTATGGCAGCAAGGGACAGAGGCCATGCACAAAATATGTGTGTCCCCTCATTAAGCCTTCCATCACTAACTGATTCATTTGCCAACAGCAACAGTCATGATTGAGCTCCGATATGGTAACTTCTTTGGAAAGTCCTTGCTACATGATAAGGAAGGTAAGTTAATTATACTATATTTCTCAAAGTCATAGATTTAAGTTCTGGGTCTAAATTTGTCTTTCCTGTTCCTGAGTACTTTACCACTGTTTTATTCCTTGCCAATTTATTCTATACAATATTACCTACAACTAAGATATATATATGTATTTTTTTTTATTCAGTACTGGGGATTGAAATCACAGGTAATTTACCACTGAGCTATATCCTAAGGTCTTTGTATTTTTTAATTTTGAGATAGGGTTTTGCTAAGTTGCTGAAGACCTTGCTAAATTTCTGAGATTATCTTCAAACTCGTGATCTCCTGCCTCAGCCTCCCAAGTCACTGGGATTACAGGGGTACACATGCAGTTAAGGAATGTTTTATGGCACAAAAAGTGTAGCAATGAGCTCTAACTATATAACTCCTTTGTCTTACTGTGTTTCCCCTCACTTGGAAGCAGCTGGTTTGACAAGAGCACCAAACAGCCTGTAAAACACCCAGTAATGGCAAGTTGAGGATAATCTTCTGTGAGATGTGATGTCATTCAATATGCCTTCAACCATCAGCATATGCATACTATGTCCTTTCTCCCAGAGAACACGTTGGATTGAGAATTATGAAGTAAAGATGGATGATCTTCTCACTTTTATGCCTTATAACCCACTCACGGAACAATTTATTGCCCACCATATCCCTTGCCTCTTTGGGAATAGGGATCATCACAGATTCCTGCTGTTGCTAGTGCCTGGTGTTTCACACCTTTTGTTGATTGCCTTCATGAAACTCTCTGAAGTAAAAACATTTTGAGTGTGCCATCAGTTGACTTTTGGGATCCAGATGTACTGCTCTGTGGTTAGGAGTAATTTTAGGGGTTGCAACTTCAGTAGCTGCCTCACCTCATTCCCTCCCACTGAAATTTTAAAATTACATATTCTCTCACCAATCACAAGGAGAAATTTCCTTAATCTCTGGTTTGGTTTAATTTAAATTTAGATCAAAATGCCAAACATACTTTTCCTTAATTAGCTGGAAGAATAGAGTTCTACTGGCTGTATTACAAAATAATGAATGAGCAGAAGACTATAATCAGGATCATGATGAAAGCGCTTTGGTACTTCCAAAGGACAGTTGCCACATGTGTTGTTCTTGTTTTTACCTCTGTAAATGGATTTAGCATTGTCACCATGGGAATAGTCATAATTTCCTCTCCTATATGAAGTCAACTGAGCTTCAAATGCAGAGTATAAAAAATTCTCTACTTAAAAATCGAATACTAAACATATTGCCAAAGCACTTGATATCTGTCCTCAAGTTTTATTACATTTTGATTTAATGCATGTGTGTATGAACATAAAATTAGAAATTCAGCTCTTTACTCACACTAGCCACATTTCAAGTATTCAATAGCAACATGTAGCTAATGGCTACTATATTGAAAAGAACAAATGTTAGATATTTCTAGCATCACAGAAAGATCAGTTAGACTTCACTGCTTTAAATCACAGAAATACTTTAATGAAATTAAATGCCCACATTTGTCCATTGATGAATTATTTACATTAGGTAAAAGATTGGGAACAATAAAATTTTCCATCTAAAAAGAAGAAGTTAGGTCAATTATAGAAATATTTATTTTATGATATAAGCAGTCAGTAAGAATGATTGTGGTTCTATGTGACTAACATGGAATGATATCTGAGTTATGAAAATTTTGTATATTTAATGTGACTATTTAATTATAATATTTTATATTTTAATAGATTATACATACAATATAATTTTAATTTTATCTTGCATATTATATATTACAATATTTGTATTTTGAATTTGCACATGTAAGTATTATACAAACATTGGTACTGATTTAGAAAAAGGTGTGTTAACAATAGTCTCCCCTGGGGGATAGGAGTAAGGTGGGGTGAGTTATACAGCAGACATTCATTTCTTACTTTATGTACACTTGGAAATTTTAAATTTTTTAAAATTCAAATGTTGTAAAATATAAAAATATGGGAAAATATATGCAATAACAAAATAAACATACATGTACCCAACCCCTAGAATAAATCTTAACCTTTTAAGAATTTCCTTTGGAATTTTTAAATAAAATCAGTAGGAATTACTCTGTCCATATCTATTATTCTTTTTTCCTTAGCCTCAGCAACTGTCCTGAATTTAGTGTGTAGCAATTGACTTCATATTAAACCAGACATATGTACATACCTAAATGTACATACCATAAATAATATATAATAATTTTGATCTGGGCATGCTGGTGCACACCTGTAATCCCAGTGACTTGGGAGGCTGAGGCAGAAGGGTCACAAGTTCAAGGCCAGCCTCAACAACTTAGTGAAGCCCTAAGCAAGTCATTGAGACCCTGTCCAAAATAAAAAAGGTTGGGGATGTGGCTCAGTGGTTAAGTGCCCCTGGGTTCAATCCCCAGTACCAAAATAGTAATAATAATAACAATAACAATAAAATGTTGAAAGCTCTTAGTATTTAAGTGGATTCTATAATAATTGACATCATTCTGTTTTATTTTGCAGTTTCATTCAGCAGTGCATTTGTCTAGGTCTGCTATGTCAATATGTATTATTTGTCAGTCATGATAGCAATAGTTGCTGTAGAAGAACCTACATTCTGAGAAATATATTATTAGGCTATTCTGTCTGTCACTGAATGAACATCAGAAAGTGTAATTAAAAAAACCTAGATTGTATAGCCTATGACACACCTAGGTTATATAGTACAGCCACCATGTATGTGTGTCCATTATGAACCAAAACACCAGTATACAGCACAGGACTATGTCTTCCTTCCAGATTGAAGCTTGTCTTTTTAAACATAATTTTTATACTAAGGTAGTTAAATTTGTCAATATTTTTCTCTAAGGTTTGTGCTCTTTGAGGCATCATAGAATGAGGCTTAAGAGAATACCATTCTAGGGTTAGATCACTAGAGTCTGAATGCTAGCTCTACCATACATCTATAAAACAAGCTTATAAGAAAACTCACATAGTACTCTATTCTTTTAATAAAGAATAGTATTCTATTGTTGTTTTAATGAAGATAAACTGAGATAGTATATAGTAAACACGAAGAACCAGTGCCAGGCATATAGTAACTTTTTAAAAAACAAATTACATAAACCTTAAGAAATCTTTCAGGGTTTCTTTTTCAGCAACAAATTAGATGAGGTTTAGTGGTAGTCAAGGGATGGTACTTACCTCAGACTTTACTAAGATAAAGCAGGTTGTTTGTACTACCCTTAGCCCTCAGGATATAACTGGAGGTTTGCAGCCCAGAGCTTACTGGAGGGCACACCTGTCTTGATACAGGAAATGATGGATTAAACCAGATGATTTTAAACAGTGGGATCAACACTCATTTGTTTTTGGAAGTTTTAAGATTTAGACACTGCAATGATTCTATGTTTGGTGATTCTAATTCAGTTTTATGTTTAAGGAGAGTTTGTGCACTAACAGGTCAATACTTTACACCTGATAAATTATATCAAATGATTGTCAATTATTCACTACTACTTCTTTTATTTGATGCTTAATGGTGTGATGTTTTTATTTTTCTTGCATTTCATATACTAATAAAAGGCCAATAGGAAAACTGCGGTATTTTCACATCAAATATATTACGTGAAATATATTAGACTTTTTGAGTGTCTACAAATTATTTAGCATTGGGGACAGTTTTGTGAAAATATTCTGAAATGTGATATTTTTCTCTTTTTGTTACTGGTATATCATTAAAGAAAAAAAGTAGAAACCTTAGCTATATGGCCCTTTCATTATTATGCCCTGACAATACTGATTTTCTAAACATTTATACCTTTACATACATATCTTTACATGCTCTGTACATTACTCTTTTTTTTTTTTTTTTTTTTGGCAGTGCTGGGGATTGAACCCAGGGACTTGTGCTTACAACGCAAGCACTCTACCAACTGAGCTATATCCCCCCAGCCTGTACATTACTCTTATTAATTCCTTTGTGACAATATTTTCTCCAGACTGTGCCTTTAAATTTTGTGCAAACAGGTAGTGGGTTCAAAATTTTGGGAGATGTTAACCTAGTTAACATTTAAATACCTCTTTTAGAAAAAAAGATGTACAATTAATTTTTTTTTCTAAAAGCTAGTAGTTATTTAGAATGAGAACTCACAAATTATAATTTTTAAAAAACCAACAATAACCACAAATATTATAATTGCCAGACAAATGACTCAATCTATTTATCATCCTAACAACACATCTTTAATTATTTTCCCTATTATTTTCTGCATCCTTTGTTTCTTCAAATGATAATAATTTTTATTATCAGTTTTGACAGCAGAATTAGCTCAGTCTTTCCTTGAGTATGGTTATCAAAAACTTATTAATTATAGTTCATTTTTTGCCATTATGAAGTATCTGCCAGTTTTCTTTCCATCAAATTGTATTTTTTGGCTTCTCCTAGAATTGACTTCCCACTTGTAATTTAACTTTTTAATAATAAATTATTCTAAAAACATACAAAATCATTCTGTAATTCACACACACATAAGATCAATTCAAATGATTTTTAAGTTATTACTGTGCTATGTTGAGTTACCTAGTTGTATAATCAGATTATTTTCTTATACTGATCATACTAGCTTATATAACGTGTAGTTTAATAAAGGGAACTTGTGTTTCATGGGGCCATTTCACATGTTGGTATCAACTGCGTGTGCCATTTCATTTGAATTCATTTGAGTCCACAAGGTGACAAGATCTGTCACATCCATTAAAGATGAGATATGATGTATTGGGAAATTTAAAAAATGAGTTGAACTCATTATTTGTGATACTGCTTCAGGTTTTACCTTGCAAATAATAAGTCCAATAAAATTTACTTCATGCGGTTCTGATCAAAAAATAAAAAATGTGTCAGAGGACCAGGGGCTGAGAGAGGAGGTCAAAAGCAGACAGCCAGGCAGGAACTGCAATAAGGGAACACCACCCAGATGTTTCCCAAGATGGGAGGAGAGGCAGTCTCTGAATAGATTCAGGAGAGGCAGAGTCTCAGTTCTCTGTATACCTAGAGAAACTCCAACTTCAGTCACATTGACTTTTAGTCTTTATCTTTTTTCTCCCCACTCCATTCTGGAGCAGCCATAAACATCATCTAAGAATCCAGGAATAGGAGGAGGAGAAAGGGAAGACATCAAACTTACTTCTTCATCAATGCAGGCTTCCAAGACTGAAACAAAGTTCAATTTGGGAGTGAAAAGTTTTGCACTTAATGAGAGTTCATGTAGAGCTTTATGGTATAGAGAACCAGAATTTTAATGGCCACAAATAGGAAAACAGTGTTTTCATTCCTGATAGTAAACAAAAAACTAGGCAAACTTACTGAAATTTCATCCAGGGATATGACAGATCAAGTCAAAGTGCAGGTTTGAAGTGTGATGGTATACTGAGATTGCTTTCTATTTTCATTTTCCTGAGCCCAATGCAC
Organism: Sciurus carolinensis; assembly: GCF_902686445.1. NCBI lineage: Eukaryota > Metazoa > Chordata > Mammalia > Rodentia > Sciuridae > Sciurus > Sciurus carolinensis. The sequence continues at coordinate 69,291,269 of NC_062223.1, forward strand.
TCAATAAAATTTGAGTTTGCTTATGCTGCTTTATGTTGTGGGCAATTTTAAATCTTAATAAAGTATAGTATGTCAACAATATTCTTTTAAACTTTTTTATTAGTGCATTATAGTTATACATAATATTGGGGTTCATTTTGACATAATTATGCAAGCATGAAATATAATTTGCTTTGATTCAGTTGCCTGTGTGTCCCCTTTCTCTTTCCTCCTCCCTCTCCCTGTTCCCTTTTCTTCTTTCCATTGGTCTTCCTTCTATTTATAGTTCTTTTTTTTTTTGAGTTAGTGCCTTATAGAAATATGTAAAGGTGAAATTCACTGTGGTACATTCATATATGTACACAGCATAGTTTTGATCTGTTTCATTCCACAGTTCCTCCCTTTTCCCATCCCTCTTTCCTCCCACTCAATCGCCTTCCTCTGCTCCACTGATCTCTCTTCTATTTTCATGGGATTCCCACCATGCATTCCCCCCCTTATTTTGGTCGACTTCTACATGTAAGAGAAAACATTTGATGCTTGACTTTCTGGGTCTGTCTTATTTCACTCAACATGATGTTCTCCAATTCTATTCATTTACCAGCAAATACTGTAATTTCATTCTTCTTTATGGCTCATTAAAACTCCATTGTGTACATGTACCACATTTTCTTGATCCATTCATCTGTTGACAGGCATCTGGGCTGGATCCATAACTTAGCTATTGTGAATTGTGCTGCTATAAACAATGTGGCTATATCATTATAGTATGCTAATTTTTAGTTTTTTTAGATATATACCAAGAAATAGGACAGCCAGAGTCATATGGTGGTTCCATTCCTAGTTTTTTGAGAAATCTCCATACTGATTTTCAAAGTGGTACTAATTTGCAGTCCCACCAACAATGTATGAGTGCACTCTTTTCCCCACATCCTTACCAGCATTTAGTATTACTTGTATTCTTGGTAACTGTCATTCTGACTGGAGTGAGATGAAATGTCCTCAATGTAGTTTTGATTTGTATTTCCCTGATTGCTAGGGATGTTGAACATTTACATTTTAATGCACAAAGAATTTATTTGTAATGTGAGATAGTGAACTCATTTTTATATAAATACCAATTGTCCCAGCTTTATATGTTCCATCATCCATCATTTTCCCCACTGATTAATGATGCTACCTAGGTAATAAGTTGCTTTCCGTACCTGATTGCATTTTTTATTTTGACCTTTTAACCAATATCACAATGTTTTACATTTCTAATTACAAGCATAATATAAAATCTTAAACCAAATATATATTATATAGTATGATATTAGGACAATGAACATATGCTATTAATTATCTGAAACAAAAAGAATACATTATTTCTGGAAAAACTCCAACCATCAAAAATAAAAAGCCATATGACAGAGGTAGATGTAAAAGGCTCATAATATAACAAAGAAAGCTTCACTGTAAAGACAATCCCAACTTTCGCATACCCTGACCACATATAAGTTAGTCCACATTCAGATCTAGAAATCCCAGACATTCTCCTAAAGTACCTCCTTTCTTTGGGGTCTGAAATAATAACAAAAATTTAGGAAGGTAGGAAAGTGAAGATGTTACTGAACTTTATCTTGAAGGCAATAATAAGAAATCAACATGAAATAATTCTAAAGCACAAAATAAGTATAAGACACGCAAGTCAAAAACACAATGAGATATCACCTCAAGTGTTGGGGTAGCTGATATTAAAAGGACAAGAGATAAAAAGGGTTGGAAGGGTGTGAAGAAAAGTGGACCTTTGTGAATTATTGATGGGAAGGTAGATTGGTAAGACACTGTGGAAAACAGTATGGATGTTCCACACAGAAATGAACAATACTGCATGATCTCATATGTGGGTTATTAAAAAAATGCAATACTTACAATCAGTAAAACAGTTACCATAGGTAAAAGAAGGACAAGGAATGGGAAAATGTAGGGCAAAGGGAACAAAGTTGCAATTATATTGGATGAATAAATCTAGAGATCTAATGTATAACATAAGGACTACAATTAAGATCAGATGGTATTCCCGAAATTTGCTATGAGTAGATTTTAGGTGTTCTTACTGAAAGAAAGGTTAACTATATTAGATGATAGATGCATATGTTAATTTGCTTGCTGTAGTAATCATTTCACTATGTATATAAATACATCATGTTAAACACCCTAAAATATATATATATATTAAAAAGGAAATAATTATAAAAGCTTGGTACAAACCCTTTATATTCAGATTTTCTAGTGGGTATCTGATTAGCTTTGTAATAATTGTACTACACGTGAATTTTCATGGATTTTTGAAATTTTGGAGCATTTTAGAAGTGCTGACATATTCAAAAGAATCCTAATTAAAGATTTAAAAGTCTTTGATTAAGTTTGCAATCAACATTTAAATGTTTGGAGAAATTTAATCGGTTTACTGCATAAATTTGATTTATTAGTATACATGCTGTGTAAATATTCAGTGGAATGTTATTAATATTTAAACACATTCTAGATTAGTTAATAAGAAAATAAAGTAATTATAAATAATAGTGTTATTCTTCTTTCCAAATAGAAATTATTTGGACATAAATTAACCTCACAATGATAAGTCATATCTTTTCCCCTAGTTGTCTTCTGCAAAATGGTTTGTCTATTTTTTTGTCTTTAATTTCTTTATGGGAATTTTAGGCTAGTAAATTCTGGAAAAGTACTCTGTACTTATTTTCATTAAAATGGCATTGAATCAATAAATTAATTTGGAATGAATTTTCCTCTTTATGATAACATATAGTAATTTTTCTGATTTTGTGTCAAAAGAAAATGCTTCCAACATCTCCCTAATCAAAGTGACATCTTCTTGCATTCAGTCAGGCTGACAAAAAAATTCAATCTCAATTTTATTCTCACTCATTTGCATAAGACCCAGATACTGATCCTTTTTGGATATATAATTTTCAAATATTTTCTCCCATTCTGTGGATTGTCTTTTCACTTTTTCATATTGTCCTTGCAACCAAAGGTCACACAGATTTACTGCTAAGTTTTCTTTTGAGAATTTTATGGTTTCTACTCTTATATGTAGTACTTTTTTTATTTGGGTTTTTTAAAAATATATGGCATAAAGTCTAGGGTCACTGTTTTGCAAGTGATTCTCCAGTTGTCTGAATCCCATTTGTTGAAAAAAAATGTTCTCCATGGAATATCTTAACACTCTTGCTGCAAATCAATTGACTATAGATGTATGATTTGTGTCAGGACTTCTGATTCTACAGATCTGTGCCAATATTACACAATCTTATATTTTATAGTTTTTAATGTATAAGTCTTACACTATTGATGTATTTTTCATTGCATATTTTATCCTTTTTGGTACTATTACAATTGAAACTGTTTTCTTAATTTCATTGTAATTTTGTCAGTGATAATATATAGACATACAATTGATTTTTGCAAGTTGTTTGGTTTACTAGTTCTAATAGTTTTGTATTTTTGTGGGTTCCTTAGAATTTTTATATACAAGATCTTTACATCTGTGAATAGAGATAGTGTTCCTTCTTCCCATATGTATTTTTGCCTTTAATTTCTTTTGAATGCTAAGTATTTCTTTTCCTTTTTTTTATTCCCTTACTTTTCCTCTGTACTTCCCTCATCATATCTAGTGGTTTGCAAATTTATCTCATTTTCCTTATCTAATATCTGGCTCTATACTGACTGGAGTACTGCTTTACTGTGATATTGTGGACATGGCAGATTTGGTTATGGAACACTTGGGAGCTTAGCTATGTTTATGATTTCCTGTTTTCTATGCCTGTAGCACCTGAGGGTATAGGCTCTGGCAATATTTAGCACATTTAAAACTATTTATTTTCTGTTCTTTCCCTCAAACCTTTTGTCTTACTGAGGAAAAGATGAAAACATTTTTATTTTGTTCTTAGTCTTGATTATTATCACACCTTCATCTTCTGATACAATTATGCTATCAAGCTAATTGTTGTTGCTTTGTATGTGATCTGCATTTCCCTCTAATATTTTTGAATATTTTCTCTTCATCTTTGATGTTCTGCAGATTTACTGTGAAATAGGTATAGAGCATCTTCTGTATCCTATTTGGTTCTGAGAGTGTACTTTCAGTCTGAGGACACCATATATTTACTTGATTCTGAAATTTAAAATTTTTATTTCCTCACATATTTACTATGTTTTATTTCCTCTATTAGATTATTTTGAAGTCTAACCAAGCATACTTTAGGCCCCTTAACTGCCTTTTCACAACATAGATATTAAGTTCTTTATCCTCTTTCAAAGTGATTTAATTTGGTTAATCATAACTGATTAATCATGTGGGTCTCACATAATCATAAGAGGGTTGAGAAAGTTAGAAACAAATGAAATTTTGGGACAGCATCCCTAATCTTGTCATAGCGACCAACATGTGTCTGTGCTCTGACTTGCCAGCTCCACTTTTCAATATCATGCCATCAACCTTTACAGTGAGACTACCAGCTTCAATGCCCTTTCTGTGCTATGCCCAACCCTGCCCTGAGTGAAAGCTCTTGTGGACCCATCATAGACCAGAGACCCTGAGTCAATCAATAAGGGCTGTACTGGTTCCATTTCACTACTCATGGTTTTCCTTTCCTCCTTTCTCTTCAGAGGTCTGAGCAGTCATTCAGCCCCATTTTATTTGAAAACATCAGTACCCAAGGCCAATCAGTTTCCAAGGCTGGCTCCAGCCATTTCTCCCAATAACCTTAAAAGTCCCACTCTGGGACTTTGCCCTCAAACTCATAATTTTCCAAAAAGCACAGGGAGCCCTGCTATCTTTGTCTACAGCCTCTAAGCCTTGGTGAAAAGGGATTGGATTTAAAGTTGAGGAGTTTTCATCCGGGCTTTAATTTACCCATCATAATAAATGATTTTTATAATAACTTCTATCCTTAATCATTTGCCTGATGTGTTTATTTCTCTTCTAAGCACATTACACATAGTCTTCACAAAGATCATATGAAGGAGTATTATGGTTCCCATTTAATTGACAAGGTTTAGAGAACTGTAAAACACAAGCTTTCTGTGGTGAAAGCAAAGATCCTCCTCTTTCCATCTAGGGCAACGGTTCTCAAATTATTGTCTGGGGAGCCAGGGTCAACACTATATTAATACTAAGATTTTATTTTCCATCTTCACTCTACCTTTTGGTAGTGTAGAGTACAAGAGATTGAATTCAGAAGCAGGTAAGAATCCATCTCTCTGTTTAGCCTGACATTAAAAAGAATATAAAAGAATGTTCTTTTCTCACTATTTTTTTATCTTGGAAAATGTGGTTATTTTTCTACATAACTAATATTATTTATGTTAACATTTGATGAATTTATTGTAATTTTAAATAAAATCTTGCATAAATTTTTTAAAGTTTGCAGTTTTTATTTCTGGTATAGTAAATATCTATAGATATAACACATAAAGTTCCTTGGGGTTTTCAATAATTTTTAAGTCTGTAAAGGAGTCCTAGAATAAATCTAAAATTTGGGAAACACTGTCCTAGAGTATTTCCACTGTCTAAATACATATGTATTTGTGATTTCCTAAATATCTTCCTTTAATCTCCTTAGGCATATAAAAATGAGTGTATATGTACACTCACACACATATTTTTTAAACAGATAGAAACATATTATACAGCTGCTTTTAAATGTTATTTTGAATTTATTGTTATGTGTATTTGGTACATTTATGCTAATTCTTTCAGGTACCTGGAATCTACTAGGAAAGGTATGCAGGCCTGTAAGAATCACAGACAGGAGGAAGAGTGGGGCTAGAGGCAGTCAAAGAAAGATCCACATACATCTGAATGTTCAAAGATTTGACTTCATTAAACATTTGCTCATTTATTGTTCTGGGATTCATTTTGGTGAGATATAAATGTAGCATGTGCTGGATTCCTAAATTATATGCAGATACAAGTAGCTATTTAATGAGCGGTCTTTCCTTTTCAATTCTTTTGTAATTCAGATAATTCCATCACATAGTGTCAAGTGTTATCTTCTGTTCCAGTGATCTCTTTATTCGATGGCAGATTCAGTGGCTGAGCACCTTGGTGTTGACTGTGTTCTAACACCTGGTAGAATAGACCCAGTGTTGGTAAGTGCTGATTGGGTGACCTGTTCAATTTTTATATGAAATTTACATTTTATCGTTTTCTAAGATAAAATCATGTTGAAGTGCTTAGCAGAATTGTGTGTAACTTCTAAGCTATTAGAAAACTATTAGTATTATTTTGACATTTGAAACACCTGTGATGTGATCTCTGACTACATTGGAAAGAGGATTTGAGTGGGTGCTTATCGGAACTTTTCAGTTTCTATACAACTCGCCAGGAATTCCCTCCCTTTTTCTCTAATCTATTCCCTTCAATGTAGACCTTTGGTTTTGAAATTTGTTCTCTTTCCTTTATTCTTTATTACTTCTTTTTTTTTTTTTTTAAGAATGAAAGCTTCATCCTTTTATTTCCTGTAATTTCCATTTCTTTGACATCAACTTTCCTATATAATTTAAGTAACTGGTTTGACTAGATTTTCTGTTCTTTCTAATATTCAATGATTTGTTTTTCTTTGTCATTTCCTACTTTTCCAAACTTATCCCCATTTGATCAGAAGTATTTGAAAAATCCCACTCATATCATGTTTGATAGTATCTTTGGTTCCTGGCTTGTGTTTCTTGCTAGGTGCTGGTCCCTTACCCCATAACTTTCATTCTATTACACAGTTTAATATTTTCTGTTTCCCTCTTGTATTTCTGACTTCTAGAAGTTCAGTCAGAATCAGCACAGTTTATTCCCCCTTCTCATAAGGTACACCGCTCCAGTTTTCTCAAGTTTTATTTGTAGTTATAAATGCTTTAATATTTTCATTTTGAAGCTATTATTTTATCCCCATGCCTCTGTGTGTGTGTGTGTGTTACTGAGGAAGAACTTTTTCTGTTTAGACTATCCATATATTATTAATATATCAGCAGATTACTGGCTCATTTGTTTTGCAATTGACATATCTTCTTTATTTAAAAGTTAATGCTGTTAGTTCTTGCCGATTCTTTTTTTCTAATTATACAAATATTATCTACAGAAAATTAAATCGTTTTTTCAATCTTCCCAGTATTTATTGCCCTCATCTGTAGGAGATCAGAGCATCTCTGGCTAGACATCATATCCACAAGTGTGAACACTGATGCCACTGATGACAGAGCACCTTCTGGGTCACAGAGGGACCTGCAATCAGTGAACCTAAGAGACCTGTTTATTCACAAACGTGGGATACTCCCTGGAGACCTCCAGAAATAAAGGAGAAGTGTCAAGAGTGAGAAATACCTAGTGGTAGGTAAAGACCACAACCAGAAAAATCTAGCTTATTACTAGATCCTGTTTAATACTGTTGATATGCCATTTGACCTTTGTGACCAGGAGCAGACAGCATCAACTATTAAAGCATACAGGAACTGAAGAGTTGAGGAAAAAATAAAGAATTTCTGGAAATAGCAAAGAGAAAGACAGAAAGAGCAATTGAAAAGATAAAATTAAATCTCAAATTTCAATCCTAGAGAAATCATATAGATGAATTTAAAAACAGTTAACAGGTTTAAACATTAACTCAAGAAAAATGACAAGGATTAGTGTTGTTATCTTTCTTTAGGTCAAAGAAGAATGTAAAAGAATCTTCACATTAAATTAATATTGTAAATTTGAACTTGGTTTTATAGCTCTAATTATAATCAATGCGTTAATTTTGGTTGTATGATTACTTAAAACTACGCAGGAAAGGGAGTTAATACTTTCTGTATGTTGTACTGTTTGAGTTAGCTTTTTCGATGCTGTGACTTAAAGGCCCAACTAGAACAACTGCAGAGGAGGAGAAGTTTATTTGAGGGCTAACATTTTCAGAGGTCTTAGTCCATAGAAGGCTGGTTCCATTCCTTGGGGATCATGGCAGAAGACTATGGCAGAGGGAAGCAGCTCAAATGAAAATAAGAAAGCAGAGAGAGACTCCACTCACCAGATAAAAATACATACCCCAAAGCTGGCCCCCAATGACCCACCTCCTCCAGTTACCACTCAGTTAATCCCTTCAGGGGATTAATTCACTAATTGGGTTAAGGCTCTTGTAAGCCAATCATTTCTTCTATGAAATTTCTTGTATTATCTCACACATGAGCTTTTGGGGGAAACCTCACATTTGAACCATAACATTTATATACTAATAAAAGTGATCTCTGAAGCAAAAAAAAAAAAAAAAAAAAAAAAGAACGCTAGAGTTCAAGCCAACCTTAGCAATTTAGTGAAGCCCTAAATAATTTAGCAAGACCCTGTGTCAAAACCAAAAATTAAAAAGGCTTGGGATACGGCTCAGTAGTGGTTAAGTGCCTCTTGGTATGAAAGAAAAAAAAAGTTAAAACTACTATTATTATTTTTCATTGAAGATATTTTATAATTAAAAATCTAGGAATGACATGGGTTCAAAATAAAGAATATTTTTATAAATTGAACACACTTATCTTTATAACAAACTATTTTTATTGCCCCAATATTTCTCACCTAGTCAACAACAGTTGCGGATTTCATCAGAGATTGGCACTGACTCAAAGATTAGTGTAGGGTTATTACAGCAGGCAGATGTCGAGAATAGAATATCTTAGGAATAACTATATGGAATGGGTATTAACCAGTCAAAATGAGTGCTATAGCTACAACAAATGTCAGCAACACAATGAGCCAAAACCAAAACCTGAAGAGTATCACAAGATAAATTCAGCCTGGTCATAACTGTGGTCCCAAAGGTATGTTAAAAAAAAAAAAAATTAAGCACCTACCACAGCTACAAAACTAAGAAATTAACCTAACGCAGTTTTCCTGAAGTGAAAAAAATGTATGTATCCCAGATTTTGAGAGAAATTTAACATATCTTTCATCATTAGTATCAAAGAAAGACAGAGTCACCCATATGTTACTTAATTTCTCAGATTACAAAATCAAAGAACTTGAAGTACACGCAGCTAGAATGAGAGGAGACCTAACATCCAAAGGTGGGAAGAAAAAAGTCTGGGAAAATACTTATAGAGCACTTATGGGATATATTTTCTTACCACAGATCAATTATCCTGCTAAGTTGATGTTCTCTTTAAAGGAAGAAGGAAAACATTTCCAAAACCACAGTAAGAGAAAAATTCCCTGCCTCTGGTGAATACTATGATGATTGATTGAGCTGGTTCTACAGAAAAGTACACACTGGAAAGATAAGAGGACAACATCTTAACATGCATGGGCAGGCTAACAAGAGACAATTGTGAAGTATAAAATATATTTCAATAACTATAGGGTTTCAGAAAAGGAGCCATAAAAGATTTTAAAATTACATTAAGAAATTACAATAAAGATGAGATGCAGATGGGTAGTAAGAGAAAAAGGACCAACAGTAAAACAAACAAACAAACAAAAATCAAAAACATGAAATTCCAGTTCTCCACAGGTCATGCAAGGATTTTTTAAAGCTGTTATTTATGTTAGAGTAATTTTGTCTTTTCTATCAAAGTTAAACCTGTAATATAACACACAAACATGTTTACTGTTACTTTAATTTCAGCAATGTATAATAGAGCCATTTTAAGTTATGCAACCATGTGGTCAAAACGTAGCCATTTTTAAGATCCCTAATATGTATCCAGTGGAAACTATAGCCATTTCCCCTGCCCTCCCCAATTTTAAAATTAGCCAGTTCTGTGGATTGTAACCCCAAGCTCCTCCTATCAGAGTAAGGGGCAGTTTGCCTTAGGAATAAAAACAAGTGTACTGCCCACCTAGGTGTGCTCTCTTGCTGTATTTTCTTTGGTAGCATACCCTTCTGCAGAAGTAAAGTCTGCCTTGCTGAGCTATTTCCAAGCTTGTGTCTGATTCCTTGCAACACGCAGATATTTCTAAAATTTATAAGCAGGCTTCAATATTGAATGGAGGTAGTTAGCTATTAAAATTTAATCTTCAAAGGTGATTAACTTCCCATGGAGAGGGCTAAAGAAATTCTTATGCACTTCTCTTTGACTGAGTAACCCCAGTTCCAGGATTTACCTTGAAAATGCATATCTATAAATATAATACAACCTGTGCGCAAGGTTTTTCTTTGCAGCATGACCTATAATAGCAAAATCTATTGAAATGTGGGACAGTACAAATTCCTGTCAGTAGCAACATGGTTAAATATACTACAGTCACCTTAGAAATGCTATGCATCTACAAAAAGGGATTTCTCAGACATCATTACCCTATGTACATGTATGATTTCATGAATGGTATGAATCTACATTGTGTGCAACCACAGAAACGAAAAGTTGTACCCCATTTGTGTATAATGAATCAAAATACAGTCTATAAAAATGAAAAATATTTTAAAAAAAGAAAATCCAAATTGCAAAGTTCAAAACTACAAAAAAGGGGAATTTCTGTGAATAGAAATGGAGTAATTTCAATTTTATTTTCCATAAGTAGGAAAAATGGTACAAAGGGCATATACAGAAAATGCTTCCTTTTTTAAGAAAGAAAAGAAGAATGTAATTATATGATCAGTTTTGCAAAACGCATGAAGAATAAATCAGAAACTTATAACAATGATTATCTAAACTGGGTGATTATTTCATATGGTAACCTAAAGAATGTAAGACTAGGGCATATGGAATAAGGGAAGGAACAATAATCTGAGGACACTTTTTCTCATAGTTTACTTTTATCTGAATATACATTTTCATGTGCTTTTGATTTTTAAAAAATGTAAATAAATGCTTTTTATATTTAAAACATAAAATTGAATAACAACTAAAAAGAAAATACCTACAATTGAATGTACAGGAAAGAAACAAATCTAACTCTACTAAATTGATGATATAACAAAGGAAAACAGAATTATTTCAAATAGCTTTTTTAATATAACACATTAGCTTTATATCTTTAGTGGCATCTACTCTGAGGAAAAAATGAACTGCAAATAAATTTGAACTATTTATTATAGTTTATTATTAACAATAACATTGGCTCATGTTACTACTAATAATAGTTGTATGCATATCATAGAATAAAGCAAATATGTAGCAAGAGTTCCATCATAAGAAAAAACATAAAAATATACATATATAATATGTAATAACTCTTGATTAGAATTATTATAATTATATATTATATATATTTTTATATATTGTATTTTATATATTATATATATCATAATATATTGTATATGATATTTTTTCTCTAGCTCTGATTCCTGGAAGTTCTATTCCTAATGACAGTTAACTGATTCCTAATGCACAGATTTTGGTTTCTAAATACCATTGCCTATTATGAAGATTAAAGACTACTTGGAGAAAAAGATGATTTCAAATCTACTACGGAAAAAAAAAATACAAGATGACTCTGGACTATCATGGAACATAACCAAAAGAAGCTCAATAACTAACTAGTGGAGTCATGCCAAAAGCACACAGAAGCCAACTTGAAGAGACTCCCCATTGTCCAAATTTTAGAAAGCATGAACATTAAAAAAAAGGAAAATATTAACAACAGTTGAGTTTTAATAAAATATTTCAATGATTCTGTAATGATACATACATTATACATAATTGTGGTAAAAGGGAGAGTTCTTATTTAAGGAAGAATGCTGTTTAATAAATGTAAAAGGACTGATAGAATTAGAAAATTACTATTCTACAACCAAAATTTCACAATTGATTTAGGTAATGGTCATGAATTGATTCTAAACTGCTAAGTGGTAGGTGATTGGGGAACATGAGATTCATATTGTTTAAAAGCATTACCCCTTCCCCTCAAATCAATTACTAATTCAAAGAGAAATTGTCGGTTTATAACAGATCCATTGTTCATTGCCCTAGTTCCATCACTAAACTTAGTATTAAGACTGAGACAACTTGGCTGAGACCTACCCATCTTTCAGTTTGCAGAAGCTGAGGGGATAAAAGAACAAGTGTAATGACACCATAAGAAAACAATTAGCCCAATACAGAATGTGAATTTCTCACAAATACAAAAAAAGAAAATTAGCAGGTTTTATTATGGTATGGATCTGAAATGTTCCCAAAGGCTCATGTGTTAAAATCTTGGACCCCAATACAGCAATGTCCAGAGTGGTAGGCTTTTAGGAAGTGATTGGATCATGATGAATATGACCTCATCGGCAGGTTAACCTATCGATAGCTAAAGGACTACTGAGAGGTAGGACCTAGTTGGAGGAAGAAGTCACTGGGGGTGTTCCCTGGAAGGGTTTTTTTCTCCCCAGCCCTTTCCTCTCTGTCTCTCTCTGCTTTCTCTACTTCCTGGGTGCCATGAGCTGAGCAGCTTTCATTCTGCTAGACCCTTTTAGAAAAAATGTATTTCTTCTAATTAGTTGTATATGACAGTAGAATGCATTTATACATTTTGAGACATCATATATAAGTGGAGTGTAATTTGTCATTTTTCTGATTATACATATTGTAGGATCACATTGGTCATGCAGTCATATATGAACATGAAGTAATAATGTCTGTTTCACTCTACTATTCTTCCTACCCCCACATCCCTTCACTCCCCTTTACCTAATACAAAGTAACTCTATTCTTCCCTATCTTCCCTCTAATTGTGAATCAGTATCTGCATATCAGAGAAAACATCTGACCTTTGGTTTCTTGAGTTTGGCTTATTTCACTTAGCATGATATTCTCTAACTCCAACTGTGTATCAGCGTGTATCAGCAAGTGCCATAATTTCATTCTTTTTAAAACTGAGTAATATATTTCATCATATATATATCATATATATATATATATATCACATTTTCTTTATCCATTCATCTGTTGATGGCACCTAGGTTGTTTCCATACTTTAGTTCTTCTGAGTTGAGCACCTATAAAAACTTATGTGGCTGTGTCACTGTAGTATGCTGATTTTAAGTCCTTTGGATGTAAACGAAGGAGGGGGATAACTGGGTCAAATGGTGGCTACACCCTTTTGCCACAAAGTTCTGCCTTACTTCAGGCCCAAAGCAATGGAGCCAGTTGGTCATGGACTGAAGCCTCTGAAACTGTGAACCAAAATAAAACCTTCTTCCTTTAAATTGTTTATGTTAGGTATTTTAGTTATAACAATGAAAAACTGACTAATATAAGGCTGCTCAAAATTTAAAATGACTGAAAAGAAATAGTATCCAAATACGATTTTATTTTTTATTATGCCTTGAATCTAAAAATACAAAAAGAGATATAAAGGACACTTGGTGGCAATTGGGGATATTTTAATAAGGACTGGACATTAGATATTATGGACTATTATTAGAGTTTTAAAGTGTGAGAATGATACCGTGCTTGAGTAGGAGGATTTCTTTATTCTTTAAGGGCCTTAAGGCTATGTGTGCATTTTGGAGCTTAGCTCAGGGTAACTGCAACTTACTTTCAAATGGATCAACAAAAATAGATAATAATTTTATTTATCACTTACTTATTTACCTGTGCTACTATTGTCCACAATCTAATCAGAGACAGACAGACAGGGAGAAAACAATTATAGGAAAAAGATAACAATAGGTAAATATGAATGATGAGTATATGGGTATTTACTGTTCTATTCTTTCAACTTTTATGTATGTGTGAAGCTTTTCAAAATAATGTATTGGGAGCAAATATGAATTAAGCAGATTGCCTTAATGTATTTAGTGCCCTATTTTCCAACCATCTCCCTCAATTTTCAAGAAGAAAGAATAAATTGATAAGAACACAATTTGGAGAGTTGGAAAAAAAATGCACAAATGTAAACAATTTTGTCAATTGGAAAGAGAGAGTTGAAACCAATGTCAGAAATGAGAGATCTATAAGTAGATTGACTCATACACCTGAACTACACAGAGGGTCTAGAATTGGTGGTATCTTGGTGATGTTGCATATGGCTTTGAAATAAAAAAGACTGAGGAAAAAGATCCACTACGGAAGCAATTAGGTGTCCACATCCCCTCCTTGACCTTCCACAGATGATTGCCTGACCCTCTGCCTCAGTAGAAGATTAAAAGTTAATTGTGTGGAGAAGGTAAACAACAGGGATTTAGTATGGAGTCACCAAGCACATATGAAACTGGAGTGAGATGCTGGAAACTAGAATATGAAATTAAATGATAACACCCTTCCAACACCCTTTGTCTCTCAGTTTCCAAATTGGTGTCAGCCAAACTTACCCCCATCTACATTGGAGGTTAGAAGATTTATTTATTGGAAAACACTTGACTAAGGAAAACACCTGGATATTGTCTCTCTGTGTGATCCTCAGGTAGATTTGCAGTTCCTGTCCAATTAATGGGAAAGGCCAGCTATTTACAAAACTCCCAGGCACATTAAGTTTCTAATCAACGTAACTCACTATAAACATGAATGGATAGCCAAAGTTCACTAAGTAATTGAAGAAAGTTTCTAACCAGACTGGCTGAAACCAGATAAGAAGGGATCTCCAATTAAATAAAGATAATGCAGAGATCAGAAAAAATTTTCAGAAGTGACAATATTCTCATATTTCTGAGAGAATGTTATATTCATGAAACAAGAAAAGGGAATATGCAGCCCTTTATAAACTGCATATCTATTTCGTTTGAGGACCACAAGTGTCAATATCTAAGTTTCTTTTTTGTTTAAAGAACAAAAAAAGGATGCTTGAAATATATGATTAATGGAAGTTCACAAAGGGAAAACAGAAAATGGAGAGAAATAAACTATAAAGGAATTCATTCAATAACAATTCATGAACTGAAAGATAGGAAGGTCCAGATCAAAAGACCCACTAAATGCATAGGACGATAGATTAAAAAAAAAAAAAAAAAAAAAGTCAAGGCACATCAGTGACACTGGTGAGTAAGAGAAAATACTAAATCCTTCTTAAAGAGAAAAGAAGTCCCCAAAAGCATCAGCTAACAGAGTGACATCAGATTCTGAGCAGCTGATGATACATGCACAAGACAAGTTCAACAAAATAACATTTAAAAGCCTCAAGTAAACTTTCTGGGTCACATTCTGTCCTGTCAAGTGTTTCACATATGATAGAAAATTATTACAAATCTAGATTAAAAATAATTTTTAATAATAGACATTCAGTGTTCCTGGGGGCTCAAGAATGTTTACTAATGGCTCAGGTCCTATTTTCCTTTTCAAGAATCCTTTTTTTGGAGATCCAAGATGGCTGACTAGAGGGTGACTGCATCTCCTGTCACTCCAGAACTCAGGACTCAAGAAGGGGAGGCATTGAGAGACTCAGACTAACATAGAGCTGCGGGGTGAGTCTCTCCCACCGGGTGGCAGGCTTGGACAGGGGCAGCTTCTTGGAGCAGGGCAGGGCAGCGAGAGTCTTCCCCAAGCACCCCTGATCTCTCCGGTGGCAGGAGCGATCCACAGCTAGCCTCTAGGAGCAGGCCCACCCAGTGAGCTTTTCCGCACAGAGCCAACCCCAAGCCCTGAACCCAGTGGTGGGCCCCAGGCCATAGGCGGCTTCTTGGACCAGAGGGGGGCAGTGAGAGACTTCCCCAAGCAGCCTGGTTCCCATCAGCAGCAGGCAGGGTCCACAACCAGCTTCTAAGAGCAGGCCCGCCCAGTGGGAGATTTTTACGCACAGAGCCAACCCCAAGCCCTGGACCCAGTGGCGGGCTCCGGCCCGCAGGCAGCTTCTGGGACCAAGGCAGGACAGGGAGAGGCTTTCCCCGAGCAGCCTTGCTCCCTCAGGCGGGGGCAGGCCCTGTCTATAGCCAGCTTCTAGGAGCAGGACCACCCAGTGAGAGAATTTCCACACAGAACCAGTCCCAAACCCTGGACCCAGTAGCGGGCTAGGGGCAGCTTTCTTTGGAAGCACTGCATTATCAAGTTCCTCCAAGACTTCAGGCTGCTGAAGGCTGGGAGGTGATATACCGGAAATCTACATTCCGGAAATATACCGGAAATCCTCTATAAGCCAATAGAGGAAATCTGCAATATCTCAGAGTCCCACTGATATCTGACCAATATGAGAAAACAAGGGAAGAAACTGTCCCAAACAAACCTAGATACTATATCAATAAAACCCAATGACAGCACAGCAGAAGAAATGTCAGAAAGGGAGTTCAGAATGTACATAATTAAAACAATGAGGGAAGCAAACGAGGAGATGAAAGAGCAAATGCAGGCATTGAAAGAAGAGATGAAGGAGCAATTGCAGGCATTAAATGATCACACCAATCAACAGTTAAAAGAGCAAATACAGGAAACAAAAGATCATTTCAATAAAGAGTTAGAGATACTGAAAAAAAAACAAACAAACAGAAATCCTTGAAATGAAGGAAACAATAAACCAAGTTAAAAACTCCATAGAAAGCACAACCAATAGTATAGAACACATGGAAGACAGAACCTCAGACATTGAAGACAAAATATTTAATCTTGAAAACAAAATTGACCAGAGAAGATGTTATGAAATCATGAACAAAATCTACAAGAATTATGGGATATCACAAAAAGGCCAAATTTAAGAATTATTGGGATTGAGGAAGGCTTAGAGAAATAAACCAAAGGAATGAACAAACTATTCAATGAAATAATATCAGAAAATTTCCCAAATCTGAAGAATGAAATGGAAAACCAAGTACACGACGCATAAAGGACTCCAAATATACAAAATTTCAACAGACCCACACCAAGGCACATTATTATGAAAATACCTAACATACAAAATAAAGACAGAATTTTAAAGGCTGTGAGAGAAAAGAATCAAATTACATTCAGGGGGAAACCAATAAGAATATCAGCAGACTTTTCAATCCAGACCCTAAAAGCTAGAAGGGCCTGGAACAACATTTACCAAGTCCTGAAAGAAAACGGATGCCAACCAAGAATGTTATACCCAGCAAAACTTACTTTCAGATTTGAAGACGAAATAAAATCCTTCCATGATAAACAAAATCTAAAGGAATTTTCAAAAAGAAAGTGGGTATTACAGAACATTCTCAGCAAAATATTCCATAAGGAAGAGGTGAAAAACAATAATGCAAATCATCAATGGGAGGAACTAGCCTAAAGAAATAGCCAAATAAAGGAAAACCAAATCATGTCAAAAAAAAAACAAAAATGAGTCAAATGACTGGGAATACAAATCATATCACAATAATAACCCTGAATGCTAATGGCCTGAACTCATCAATCAAAAGACATGGACTGGCAGATTGGATTAAAAAGAAAAATCCAACAATATGCTACCTGCAAGAGACTCATCTCATAGAAAGAGATACCCATAGACTAAAGGTGAAAGGATGGGGAAAAACATACCATGCACACGGACACAGCAAAAAAACTGGAGTATCCATCCTCAATTCAAATAATGTGGACTTCAAACCAAAACTAGTCAGAAGGGATAAAGAAGGACATTACATACTGCTGAAGGGAAGCATAAATCAGCAAGACATAACAATCATAAATATCTATGCCCCAAACAGTGGCTCATCCATGTATGTCAAACAAATCCTTCTTAATTCCAGAAATCAAATAGACCACAACACAATAATACTAGGCGATCTTAACACACCTCTCTCACCACTGGATAGATCCTCCAAACAAAAATTGAATAAGGAAACCATAGATCTCAATAACACAAACAACAATTTAGACTTAACAGATATATATAGAATATAGCATCCAACAAAGAACGAATACACTTTCTTCTCAGCAGCACATGGATCCTTCTCTAAAATAGACCATATTTTATGCCACAAAGCTACTGTTAGCAAATACAAGAAGATAGAGATACTACCTTGTACTCTATCAGATCATAATGGATTGAAATTAGAAATAAAAGACAGAATAAAAAACAGAAACTTCTCCAATACCTGGAGATTAAATAATATGCTATTATATGATGAATGGATAACAGAAGACATCAGGAGGGAAATAAAAAAATTCTTGGAAGTAAACGAGAACAAAGACACATCATATCAAAATCTCTGGGACACTATGAAAGCAGTACTTAGAGGAAGATTTATTTCATGGGGCGCATTCAACAAAAGAAGTAGAAATCAACAAATAAACAACTTAACACTACAGCTCAAAGCCCTAGAAAAAGAAGGACAGACCAACACCAAAAGTAGTAGAAGACAGGAAATAGTTAAAATCAGAGCTGAAATGAACGAAACTGAAACAAAAGAAACAATCAGAAAAATTAACAAAATAAAGATGGTTCTTTGAAAAAAGAAACAGAATTGATAAACCCTTAGCCACACTAACAAAAAGAAAGAGAGAGAAAACTCAAATTACTAAAATTCGGAATGAACAAGGAAATATCACAACAGACACAACTGAAATACAAAACATAATTAGAAGCTATTTTGAAAATCTATATTCCAACAAAACAGAAAACCTCGAAGACATCAACAAGTTTCTAGAGACATATGAACTACCTAAACTGAACCAGGAGGATATACACAACTTAAATAAACCAATTTCGAGCAATGAAATAAAGGAGGTCATCAAAAGCCTACCAACAAAGAAAAGTCTGGTACTAGATGCGTTCTCAGCCGAGTTCTACAAAACCTTTAAAGAAGAGATCATTCCAATACTCCTCAAAGGATTCCATGAAATAGAAGAGGAGGGAACCCTCCCAAACTCATTCTATGAAGCCAATATCACCCTGATACCTAAACCACACAGAGACACATCAAGGAAAGAAAATTTCAGACCAATATCCTTAATGAACATCGATGTAAAAATTCTCAACAAAATTTTAGCAAATCGCATACAAAAATATATTAAAAAGATAGTGCACCACCATCAAGTGGGTTTTATCCCAGGGATGCAAGGTTGGTTCAACATCAGGAAATCAATAAATGTCATTCACCATATCAACAGACTTAAAGTTAAAAATCACATGATTATTTTGATAGATGCAGAAAAAGCATTTGATAAAATACAGCATCCCTTCATGCTCAAAACACTAGAAAAAATAGGGATAGTGGGAACATTCCTTAACATTGTAAAGGCCATCTACACTAAGCCCATGGCCAATATCATTCTAAATGGTGAAAAACTGAAAGCATTCCCCATAAACACTGGAACAAGGCAGGGATGCCCTCCTTCACCACTTCCATTCAACATCGTTTGTGAAACTAGCCAGAGCAATTATCAAATGAAAGAAATTAAAGGAATATGAATTGGAAAAGAAGAACTCAAACTATCCCTGTTTGCTGATGACATGATTATATATTTAGAGGAACCTGGAAATTCCACCAGAAAACTTTTAGAACTCATAACTGAATTCAGTAAAGTAGCAGGTTACAAGATCAATGCTCATAAATCCAATGCATTTTTATACATAAGTGATGAACATTCAGAAAGAGAAATTAGGAAAACTACCCCATTCACAATAGCATCGAAAAAAATAAAATACTTGGGAATCAATCTCACAAAAGAGGTGAAAGTCCTCTACAATGAGAACTACAGAACACTAAAGAAAGAAATTAAACAAACCCTTAGAAGATGGAAAGATATCCCATGTTCTTGGATAGGCAGAATTAATATTGTCAAAATGGCCATACTATCTAAAGTGCTATACAGATTCAATGCAATTCCAATTAAAGTCCCAATGATGTACCTTACAGAAATAGAGCAAGCAATTATGAAATTCATCTGGAAGAATAAGAAACCCAGAATAGCTAAAGTAATCCTTAGCAGAAAGAATGACGCAGGGGTATCGCATTACCAGATCTTCAACTTACTACAAAGCAATAGTAACAAAACCAGCATGGTATTGGTAGCAAAATAGACAGGTAGATCAATGGTACAGAATAGAGGACATGGACACAAACCCAAATAAATACAATTTTCTCATACTAGACAAAGGGGCCAAAAATATGCAATGGAGAAAAGATAGCCTATTCAACAAATGGTGCTGGGAAAACTGGAAAACCATATGCAATAGAATGAAATTAAACCCCTATCTCTCACCCTGCACAAAACTCAACTCAAAATGGATTAAGGACCTCAGAATCAGACCAGAGACCCTGCATCTTATAGAAGAAAAATAGGTCCAAATCTTCAACTTGTTGGCTTAGGATCAGACTTCCTTAACAGGACTCCCATAGCACAAGAAATAAAAGCAAGAATCAACAACTGGGATAGATTCAAACTAAAAAGTTTTCTCCCAGCAAAGGAAAGTATCAGTAATGTGAAGAGAGAGCCTACAGAGTGGGAGAACATCTTTGCCACTCATACTTCAGATAGAGCGCTAATTTCCAGAATCTATAAAGAACTCAAAAAACTCTACACCAAGAATACTAATAATCCAATCAACAAATGGACTAAGGAAATGAACAGACACTTCACAGAAGATCTACAAGCAATCAACAGATATATGAAAAACTGTTCAATATCTCTAGTAATAAGAGAAATGCAAATCAAAACTACCCTAAGATTCCATCTCACCCCAATTAGAATGGCGATTATCAAGAACACAAGCAACAATAGGTGTTGGCGAGGATGTGGGGAAAAAAGGTACACTCATACATTGCTGGTGGGGTTGCAAATTAGTGCAGCCACTCTGGAAAGCAGTATGGAGATGCCTTAGAAAACTTGGAATGGAACCTCCATTTGACCCAGCTATCCCACTCCTTGGCCTATACCCAAAGGACTTAAAATCAGCATACTACAGAGATACAACCACATCAATGTTCATTGCTGCTCAATTCATAATAGCCAGACTGTGGAACCAACCTAGATGCCCTTCAGTTGATGAATGGATAAAGAAACTGTGGTATATATATACAAAGGAATATTACTCAGCTATAAAGAATAATAAAATTATGGCATTTGCAGGCAAATGGATGAAATTGGAGAATATCATGCTAAGTGAGATAAGCCAATCTCAAAAATCCAAAAGGCGAATGATCTCACTGATAAACAGATGATGACACATAATGAGGGGTTGGAGGGGGCAAGAATGGAGGAAGGAGGGACCGTATGGAGGGAAAAGAGGGGTGGGAGGGGTGGGGCTGAAAGAAAAAAATAACAGAATGAATCAAACATCATTACCCTATGTAAATGTATGATTACACAAATGGTATGCCTTTACGCCATGTACAAACAGAGAAACAACATGTATCCCATTTGTTTACAATAAGAATAAATTTTAAAAAAACTACCCTAAGATTCCATCTCACCCCAATTAGAATGGCAATTATCAAGAATACAAGCAACAATAGGCGTTGGCGAGGATGTGGGGAAAAAGGTACACTCATACATTGCTGGTGGGGTTGCAAATTAGTGCAGCCACTCTGGAAAGCAGTGTGGAGATTCCTCAGAAATCTTGGAATGGAACCTCCATTTGACCCAGCTATCCCACTCCTTGGCCTATACCCAAAGGACTTAAAATCAGCATACTATAGAGATAAAGCCACATCAATGTTCACAGCTGCTCAATTCACAATAGCCAGATTGTGGAACCAACCTAGATGCCCTTTAGTTGATGAATGGATAAAGTAACTTTTATATATATATAAAGTAACTTTTATATATATAAATAAATAAAATGGAATATTACTCCGCCATGAAGAATGATAAAATTATGGCATTTGGAGGCAAATGGATGAAATTGGAGAATATCATGCTAAGTGAGATAAGCCAATCTCAAAAAAACCAAAGGACGAATGATCTCACTGAAAAGCAGATGATAACACATAATGGGCGATGGGAGGGGTTAGTGTTAGGGTTAGGGTTAGGGTTAACGAGGGGGGCAAGAATGGAGGAAGGAAGGACTTTATAGAGGGAAAAGAGGGGTGAGGGGGAAGGGAAAAAATAATAGAATGAATCAAACAACATGACCCTATGTAAATTTATGATTACACACATGGTATGCGTTACTCCATGTACAAACAGAGAAACAACATGTATCCCATTTGTTTACAATAAAAAAAAAAGAGTCCTATTTTCTTACTTCCTCCTAAGTGTAGAGGGGACCTTCATGTTAAAAATGGTTGTTTAATCATTAGCATTTATTAGCTTTTCTTCTTATGATCCTATTAAAATTACAGTAAAGGAATTTAAAAAGCTTTTAATTCTGATACATTTTTCTCAAGCCTTTCTTCCTTTAACATAATTGTCTGTAATGTTATTTCTTTTTCTGGTTGCTTCTAAATCCATTGTACATTTGTTTCTGTATCTGTTTTGAAATAGTGACATGATTTATATTTTTTCTCTACCTTTTTCAACTACCTGTTCCCTAGAGAATATTTATTGATTATTACATTGTTTAACTTTTTAAACACACAAAGTAGTTGTTTTCTAAAATATCTGCTTTCTGGAATAATTTTCATACATCTCTTTATACAATTTTTGTATGTGGTGCTTATTTCTTTATCTGTAGCCAAACTTTACACAGATTCTGTTTTTTTTTCCCCCCCGTTCAAACCCACTGTTTGTTTAAGACTATTCTCCTCTCTCTTTCCCTTGCTCTGCCTTCCTGAATTTTAGTAGGAATTGCAAATGGTGCCCTGTTAGCTATCTTGGTTGGTGGGAGAAGGAAAGGGAATATAATCAAGGTTAATTTATTTGGGAAATCTATGCTTTGCATTCTGATCCCTACGGAAAGGCTAACTCTAGTCCTGTTTGCATATCCTATTTTCTCATTGCCCCTCCCACAAAATGACTTAGGTGCTTGATAAGATTAAATTACGTTATAAGAATTTAACTGTATATAGAAAATCTTGAAGGAGTTTGCTTAGATCCAAAAACACCTTTCAGAAATTCACTAGGATTAAAGCTTGGCAGTGTGTCAGTTTTCATGAACGATCCTGATGCTTTCTGAAGCTGCTCATGAATAACAATTTCTGACTTCTACTAACTGCCAAAAATTATGTAAACATAATTCCACATATGGAACCTCTGTTCATTCATTTACCCACTCATTCATTCAACCAATATATATTAAGTACCTACTTGGTGCCAGGCTCTGAGGGAGATGACTGAAAAAATGTCACTGAAAAAATGTCACTTCCTCCCTGCAGTTTATGGGACAGTAAGTTAGTAAACTAGTAACTGCAGTGCAATATTATAAATGTTACAACTCGTGTTTGACCAGGACCCTACAGAAATTCAGAGGGTGGTACATTTAACCCTGACTAGAAAGGAAAGAGAAAGCTCTTGGGAGGAGAGAACACTGAGGTGAATATTGAATGATAATACAAGAGTTTACAAAGTGGACAAGGCTATACTACAAATCAGGGACATCTTTTGTTGTTGTTGTTGTTTTTAGATACACATGACAGTAGGGTGTATTTTGACATATTAAATATATCTGGAGTGCAACCCATTCCAATTTGGATCCCATTCTTGTGGTTGTACATGATGTGGATTTACACTGGTTGTGTATTCATATGTGAGCATAGGAAAGTTATGTCCAATTCATTCTACTGTCTTTCCTATTACCAACCCCCCTCCCTTCCTTTCATTCCCTTTTGTCTAATCCAATGAACTTCTATATTCCCCTCCCTATCATCCTTTGTTATAGATTAGCATCCACACATCAGAAAGAACACTCAGCATTTGGTTTGGGGGACTGGCTTATTTCACTTAGCATGATAGTCTCCAGTTAACAGGGGACATCTTGAGTAAAGTCTTAGATTTAAGAAAGATCACATTAGGAAAAGATCATATATAAGAAAAAAATCATATATAGCCTGGCTTGCCTAAAATTCACAAAACATGTTGAGGAAAGGCAGAAAATGAGTACAGAAAAATATTCATGAAAAAAATTTAATGGTTTTTATGATCTTATTGATCAAGAAAATGTACAAAGAAATTTATTTTTTTATTTTTTTTTTACAAAGAATTTTATAAAAATAAAAGATGACACTAGGTGTGGCTAATAGTCTTTAATTTCTTTGAAAAATAGGTTAAAACAATCTGTTTGAAATAGACCAGTTAAATTCTTGATCTT
Organism: Sciurus carolinensis; assembly: GCF_902686445.1. Lineage (NCBI taxonomy): Eukaryota > Metazoa > Chordata > Mammalia > Rodentia > Sciuridae > Sciurus > Sciurus carolinensis. Next base: position 69,315,258 of record NC_062223.1, read on the forward strand.
CATTCTTTTGAGGTTTAGGTTTGTTTTATTAATTGGTAATTTATGAAATATGAATATGATCTACATCATAGACAGCTGGCATATTGACAAAGACTCTCTCCTTGACCAAACTTTAGTCAGGATCCTCTGAGCCCTTTTCTCAACAAGGCCTCAACCTTGGACCCCATCCTTGCTGGGCCTGTATAATCTAGTTTTAGCAAGAAAAGCAAGTCAGTGTAGAGATATCTTATCACCTCAATAACTAAGCAAATTTCTCACTTCCTACCCTTAATGTCTGATCACCGTGCCTGTCTTAATCAGTTTAGTAAGAATCCCCCTACCCTTGATGTCTCATTTGTTGGCTATAAATCCCCATCTGTCTTTGTTGTATTTGGAATTGAGCTCAGTTCTATACTAAGGTCTCTATTCCTATATTGCAATCATTCCTGAATAAAATCTATTTTCATAGCTTTTACTACTTTGACAATTACACACAAGAACTCACTTGTTTGCCTTTTAAAAAGACAAGTACCTCTTTATTTTGAACAAAACCATTGCCTAAGCCAGCTACTTCTGAATTGACAATTTTTAAATATTTCCTCTTGTAGGTATATAGGTAAATATATAAGTAAATAAATATTTCCACAGACTATGAAGCAAACCTTCCATAATAATCATGCAATCCAAGTTTAAAGGAGGCAGAACTAAGTTTACGTTTTAATTATCTCAATGTTCAGTAGGAATTGAGATGATGCAACAGATTTGAGAGTTATTAACAAAGAGAACTGACAAGGTTAATATCAGAGGAAAGAAGTAGGAAAAAATAGGATAATTTCCATACTTTTGATGAGCCTTAATAGGCAAATAATAATGATACAATGAACTGAGTTGGGAACATAAACTGCTAAGTAAACTTTATGATTTGGGATATGTTGAGCTTAAGATATCTGTGATAGATTAATGGGAAAAATGTCAAGAAAACATACTTAAATATATATTTAACCTAAAGAGAGACATCAAGACTAGAGACATTTTGGGAAGTTGGCAAGTTATTATTTAGTAATTCAAACTATGAGTCTGAACAAGATCATTAAGTTAAATGTTTGGAATACAAAAAATCCAAAACCAGGATGGTGATTAATAACAAAAGCATACAGCTACATGAAGAAACTGGAGTTAGCAGAGAACTAACAGAGAAAAGAGACGTGAAATAGTTCAGGGAAGCGAGAAAAGGAAAGAATCTCAAGGTAGAAGGACTGATGAACAGATGGTAGAAGTGTGAAAAGGACTGAAATAGGTGTATTGAATTTGAACATTCAATGGTGGTTCGTGAAGTCAAATAGTTATTTTGGTGGAGTAAATACTGCAGATAACAGACTATGGTGATTCACAACATGAATGGGAGATGAAGAAGTAGAAAAGGAAAAGTAGACTATTTAAAAATTTAGCTAAGGAGGAATAGAACAAAATAAGATGCCAGCTAAATAACAAAATGATAGTCAAAGGGAAATACTGTCTTTAAGATGAAAAATAACACACCAAGATTAAAAATTATGTGACAAAGTTTCAATATATTGGGAATTAACTAACAAGTGTTAATTATTCATACTAAAGAAAATTCATGAAACAAAGAAGTGATATTCAGAGTCTTAGATGTGGAGGGTTTACTTTGAGCCTGAAAGGGGAATCGTTTGTTAAAGAAAAATTATTCATGACACTTACTAAAACAGTAAGTAAGACTTATTCAGAACTATCACAATAGGTGTAAGACCTACAGTGATTGAATTTTGCAGTAAGGGAGAAAGACTGACTCAACTCCAAATAAAATAAGGAAAAAGGGAGAGTTTATAATCAAGGAGCAGGAATAGGTGGATGGAAAATTGCTAAGAGGAAAAGAGAAGATTCTGGCTAATCCTACTGAACAAAATTCTTACTGAAGGCAGGCCAGGGTGATCAAACATCACCTGGAATACGATGAATGATTAGAAACCCCATCAGATATTCAGGGTTATTAGATATGGAGGATGGGGGATTCTGGAAAAACCAGTTCACCAAATTCTTGCTAAAATCAGGCAATATAAAGACATGAAAATCTAAAAGCCAAGACCTACTTGGGAAGAGGATTTAAAGGATCCTGGTTAAGTTTGGTCAAAAAGATATTTTATCCCTTCTTTCCATACCTCAGACAGGAAGAAAAGTAGTAAAGAAAAGAAGAAATTTACCATGTTCCTTAGAGAAAAATCCAGAGTACTTACCATGGCCTCCAAAGACCTAAAGGGTCTTTACTTCCTGCCCCAAAACCCCTACCCTAACTCCAACTGCACTTCCTACTAATCTCCCTCTCACTCAGGTGCTCCAGCCTCCCAGTTATCCTTAGAACATGTCAAAGACCTACTGTCTCAGAAATGTTCTTCCCCATGGAATGTACACCTGTCATCCTTCAATACTCACCCCTACCCCATCCCAGTTTGTCACTTAGTTCCAAAAACTCATAGCAACTACATGAGGGAAGAATGCCATGAAATCTGGAAGAAACATGGTAATGTGTCCACTCTAAAGTAAGGGGAAATCCATTCTTACAAATTGCTATGAATTTAAATGAACCAGCTCTCCCTCTCCCCCACCAAATAATAAGATAATGATATAAGAATGCAAAGCAGGAACATTTCCTAATAAGAGGTGGACTCCTCTGGAGAAGCACTATGAAAACTCTTTTCACAAAGTTCTATTAACTGACCTGGAAAATGAAGGAAGTCAGCAGGGATTTCTTGGGACTATTTCTTTTAAGATATGCTTCCTTAATTAGAACTAAGTTATAAGGTGAAAACTCAGATAAGAAAGAGAAGTGGTTGATTACTGAGAAATAAGTCCAATAAGATATAAGATGAAAACTCAGATAAGAAAGAGAAGTGGTTGACTACTGAGAAATAAGTCCTTGCTGAGCCACCAATCAGGAGACAAAGTGGGATATTCCAGGGAAAGCAGCCTGAGAGGCCAACTGTAGACAATTGGAAGAAGAACTAGCATGAGTAGTTATTCTAGGTGAGAAACAATATTTTCTCCTATAAATTTTGTTCTAATTAATTTGTTGATTTACTATTATTAACAGAAATCTGTAATTTATTCAGATTTCCTTGGTGTTTACATAGTGTCCTTTTTCTGTTCCAGGAACACAGATGAGATACCACCACATCATACTTTGTTTTCAGGTTTTTTAGGCTTCTCTTGATCATGACAATTTCTCAGGCTTTCCTTGTTTTTGACAACCCTGGAGAGTTTTGAAGAGTACAGGTCAGGCATTCTGTAGAATGTTCCTCAACTGGGATTTATCTGAGTATTTTCTCATAAATAAATGAGAGTTAAGATTTTCTGGGAGAAAGACCTGAAGGTAAAGTAGCATTCTTATGTCATATATCACATATCATATCGTATCACATCATATCTAAGGTACATACTATCAATGCAATTTGTCACTGTTGATGATTATCATTTGGCTGAGTGTTTGTCAAGTTTCCCCACTATAAAGTTGTTGGAACTAATGACACGTTAACTAACTCAGGCTGACTCCTTACTCCCTGGTGAGTGAGCAAGATCAAGGCTCAAAGTCGGTTTCAAAGGTTCATGACGATAAACCAGACCACCGTCAGACTGGTTAACAACAGTTCCGCGAACGTGATCAGCTCCTGTTTCCCATATAGTCCAATGGGACTCTCGCCTGCGTGAACCCCCCTGCCTTGCTGACCTTTAAGCTGATTGGTTCCCACCTAGCCCCCACCCTACATAAAAGCTGTGTGACTTCCTCAATAAACGAGTTCCTGCTGTGACTGGTCTCCCTGACGCATCTGATTGTCCTCCGCCTGGAGGGCTGGGAGCGGGTGGTCAGTCGGCCTTACCTATCCTGATCTGACCTTGTTGGGGAGTGTCCCCTTCCCTTGTCGCTGGTTGAGAAGAGCAAGGGGGCTTAAGACCCCGACATAAAGTTGTTTTATGCCTCCCCAACCCCAACATCTTCTACACTATTATCTCTGAATAGAAGAGGTGGAAAGTTAAGCTTCATCTCCTTAAAAGCAGAGTATCTCCATAAATTGTAAGAATACTTCTGCACAGGTTTAGTTTTTCATCATTTACTGTTACATTGAGTTACTTATGTATAGCAATATGGAACATGCATATTTATTTTATATGTTGGTGTGTAATCCAATATTATTTTATTTAATGGCTCAAATTATTCCATCTCTCACTATTGAGAACTTTTTCAGTTAGCCTCTGTTCTTCGGGGTGTGTGTTTGTGTGTGTGTATGTGGTGTGACCATTCCCTTTCTCATACTACAAGATGCTCAAGGATCATCCTGTATATTTCCAGCCCCAGTTCTATTAGTATATTTTTCTATAAAAGATTGCTTCCTTTGTATTGCAGAATAATATTAGAAAGTAAGACCTGAGTCTAGATATGCTCACTGACACCAGAGTGCTGTTGCTTCTAGGTTCTTTAAGATGATAAAATAAGAAAATACATGTGTGTGGATTAACCTATGTATACACACATATATCCATAAATATTTTATACATAATCATCAACATATATTAAGCTAAATATGGGTCCATTCTGATGTCTACAACTTTAGCCTATTACCATATGGATCATTCTAGACTTCATTCCTTGCTTGTCTGTAATCTCCCACTCCAATAGGGAGAAACCTGGTTCTCATCAACTGCCATCCATTTACTTAATTGTTCAACTCCATATACACATATAGTGGTTTCCAAACTATTAACCCATATCCCTATGGGAAACAAATTATCAACTAGAGGACAGTGCTTACATTTCCTTGCCTATTAACAGACTTTGTTCATTTTCAAAATTACTTGTGTCAGCATCTTTTCCTGAAACTTTCCCACTCCCTTCAGCAAGTTTGTTTCATATAAAATAACTATAATTCCATTAGATTCTTCAGCCAGTCTGCATTTTATCTTAGGATCCCTGATCTCCTAATTGATTTTTAAAATTTGCACGGTGCGATCCAAGATGGTGGACTAGAGGGTGACTGCATCTTCAGTTACTCCAGAACCCAGGATTCAAGAAGGGGAGGCAAGAGAGACTCGGACTAAAATAGAGCCACGGGGTGAGTCTCCCCCAACGGGTGAAGCTCCACCTGGGCGGCAGGCCCGGATAAGGGCGGCTTATCAGAGTAGGGCAGGGCAGCTAGAGTCTTCCCCAGGTAGCCCTGCTCACTCTGGCGGTGGGTTCCTCCCACACGGCCAGATTCTTGGAGCAGGCCACCCAGTGAGAGCCTTTCTGCACAGAACCAGCTCCAAGTCCCGGAGCCAGTGGTGAGCTCCGGGCTGCAGGCAGCTTCAGGGACCAGGACAGGGCAGCCAGGGACTTCCCCAAGCAGCCCAGCTCCATCCGGCGGAAGGCTCCTTTCACGGCCAGCTTCTCGGAGCAGACCACCCACTGAGAGCCTTTCTGCACAGAGCCAGCTCCAAGCCCTGGAACCAGTAGTGGGCTAGGGGCAGCTTTCTTCGGAAGCACTGCATTATCAAGTTCCTCCAAGACTTTAGGCTACTGAAGGCTGGGAGGTGATACACTGGAAATCTACAGGGACACTATAAGCCAATAGAGGAAATCTGCAATATCTCAGAGATCCACTGACATCTGACCAATATGGGAAAACAAGGTAAGAAAATGTCCCAAACAAACCGAGATACTATATCAATAAAACCCAATGACAACATAGCAGAAGAAATGTCAGAAAGGGACTTCAGAATGTACATAATTAAAACAATCAGGGAAGCAAACAAGGAGATAAAAGAGCAAATGCAGGCATTGAAGGAGGAGATGAAAGAGTAAACACAGGCATTAAATGATCGCACGAATCATCAGTTAAAAGACCAAATAAGGGAAACAAGAAATCATTTCAAAAAAGAGTTAGATACTGAGAAAAAAAAAACAGAAATCCTTGAAATGAAGGAAACAATAAACCAAATTAAAAACTCCATAGAAAGCATAACCAATAGGATAGAACACCTGGAAGACAGAACCTCAGACATTGAAGACAAAATATTTAATCTTGAAAACAAAATTGACCAAACAGAGAAGATGTTATGAAATCATGAACAGAATCTACAAGAATTATGGGATATCACGAAAAGGCCAAATTTAAGAATTATTGGGATTGAGGAAGGCTTAGAGAAACAAACCAAAGGAATGAAAAATCTATTCAATGAAATAATATCAGAAAACTTCCCAAATCTGAAGAATGAAATGGAAAACCAAGTACAGGAGGCTTATAGGTCTCCAAATATTCAAAATTACAACAGACCCACACCAAGGCACATTATTATGAAAATACCTAACATACAAAATAAAGACAGAATTTTAAAGGCCGCAAGAGAACAGAATCAAATTACATTCAGGGGGAAACCAATAAGAATATCAGCAGATTTTTCAATCTAGACCCTAAAAGACAGAAGGGCCTGGAACAACATTTACCAAGCCTTGAAAGAAAACGGATGCCAACCAAAAATCTTATACCCAGCAGAACTTACTTCCAGATTTGACAACGAAATAAAATCCTTCCATGATAAACAAAAGCTAAAGGAATTTATAAAAAGAAACCTGGCATTACAGAACATTCTCAGCAAAATATTCCATAAGGAAGAGGTGAAAAACAATAATGCAAATCATCAATGGGAGGAACTAGCCTAAAGAAATAGCCAAATAAAGGAGAAACCAAATCATGTCAAAAAACAAAAATGAGTCAAATGACTGGGAATACAAATCATATCACAATAATAACCCTGAATGTTAATGGCCTGAACTCATCAATCAAAAGACATGGACTGGCATATTGGATTAAAAAGAAAAATCCAACAATATGCTGCCTGCAAGAGACTCATCTCATAGAAAGAGATACCCATAGACTAAAGGTGAAAGGATGGGAAAAAACATACCATGCACACGGACACAGCAAAAAAGCTGGAGTATCCATCCTCATCTCAGATAATGTGGACCTCAAGCCAAACCTAGTCAGAAGGGATAAAGAAGGACATTACATGCTGCTTAAGGGAAGCATAAATCAGCAAGACATAACAATCATAAATATCTATGCCCCAAACATTGGCTCATCCATGTGCATCAAACAAATCCTTCTCAATTCCAGAAATCAAATAGACCACAACACAATAATACTAGGTGATTTTAACACACCTCTCTTACCACTGAATAGATCTTCCAAACAAAAATTGAATAAGGAGAACATAGATCTCAATAACACAACAATTTAGACTTAACGGACATATATAGAATATACCATCCAACAAAGAATGAATATACACTTTCTTCTCAGCAGCACATGGATCCTTCTCTAAAATAGACCATATTTTATGCCACAAAGCTACTGTTAGCAAATACAAGAAGATAGAGATACTACCTTGTACTCTATCAGATCATAATGGATTGAAATTAGAAATAACAGACAGAATAAAAAACAGAAACTTCTCCAATACCTGGAGATTAAATAATACACTATTATATGATGAATGGATAACAGAAGACATCAGGAGGGAAATAAAAAAATTCTTGGAAGTAAACAAGAACAAAGACACATCATATCAAAATCTCTGGGACACTATGAAAGCAGTACTTAGAGGAAGATTTATTTCATGGGGCGCATTCAACAAAAGAAGTAGAAATCAACAAATAAACAACTTAACACTACAGCTCAAAGCCCTAGAAAAAGAAGGACAGACCAACACCAAAAGTAGTAGAAGACAGGAAACAGTTAAAATCAGAGCCGAAATCAACGAAATTGAAACAAAAGAAACAATCAGAAAAATTAACAAAATAAATAGTTGGTTCTTTGAAAAAATAAACAAAATTGATAAACCCTCAGCCACACTAACAAAGAGAAAGAGAGAGAAAACTCAAATTAGTAAAATTCGGAATGAACAAGGAAATATCACAACAGACACAAATGAAATACAAAACATAATTAGAAGCTATTTTGAAAATCTATATTCCAACAAAACAGAAAACCTTGAAGACATCAACAAGTTTCTAGAGACATATGAATTACCTAAACTGAATGAGGAGGACACATACAACTTAAATAAATCAATTTCAAGCAATGAAATAGAAGAGGTCATCAAAAGCCTACAACAAAGAAAAGTCCGGTACTAGATGGGTTCTCAGCCGAGTTCTACAAAACCTTTAAAGAAGAGCTCATTCCAATACTCTTCAAAGTATTCCATGAAATAGAAGAGGAGGGAACCCTCCCAAACTCATTCTATGAAGCCAATATCACCCTGATACCTAAACCAGATAGAGACACATTGAGGAAAGAAAATTTCAGATCAATATCCTTAATGAACAACCACGCAAAAATTCTCAACAAAATTTTAGCAAATTGCATACAAAAATATATTAAAAAGATAGGGCACCACCATCAAGTGGGTTTTATCCCAGGGATGCAAGGTTGGTTCAACATCCGGAAATGAATAAATGTCATTCACCATATCAACAGACTTAAAGTTAAGAATCACATGATTAATTCGATAGATGCAGAAAAAGCATTCGATAAAATACAGCATCCCTTCATGCTCAAAATACTAGAAATAATTGGGGTAGTGGGAACATTCCTTAACATTGTAAAAGCCATCTACGCTAAGCCCACAGCCAATATCATTCTAAATGGTGAAAAACTGAAAGCATTCCCCATAAACACTGGAACAAGGCAGGGATGCCCTCCTTCACCACTTCTATTCAATATCGTCCTTGAAACTCTAGCCAGAGCAATTAGACAAACCAAAGAAATTAAAGCGATACGAATTGGAAAAGAAGAACTCAAACTATCCCTGTTTGCTGATGACATGATTATATATTTAGATGAACCTGGAAATTCCACCAGAAAACTTTTAGAACTCATAACTGAATTCAGTAAAGTAGCAGGTTACAAGATCAATGCTCATAAATCCAATGCATTTTTATACATAAGTGATGAATCTTCAGAAAAAGAAATTAGGAAAACTACCCCATTCACAATAGCATCGAAAAAAATAAAATACTTGGGAATCAATCTCACAAAAGAGGTGAAAGACCTCTACAATGAGAACTACAGAACACTAAAGAAAGAAATTAAAGAAAACCTTAGAAGATGGAAAGATCTCCCATGTTCTTGGATAGGCAGAATTAATATTGTCAAAATGGCCATACTACCTAAAGAGCTATACAGATTCAATGCAATTCCAATTAAATTCCCAATGATGTAACTTACAGAAATAGAGCAAGAAATTATGAAATTCATCTGGAAGAATAAAAAACCTAGAATAGCTAAAGCAATCCTCAGTAGAAAGAGTGAAGCAGGGGGTATTGCAATACCAGATCTTCAACTCTAGTACAAAGTAATAGTAACAAAACCAGCATGGTATTGGTAGCAAAATAGACAGGTAGATCAATGGTACAGAATAGAGGACATGGACACAAACCCAAATAAATACAATTTTCTCATACTAGACAAAGCGGCCAAAAATATGCAATGGAGAAAATATAGCCTTTTCAACAAATGGTGCTGGGAAAACTAGAAAACCATATGCAACAGAATGAAATTAAACCCCTATCTCTCACCCTGCACAAAACTCAACTCAAAATGGATCAAGGACCTCGGAATCAGACCAGAGCCTCTGCATCTTATAGAAGAAAGAGTAGGTCCAAATCTTCAACTTGTTGGCTTAGGATCAGACTTCCTTAACAGGACTCCCATAGCACAAGAAATAAAAGCAAGAATCAACAACTGGGATAGATTCAAACTAAAAAGCTTTCTCTCAGCAAAGGAAACTATCAGCAATGCAAGGAGAGAGCCTACAGAGTGGGAGAATATCTTTGCCACTCATACTTCAGATAGAGCACTAATTTCCAGAATATATAAAGAACTCAAAAAACTCTACACCAAGAATACTAATAATCCAATCAACAAATGGGCTAAGGAAATGAATAGACACTTCACAGAAGAAGATCTACAAGCAATCAACAGATATATGAAAAAATGTTCAACATCTCTAGTAATAAGAGAAATGCAAATCAAAACTACCCTAACATTCCATCTCACCTGAATTAGAATGGTGATTATCAAGAACACAAGCAACAATAGGTGTTGGTGAGGATGTGGGGGAAAAGGTACACTCATACATTGCTGGTGGGGTTGCAAATTAGTGCAGCCACTCTGGAAAGCAGTATGGAGATTCCTCAGAAAGCTTGGAATGGAACCACCATTTGACCCAGCTATCCCACTCCTTGGCCTATACCCAAAGGACTTAAAATCAGCATACTACAGAGATACAGCCACATCAATGCTCATTGCTGCTCAATTCACCATAGCCAGATTGTGGAACCAACCTAGATGCCCTTCAGTTGATGAATGGATAATGAAACTGTGGTATATATATACAATGGAATATTACTCCGCCATGAAGAATGATAAAATTATGGCATTTGCAGGCAAACGAATGAAATTGGAGAATATCATGCTAAGTGAGATAAGCCAATCTCAAAAAACTAAAGGATGAATAATCTCGCTGATAAGTGAATGAGGATATAGAATGGGGGGTGGGAGGGTTTAGCGTTAGGGTTAGGGTTTGGTTTAGGGTTAGGTATAAGGAGGGTGGTAAGAATGAAGGAAAGAAGGACTGTATAGAGGGAAAAGAGCGGTGGAAGGGGTGGGGAGGAAGGGAAAAAATAACAGAATGAATCAAACAACATTACCCTATGTAAATTTATGATGACACAAATGGTATGCCTTGAGTCCATGTACAAATAGAGAAACAACATGTATCCCATTTGTTTACAATAAAAAAAAAAAGAAGTCAAAAAAAAAAAGATTCACTCTACTTTCTGTAAAGTTCTCTGTGTTTTGGTAAATGTGCTGTGTCATGTATCTACCACTACAGTATCATATAGAATAGTTTAATCACCCTAAAAAACATCTCACATGTTTTACTTATTCAATTTCCTTCCTTCTCTGGCAAACAATGATTTATTTACTGTTTCTATAGTTTTGCCTTTTCTCAATGTCATGAAATCATACAGTATAGAGCATTTTAAGATAACCAAAACAATCTCGGAAAAGATGGACAAAGTAAAATTACTCACACTTCCTGATTTCAAAACTTACTACAAATGAAAACAGTATGGTTTCAACATAAGGATCAATGGAATGGAATTCAGAGACCAGAAATAAGTCTATGTGTCACCTAACTTTTTATAAAAGTGCCATGACCATTCAATGGGGGAAAGAATACACTTAACAACAGAAAGTGGTAGAACAACTAATAACCACACACAAAAGACTAAAGCTGGACCTAAACTTCCCATCAGTTATAAAACTTACTTAAATTTGATATAAAACTTAATCATTGATATAATAAAACTCTTAAAATATGGGGATAAATCTTCATAACCCTGGATTTGAAAATGCTTTCATAGATATAGCACTAAGAGAAAAAATGAAATAAGTAATCAAAATGGAAAATTTCTATACATCAAAAGATACCATCAAGAATATAAAAAGAGAGCTGGGCATGGTGGTGCACACCGATAATCCCAGCAGCTCAGGAAGCAGAGACAGAAGGATCAGGAATTCAGAGCCCGCCTCAGCAATTTAGCAAGGCACTGAGCAACTCAGCGAGACCCTGTCTCTAAATAAAATATAAAACTAAAAAAGAGGTGGGGATGTGACTCAGTGGTTAAGCATCGCTGGGTTCAATCTCTGGTACCAAAATTTAAAAATAAATAGAAAGAAGCTGGTCACAATGGTGTATACCTGTAATCCCAGCAACTCAGGAGGCTGAGACAAGAAGATTCCAAGGTCAAGGCCAACCTCAGCAATTTAGCAAGGCTCTAAGCAACTTAGCAAGTCCCTGTCTCAAAGTTTAAAACAAAATTTTTTTTAACATCTAGGGATGTAGCTCAGTGGTAAAGTGTCCCTGGGTTTAATCCCTGGTTCAGGAAAAAAAAAAAAAAAAAGAATAAAAAAGATTACTCACAAAATGGAAGAAAAAATATTGGTGAATTATATATCTGGTAAGAGTCTTATAACCAGAATATACAAAGTTTTATAGCTCAACAACAAAAGACAATTCAGTTTACAAATAGGCAATAGACGTGTATAGACATTTTTTTCAAGGAAGATATATAGATGACTAATAAACACAACAGATGCTCAACATCGCTAGTCATTGTGGAATTGCAAACTAAAGTCATTAGATACCACTTCCTGTGTACTAGGCTAAAATCAAAGAAAAAGAACAGAAAGCAACAAGTAATGACAAAGATGTGGAATAATTGCTTCAATGTTGGTTGAAATTTCAAATGGAACAGTTGCTGTGGAAAATAGCTTGGAGGTTCCTTAAAAAGTTAAACATGAAGTTGGGTGTGGTGGCACATGCCTGTAATCCTAGAGTCTCAGAAGGCTGCAGCAGGAGGATTGTAAATTCAAGGTCAGCGTTGGCAACTGAGCAAGGCCCTAAGCAACATGGTGAGACTCTGTCTCACAATAAAAAAATAAAAGAGGGCTGGGGAAGGGGATGTGGCTCAGTGGTTAAGCACCCCTAGGTTTAATCCCTGGTACCAAAAAAAAAAAAAAAAAAGTTAAACACAAAATTACCATATGATATAACAATTCCATTTCTGAGTATATACCCTAAATTATTCAAAACAGGTGTTAAAAAATTGTAAATGAATGTTCATAGTAGCCAATATTCACAAAAGCCAAAAGATGAAAACTAACCCAAATGTCCATCAGTGGAAAAATGGTTAAACAAAAAACAGCATATCCATATACAAGAATATTATTTGACCATAAAAAGGAATGAAGTATGGACACATATTACAACATAGATGAAACTTGAAAACACGTTATGTTAAAAAATAGTAAGTAAAAAACCACATATCTGATTCTATTTATATGAAGTATACAAAATAGACAAACCCATAAAAACAATAAATTAGAGGTTGTGAAGGATGGGGTACTCTATAGGGAAATAGGGAATAACTGCTAAATGTCATGAGGTTTCTTTCTAGACTGCTTAAAATGATCTAAAATTGAAAGTGGTCATGACTGCACATACTTCAATATACTAAAACACAGTGAACTATACACTGTGAATTGTATAATGTGTTAGATCTCAATAAATCTGTTCTTTAAATATGATAAAGATGAAATATCAAGTTAATTTCTAACTATTTTATTTTCTTCATTAAAGATACAAGACTTTTTGCTCTTATAAAATTAATTATATTTTAATTATAATATTATATTAATGGTGTGTTTATTTAATAAATTTTAGCAGAAATTGTATCTTTTAAAAATCTTTATTTAATATTTTATACTATGTGAGTCTACAGCAGGGTTCTAAATTATTTTTTTGTTGTTGTTTTTGGTACTAGGGATTGAACCCAGGGGCACTCAACCACTGAACTACATCCCCAGTTCTTCTTTATTTTGTATTTTGAGACAGAGTTTCCTTGAATTTCTTAGGACCTCACTAACTTGTTGAGATTGGCCTCAAACTTGCCATTCTCCTGCCTCAGTCTCCCCAGTCTCTGGGATTACAGACATGTGCTACCATGCCAGGTGTAAATTCTATGTATTTTGATTCTTAGTCTACTGGTGTTCACAAATGAAAATTATACTGCACAATAATACAAAGATCCCATTGGAATAACTACTTCAAAGACAATTCATTTCATTGGCTACACTTACCTTTGTTAAATCATGAACATAATTTTCCGGTTTTCACCAAGAGAGGCTATCATATCAATTTGGGAGGAAAATATCCTTAAATTGGAAACAGATGAGCAAAAAGGAACCATGTTTACATATTACAAAGATGAGTCTAAAACCTTTTAGAGTATTTTTTCAAAGTTAAAAAACTATTTCTACAATTAATGATATAAAAATATGAGTTTTATGGGTGATACATAACATATTCAGCAACAAAATCACATAATGGAAGTGTTTCCAAAAATCATTCTCACAATGTCCATTCCCTATCTTGAATTTATTTTATTAATAAAGCATCACCTTAAGTAGAAATTGAATTTATTTTCTCAAGAATATCTGCAAGGCAACACAAAGAGATGATAAATTACCTTGATAGACTTATATAATATGTATCAAATTATCACATTGTACCCCATAAATAAGTACAATTATTATGTGTCAATTAAAAAAAAAATTTAAAAAGAATATATGCCAGGTAGCATGCTAATGACATTCAGTCATTGCCCAAAAGGTCAGCGAATGTGGAATGTTTACTTTTTTAAAAGAGAGAAAAATCATGTAGTTCAGCATTAGGATTGACGATTATTTTAAAATTCCTTGTAGTAAAATAATATGTGGTGCTTAAGATATTTTATGATCATTTCCCATTTCATAAATATTTTAAAGGTTCTAAGAAAAAATCCATTTAAATGGGCTTTATTATAAACTACAAAACATCACAAAAATCTGAAGGCAAAAGAAAAATGTGAGAATACCTCATGAACCCCATCATTCTTTTTTGAGTACAACTATGCCACATCTGATTGCCTGGTAAGTGGAACAAGTAAGAGCCCATTGTCAGTACCTATGTTACATGTTAATACAGGAAACATTCCAAAGGCAACAAAGTAAGAAAATGAAGTACCTGGGTCCCTGAAGTCACTATTGTGTTCCTGAATTAACCACACCTGGGTTCTTTGAACATCATCTTATGTGAAATGATAAATCTCTGTTTTAAATTATACTTTACATGGGGCTTTCTAATGACTTTCAGCCCCCAAATGTTTCAGTTTTCACCAAGAGTGGCTATCCTATCAATTTCAGAGGAAAATATCCTTAAATTGGAAACAATTGCATTCTTAGGATCTGTTTCTTCTGACTGGAGTTCTTTTACTCTAGAGCTTCATAATACTGTTTTTGGTTTGATTGTTTGTTTTGATTGTTTTTTTGAGGTGGGGTCTCCCTATGTTGCCCAGGCTGGTCTTGAACTCCTAGGCTCAGGTGATCCTCCTGCCTCAGCCTTCCTACTAGCTGGGACAACAGGTGTGCACCACTATGCCTGGCTCTGACTGACTACTGAACATGTCAATCTCTATTTAAATGCTACTTTCTCTTCCACTTGAGCAAATGTGGCCCTAACTCCTAAGTTACTCTTTATTATGAGACTTCCTTTTTATTTATTTATTCTTGAAACTGGGGATTGAACCACTGAGTTACATCGTCAGCCCTTTTTATTTCAAGACAGGGTCTCACTAAGTTGTTGAGGCTGGACTCAAACTTGCAATCTTACTGCCTTAGCTTCCTAAGTAGCTGGGATACAGGTGTATGCCACCACATCAGACCCAGCAATGTGATTTTCTTCAAAGAATTTCATTCATGAAATTTTCTGATTTGCTTATTCTGTATATTGACTTTCAATCTTTCTCATAGGCAGAGACTTCATGTATCTTGTTCACTGCTGTATCCCAGTGCAAAAAACACCAACTGGTACTTGATGGCATTCAATATTTTTTGATTAATTAAATCAATCTTCAATTTCATCTCCTGAAATTCTCCATATAAAGCTATACTTCAGCATACCGAGTTTCTGACAATTCACAGAATACACCTATTTTCTTTTGACTTTATGTCTGATTTTTTGGTTCATTTTACCTACATGGTTTTTTACTCTTCTAAAATTCAAGGTACCAACTATGTAGTCAGTATTCTCTGGACACTGGAAATATGAAGTTCAGTAAAACAAAGTTTCTTCCCACCACACACTCACCAGGATGGTTATAATTAAATAACACAATAACAAATGTGGCAAGGATCTGGAGAAACTAAAATTTCCTGTACTATTGTTTAAAATGTGAAATGATGCAGCCACTTTCAGAAACAGTGTGGCAATTCTTCAGTTAAGCATAGAGTTTCTATATGATTCGGTAATT
The DNA here is from genome assembly GCF_902686445.1 of Sciurus carolinensis. Taxonomy (NCBI): domain Eukaryota; kingdom Metazoa; phylum Chordata; class Mammalia; order Rodentia; family Sciuridae; genus Sciurus; species Sciurus carolinensis. The sequence continues at coordinate 69,331,204 of NC_062223.1, forward strand.
CCACTCCTAAATATTTAACCAAGAGGAGAAAAAACTTATGTCCACACAAAAACTTGTATTCATAGCAGCTTCATTCATACTAGCCAAAAAGTAGAGATGCCTCAAATTTTCATCTTATTATAAAGAGATAAAATGATATATTCAAACAACAGAACACTATTTGGCAATAAAAAGAATGAAGTACTTATATATGCTACCATATGGATAAACCTTGGAAACATGATAAGTGAAAGAAGTCAAATTACAAAATACCTTGTTGTATGATTCTATTTATATGAAATTTTCAGAATATGAATGTACGTATACGTGTGTTTATATACATGTGTGTTTGTGTACACATTGTGTGTATGTGTGCACCTAAGGTATATAAGGATTCTTTTGGGAATAATAAAATGTTTTAAAATTGAATGCAGTATTATACATACATATCTATGTTTCACTAAGAGTCATTATAGATTTAAAATGGTTTAAATGTATGGTTTATGACTCAATCTCCATAAACCTGTCAGATAACTGGCCAACCCTCCCACAGCCACAAAATCTCTGCCATCTCTAGATATCTTCCAATATTCAATACTCATTTTCTCTCCTCAAAAATGCTTCAGTTCTATGTCCTGCTCAGTTTGCCTATAGAATTCCACAGGTGCTTGTATTATAGCTTGAACCACCTGCTGCTGTTAAGTTTTACTCCCCTTTCTTTTCCATCACACTGATGCTCTCTGGGAGTTATATTCTTCCTGTTCTGAATCCCAAGTGCCTGTAACATAGTAGAAGCTTTGGTGAATGTAGGTTCAAAGGAAGATATAAGAAATAATTGGATTAAGAACAGGATAAAACAAAGAATTTTGTTTTAGAATAAGAAAAACTGCAAAACTTTAAAAAGTGTGTTTTGATGCAATAAATCTAAACATGGGGTATGAAAATAAGAAATTAAGTTCTCTAGGGTACAGCAGGCTGAAGGGAAGTGTTCCAGGGAGATCAAAGTTCTTTCCTACTGTGTAAGTTCTTAACATAAAGAGAAGGTCATAGTTGCTGGATAATAGAGGCATGTGTTGCACTGTAGCCAATGACAATTACATAGAATTAAAACTCATGAAAGTTTATTGAGTGTTGGCAAAAGAGGTTGTAGATAGACAACAAAAAGGTTCAAAAGATCTCAAGAAATGTGGGAGAGGGACAAGAATGGTAAGAGGACACTACAAATAATATGGATTTTAAAAGAAGGTATAAGCATAGCCTGTTGTCTCGCTCAATCATAAACTTTGCATTTTAACCACCAGCATGAAAAATTTTGGTCAGTACAAGCTCTCCCTTAGTATATCTTTTGATGACCAGAAATGGTCAAAAGAGTTCATAAAACAAATCAACAATGTCAGAGAGAAATACTACAGAGCAGCAAAAAACCGGATCTGCGAGGTCATTCCAAATGCAGGCAGCACAAAACAGTATACTATTATTCATTGTCTAAGAATACAACCACAAGAACAATTAATTACCATAATTAACATTTATTGAGGTCTTTCTGCATTTCTACTAGGTTCTATGCATTTGATATATTTATTCTAATCCTCAAAACAATTTTTCCATTAGGAGACAGGTACTATTATTATCCCCATTTTACAGAGAAGGAGATGGACAGAGTGGTTAAGTAACATCAAGATACACATAACCATGTTATTTATTACATGAAAAGCACTAGAAAAAATAATAATTGGTATTCTGTGAGAATATACTGAGGTTTAACTATTATTAAAATATGTACTGAGTTGCAGCTCAGTGGTAAGAGTACTTGCCTAGCATGTCCGAGGCACTGGGTTCAAGCCTCAGCACCACATAAAAATAAAGGTATTGTGTCCATCTACAACTAAAAATGTTTAAAAAAACATGTACTCAAAATTGGCCTGGAAATGACAGAAGGAATTTAGTAGTTTACTTAATATTCCCTGAACACTTTTATCTTTTTGTTGTTGTTGTTGTTTGTACTGGGGATTGAACCCAGGGATATTTTATCCTTTTTGTGTTTTGAAAGAGGGTCTCACTAAGTTGCTAAGGGTCTCCCTAAGTTGCTGAGGCTGGCTTCAAACTTGCAATCCTCCTACCTCAGCTTCTGGAATTGTTGGGATTATACATGTACTCCACCACGCTCGGCCGGAACATTATCTTTTACATCTGGTATTTCTACATTTTCAATGCCTAGAGTGCCTTTCTACATTTAGCTGCCTATAGAATAACAATTACTACTCATCCTTTAAGATACATGATAGTATCACTTTCTCTAAGGAAACTTCTTCAATCTGCCAAACAGAATTAGTCATATGCTTGGCTAGATTCTCATTATTTTGTTTATACACTTTTTATGCCATTTGTGAATGTTCAAAGCAAGAAACAAACCACTCAAAGTACTTTAAGCAGAAGGAGATTTAATATAGGGAATTAGATACTTGCAAAATTATTGAAAGAGTTCTAGCCTGGGTCTCCTGAGTTGATTCTCAGAACACTCCAGACCTGACCTTCTTAGTACAAGAGCACACTCCACAGCTGTGATCCAAGGGATCAGAAAGTCAGAGTCAGAAAGCTGCTGATACTTCATCTGAAATTGCTTCTTGACAATCACAAAATTGGTAAATGCTACAGCAGAATAATCACAGTCTCCAAGACCTTGCTTGTCCATAGGAAACAACCAGAGGGAATAATTTGTCCTTCCAAATCATGTGTGATTTGGTGGAACCCATCGGTACCTAAAATCCTAGCTGAAAGGGAGACTAAAAAATTTCGGTTCCAGCTTTTCAGTTTTTGCAAACAGTGGGTCTCCTAAGAAGAAAGCTGAATCTCAGCAGTCAATCCATATCACTCACCACGGAATTTGAAGGCTATATTTTGATGCATATGCTTTTATTAGTGGTAAGTAAAATGAGTCTTATTTGACTTTTCTAATCCCAAATGCTTAGCCTAGAAGTATTCAATAGATATTTGTGAATCGAGCAATAATTCTTTACTATCTCTTATTTGTTTTGCCACTTAGTTTAAAGGAGACAATGGGGGCACTATTGTGTCTATGATTGTCTTGACATGCTGCATGTACACTGAACAGCAAGTGAATCAGCCTGAAAAGCTGGACTTTGAACTGGGAGAGAGGTTGAATCTATTAACTCAGGTACTTCTTAAGTGAGAAATAAATGTGCTAACATCTTTTCGCTAAAAATCTTCAATGGCTCCTAGATCCTCAATATAAACTTAAATAAACATTCTGGCATCCAAGAATAATTACTGTAAGGTCTGTGCCTACCTTTCCAAAACCAAACACCTTCTACACTTGAGACTTCAGTCATTGCATTTACTTTTCCACATTTGCCTCCATGTTTTGCTCTTGCCATTTTCTTTTCTGAAATTCTCTCCCTTTATACTGTGAGTGGGACCAAATTTTCTCTGAGTTGTATGTACTCCCTATTCTAGTACCTACCTTGCCTCTTCCATAAAGCTCTTCTGAGATACTCGGTGCTTTAACATAATATACTTTCCTCCTCCCTCCTGCTGTCCTGCTGCCTGTTTTACTTGTTGTGTATGCCTTGAACTGGTATCTTGTTTTTTTTTTTTTTTCTACATGCCCTGTGTTTTGAGTGTTAGCAATTTCATAGCAATACAATTCTTTTTGTCCTCATTCACTGGTACAGTAACTTAATTCTTTGTTCAGTATTTGGTTGTTGGTAGGGGTGAGATGATGATATCATGATTGAAATTTTCCTTAAAAGTTTTATTTAATACGTATTTAATAATTAAAGCAACACAATTTTGTTAAACCCCTACTATATGTTCCTCCTCTGATCACTCATTCTGGAAACTTCAACTCACAAAGTATTAAGATCAAATATCTTCTCTGTATATTTTCCCTGGCTGGCCTCTGCTCCTAGGTTTTATTATATTAATCTATCACAGCACTTATTACACTGTATTAATTTCTGTTGCGTAAAAATATTCCTAAACTTCAGTGGCTTAAAATAACGATCATTTAGTTCTCCTGATTCAGAAATTTGGTTTGGGTTCAGCAGGGATGGCTCATCTTGCTCTGCATGGTTGGCTGGGTTCCTTCACTGGAGTGGATAGCTGGGAAGGCTGGGCTTCTCTCTCTCCATATGGTCTCTCATCCTCAATAAGACTGGCCTTGACTTGTTTTCACAGTTGAAGCATTTGAAGATAAGGAGAGAAAATGCTACAAGGAGTCCCACAATGCCTGTTCTGCCACATTCTACTGGAAAAACACATCATAAGACTAGTCAGATTCAAGGGATAGGGAATAAACTTTGCCATTTGATTAAAGTAGTTGCAAAGAATCCATAGCCATTTTTATCTACCAATCTATTATATTCCACCTATTTATTATTTACTTGGTTGAGGAATCCTTAAGAGTCTTGCCTTGATGTTTGTTTTAATATTCTGAGTGTCTAACCTAAACTGCTTCATATGAGGTTGAGCAAATATCAGACTGTGTGTTAGGCAGTGGTGGGAATACAAAGATACATGGTTTATAATATATACAGGGTGCTCAGAGAAAATCATATCTGAGAAGAGATTTAGAAGAAATTCTGCGTTGATAGAAGAGTTTTAACATAAAAAAGTGAAAGTATAAAACATATTATAAATGAATTCTCTTCCTCTTCAAATTGAAGATTCTGTGGTCCTTGTTACGGTCTGGTAAGAGAGAAAAACTGATGACACAAGATTAAAAGGGCCTTCCAAACAATAGAAAAAGTACTATTTGAACAGGAAAATGCAAAGCTACCATATAAATGAGACACACAGGTCAGAAGAGAAAGCACATATTTAATCTGGCATTTGGGAAAATTAAGACTTACATTATATTTTGAGGATAGGCTTTTAATTTTTAAATAAAAATTGGCCAAAATTAGTAGATAGAACAGGTAAGAAATATGCCAGGGACAAGAATGAAAAACTTCACGTTTAAAACTTTAAGGCTACTCACTCTGTCTGGAGCAGGAGTTTGTGTCAGGGCATACAGGACGAGTGGGGGTGAAGCTTCGATTGGTAGACCATTTCTTGGATTTCCTTTTTAGTGATAGAATTTTAGAGCAGATGAGCATCAGAATAAATGTTTTACTCAGAGATAGAACCACGGAAGCACATGCAGAATGGACAAAAGAGGGACAGACAGAAAGTATTAAAAAGCAAGTATGGTGGGGGACTAAACCCCAGAATCTCGAGCCTTAGCCAAGACCTACTAAATCAGAATCTGCATTTGATAATATCCTCCAGCTGACTTCTTTGCACTTTAAAGTTTAACAAGTTCTTCCAGAGAGTGCTAGAGAAAGCAGAGTAATAAGATCCATCACACCCTCTCCAATAAGGAGGTGCCAGTGAGAGGTGAACAAAATAAAGAAGTTTCTACCTGATATCTCTATGAAGGTGTAATTTTCTGCTTGGAGCTGGCAGGGTTCAGGATGAAGGAGATGATGGCTTCCCTTACAAATACTGGCATGGCGGAAGAAGATAACTTCAAGTCTGTGACCTCTAGTGTCTGTGAATAACATTGCCCAAAATTCAAATGCAGGACAAGGGACAAATTTGAAGAGGAAGAGAATTCATTTATAATATGTTTTATACTTTCACTTTTTTATGTTAAAAATCTTGTATCAATACAGAATTTCTTCTAAATCTCTTCTCAGATATGATTTTCTCTGAGCACGCTGTATATATACCCTTGCCACTGCCACCACCATCTCATGTCCAATTCTCAGTGCAGATGTTCCTTGTTCTCTGTTTTATCTTTTTTTATCCATTAGAACATAAGTTCTCTCTCTCTTTTTGCTATATCTCTTTTGCTCATTATTGTTTCCCTGGTGCCTAAAATAAAGTGGCAATGGGGACATATGGCCAGTACTTGGATTTGTTAAATGAATGACTGTAAGTTTGAGGTTCTATGGGACATCGGGTAGAGTTGTCCAATAACTGTATTAATAAGTCTGGAATTCAGAGGAAAATCTGATTTTGAGATAAAGACTGGGAGTCATAGTTATTGATGTGAACTAGTTAGGAGGCTCGATGAGATCACTCAGAGAGAGTTCCCCATTTATGGGAAGACTGATTTGCTTGTTTGGTTAAGGTGACATAGGATTCCAGAGGAAAAGATGGTATCATGTGGTCAGTCCTGAACACAGAACATAAGCAGATCACCACAAATGCCATTGAATGCAGCCATCTCTTCCTGTTTTCCTTGGATAAAGTTAGCAATTTCTTGGAAAGTTTTATGATGTCACAAGGGGTAAACCTGCCAACAACATCTATCATTTATGGAAAAACACTTTAATAATTCACTGCTTCAATTAACATTTACTGTTAATCAAGATTTCATGTCTGAAAGCCTCAACCCCAAGCTCAGCAGGTTGGTTTAGAATCAAGCTCATCTGCCTCATGAAGCCCATAAAGAGACAAATTCCAGTTCTATTTAAAGTTGGAGGAGGGGGCTGCCTTCCAAAGTAGGCTGTTCCTGGGAGTTGGGCACCCCTTGGAGTTAAGAAAAGCAAACTTATCTCTCTAAAAGGAGTTTAAATTTCCCAAAGGAAACAACAGAGTGTTTTTTCCACATGAAAGAGATTCCAGATTAGTTTGCTTTAGTGTCTTTTATAAGCCTCTTAATAAAAGATAACATCACTCTTTCATTTCTCTGAGGTGAAAAGGCATTCTACATTACTATCTGTACATGTTCTGAGGAAGAGGGAGCCTTGTTCCCAAGTTTGGATCATTCATAATCTGGTCATTTACTTATAACTATTTTAGCTTTTATCCTTTGTTGTTTTTCCTATTGTTATATGATGCATAAAATCTTATTTTGAAAAACTGTAATTGCAATAAATATGTTTTTCTGGGACAGACCACTGTTAAAGTTTTCTAGAGAGCATCAAATAACCAGAAATTCTGTCTTTGGCTTAAATAGCAGTTACTTAATCCCTCTGAATCTCAGTTTCTCCATCAATAAAATGGGAATAATATACTATATAACTCAGAAGATTGCTGTAAGCATTAAAGGAAATATTGAGAAAGCATTTTACACATTATGTCTCTAAGGAAACACCAAAACACTTATTTATGTACCACAGGTGAAATGTACTCCATGATCATAGGGAATAAACATAAGCACATATTTATTTTTCCAACTATTCACTTCAGTCCTTTCATTCATTCAGTAGTTATTGGATGACTCCTATCTCCTAGGCATTGCTCCAGGAATTGAAGATCAATTTAAAATTCCTACTCCCATGGAAACTAGCCACTCATTAATTATTCATTCCTCTGTCACCATTCTTCCTCTTTCTCCATTTCTCAAACTAAATCATAAACTAGCAGCTATCTTAGATTACAGAAACAATAGATAGATAGATTAGCAAAGAAATTATTGGATGGTACGTACAGCAGTTCTCCCATTATCCTCAAGGGATATGTTCCAAGACCTCAAGTAGAAGCCTGAAAGCTTGGATAGTATCTAACTCTATACTTTTTCTATACCTACAAATATATAGTAAAGTTTAATTTACATATTAGTCACAGTAAGAGATTAATAACAATACTAAAATAGAACAATTATTAACGACATAGTATAATAAAATTTCCAGCATCACTACTCATGTTCTTTGGGGCCCTTATTACAAAAAATAAGGGTTATTTGAAAACATGTGCTACAATACTACAATAATCAATCTGGTAACCATGATGACTAGTAAGTGACTAATAGGCAGGTAACATATATAGTATGGATGAGCTGGACAAAAAAATGAGTTGCAACCAAGGCAGGAAAGAGGAGAATGGTATGAGATTTCATTGTCCTTCAATTTAAAACTTATGAATTGTTTTTTCCTTAGAATTTTCCATTTAATATTTTTGGACCAGTTGGGTAACTGAAACTACTGAAAGCAAAACTATGGATAAAGAGGAAACTATTGTAGTAAAGGCTAACCTAAAAATATAAGAGTGATAGAAGTGAGGGCTACCTTAACATGGATGACTTAGGAAGACTTCACTGAGAATGTGCTGTGGAAATGTAATGTAGGCAGAGGCCCTAAGATTGTAGTAAACTGCCCTGTTCCAAAAACAGAAGGTATCCTGGCTGGAGTATACTGGACAAGGGGAAGAAGGGCAAGAGAAGGGAATAAAGCAGGGGTCAGACCTCATGGGGCCTCCAAGGCTGGAATAAGGAGCTTTTACTATATTATGAATAAAATATTAAGCCATCGGTGTGGTTAAGCAGGGTAGTGGCAAAATTGATTTACATTTTTAAAAGTTAACTCTGACTGTGCAGAATATGAATTCTATAAGGATGGGAGCTAAAATGGGAGCCAGGAGGCTAGTAAACTAGAAAAGGTAATGTCAATGGCCAAACTAGCACCACAGAAACAGAAATAAAGAAGGGCAGATGATATCACTTAGGTCAGTCATTAGACACAAGAAAAACAGAAATCTAAGGTTTTCTTCAGTAACTTTGAGAAACCCAGTCTCTTTCCTTGAAGCACCCACTGTGCCTGTATATGCAATGACACTAAATGCTTAGTCAGTTTGAAGGATGCATTCTGCTCCCAAGAATATATAAAAAAGGAAAATCAGAACACTTGTTCATCCACAGCCTCCATCCTTCCCCTGCTACCCATGGTATTCCAGCACTGCTTTCACAAGATCAGAGGGATGCTTGTCTAAGGCTCTGGGAATAGTCTCCAAAAGATCCTTCACTGCCATAGCAGTGACTTGTCCTTGGATTCTAGGCTTATAATTTATCCAGTTCAAAAATATATGTTTAGCCTTTCTTCCCAAAGAACCTCACCCTCGTCGGGAGACTGAGCCTGCTGCACTGGACAACCTCAATCTCACTGAAGCAGAGTCTCCCAATCCCATTCAAGTCTCCATTTGTTGTTATTTATTGGTTGGTTGGTTGGTTTCTGTTTTGTTTTGGTACGGGGCATTGAACAGAGGCGCTTTATCACTGAGCTACATCCCCAGACCATTTTTTAATTTTATTTTAAATTTTGAGACAGGGTCTAACTAAGTTGCTTAGGGTCTTGCTAAGTTGTTGAGTCTAACTTTGAATTTCTGATCCTCCCCTCTCAGCCTCCAAGTTTCTAGGACTACAGTTGTGCACCACTGTGCCCAGTTCAAGGTTCCCTATGTTGTGCTCTGGGCTAGAGCCCAGACTTACCCATGAAAAGCTACTGCTTGGGGCCTTTGTGTCTTTCCAGTCCTGGGATTCATGTTTGCACCCAGATGGACTCCAGAAGGTTTTCCTATCATCAAATCTCCTTATGAAAACAATTTCATGTCCTCTCCTAAGCTCAGCACACCATGAGGGCAGGACCCTGAGAATAGATAGCTTTTGCTAACATAAAAATAATAATATCCTATTAAATCTAGTACCAGGACAAGGAAGGCTTTCTGTTTTTATTTATTTAAATAAATAAATTTTATTTAAATAAATAAAACAGGTTATTCAATGTCTTGCCTACAGGGAAAAAAACTTCCAAATTGCTATCTCCATCAGTAGAAATAAAAAATTGCCTTTAAGTCAAATTTTCTATCTCAAAATCTACCTGTTTATATAAGCAAAAATGAACTTTTATTTTCCCCTAATTAAAAAATGTATATGTGGGACTGGGGTTGTAGTTCAGTAGTAGAGCTCTAGCCTAGCATATGTGAAGCACTGGGTTCAATCCTCAGCACATAAAAATAAATAAATAAAAAATAAAAGTGGTGTGTCCATATATAACAAAAGAATTATTTTAAATGTGTAAATGTCTGTCTGTATAAACTTATTCTGAAAAATATAAGTAGTGAATGAGCCAAAGCAAATATGGGAACTGAGAATTCTCCAGAAACAGAATTTATCTTGGTGACAGGTGGGGAGCATACCATTTCGAGGTGAGATGCACTGACTCTCAAATTAACTGGAGTAGGCAGCATTCAATCTGCAGAGCAAGGAAAGGGCCTTTTATAGCTGGTGTGGTTCCTTCTGTAAAGCAGGCAAGAGGGAGCCAAATTCACCTTAACACAATAATGGTGAGGTTTATTGTTCCACTATGGAAAAGGCCCAGAGTGAAGCTGATACAAATTATTCTCTCTTGGCATATGCTGTTTTGTCTATAACAAAGGTAATACATTGATGAGATTTTTTTACATCTGATATTAAATAGTTTAAGCTATTTTTCAGTTTTCTCTTCAGGAGAAACTAAATTAAAACTAAGTCTCATTCCAGTCCACCTGCCCCAACCTAGCAATAAATTCAGTAGAGGGAAATTGCAATGAGCAAACCTGAGACACTATTGGAATATGCATGACATAGGAACAAAACTCTTAATCCTAATGAGTAGTTTCCTCAGTGAAGAGGGAGAGTAGATAAATTATATTGAACAACTAAAGGAGAATTGTAGGAGGAAAGGGGAAAGCTGACATAGGAAGTCAATCAGAGGAAATGCCCACAGAGAAACCATCTTTGCAGAGAATGAAGTATGGTTTTCATGGCATGAATGACACTGAGTTCTGAGCCTTTTCCTCCCCACAGCATGCTTCTGTACTGACACGACCTCATTCCTCCCTCTATTAACGCAGCTCTGCCTACTGATAGAGAGCAGTGAGACTGTTGTTCCCAGTCCCATCACAGGGCTCTGGTACAGACTTTAAGAAGGTTTAAGCTCATGTGGATGATTAAATCACAACCAGTTATTAGCAGTAACTATCTTGACTCTTTATATTGTGCCATATAAGAAAGATTCAGTTGTCCCTCACAGGTGAGCAGAGCTGAAAAAGACCCTACCATGCTACAGCAAGATTACAGTGTGAGGCTGGGGCTCCACTGACACCATGGCTACATGGTATGCTGGTTAATCTCTTCTTTGCTCTTACATTTTGCTCTACAAATCATATATGCTCTATGAAACTCAGATTTATAGTTAATTTATGTAACTGAATATAAACTTCCTTTTTGTTATTGATATAGACATTATAAGTCCACCACAAGAAGTTTCAAAAGGAGATATTGGCAGATGTGTGTAGAAGATTTCAGGTAATCAAAAACAATCCAAAACTGAAAAGCAAATGATAAGCTAGGGTAAGATTTGTAATAACATTATAGATCAAAATGTTAATATATTTAGAATAAAAACTGAGAAGAAGACAATGATAGTCATATTTCATCCATCACACCAGCAAAGATTTTAAAATGAGAATGCTCAATGCTGGCGAGAGCACAGTATGTTTTCTGGATAGCAATCTAGTAATAGGTTTCTAGAGCTTTAAATATCTTCATAACCTCTGATCTATGAATATTACTTATGAAATAGATTCTAGGGAAATAATATTAAATGGGGGTCAAAGATATAAGCACATAGTTATTCTTTGAAGCCTAATTTGTGAGAAAAAGTCAAAATGTTTAATATTTGGAGAATGATTAGGTAAATTATAGTTAGTCTGCATAGTGAAACACAATGCTACTATTAAAATGATGTGCACTAATAGCTTTTAATGTCATATCAAAGTTTTATGAGTATTTCCTTTAAAACAAAAATGCAAAATATTAGTTTATATGTATAGCATGATTTCAACTGTACAGAATATCTTTGTAAAAGATCTGGAAAGGAATATATCAAAATGCTATCAGTAGTTATTTTTAAATGATGGAATCATTTATCTGCTTCTTTATACTTTTATGCTATTTCTACATTTAATAATGAGAATATACTTTCATACCAGAAAAAAATAGCAAAAATTTAATACAGAATCACATTAAAGAAGAACAAGTCTTTGGAGAAATGACTGAACTCAAGTTTGGCATGTTGAAGAATATAAGGTAAGCCTGGAGCATTTTGGTGTCATCTGAAAGTAAGGAAGCTTTCAAAGACAGCTGGGGTGGGTCATGTCAAAAGAACACAGGAGCCAGCTTGAAGGGGCCAAACATGAGACAATTGAAGCACCTAAAAAAACAGACAACTACAAGGAACTGAAACATATCTGATGTGTTTCTGAAAAAAAAAATTGAGTTTAAATGTTACTAAAATAAAAATCACTGGTTATTTTTAGCATCACTCAACTGAGGATTGCATTGGAATTTGGGACCAAAGTACTGGCCAATATAGTAGTGTTCCTCTCTTGACCACTCAGTTCTTTTAACTTTCCCCAAATAGTACCAGGACTATATAATTTTACAGGTTAATTCTTCCAAACCAGTAAATAAATAATTCCAATCACTTTTAAACTGTCCCAGAGCTTAGAGAAAAATTATGAAACTGACATAACACTGATATAAATATTGGATTAAGACACCTTTTAACTAGGACAGAACCAACTAGTATGGTTTATGAATAATGATTCCAAATCTGACACTAGGAAAAATTGGTAAAATCCAAATACAGAGTTAATTAATTATTAACCTACCAATATTAGTTCCTTAGTTGTGACAAATGCTGCACAGTTAATATAGGCCATTAACCACAGGGAAAACTGGGTGAGAAGTATATGGAAACTTTCTGCAGTATATTTGCAACTTTTCTGCAAAATTAAAATTTTACGAAATAAATTTTATTAAAAATTTTTAAAATCCACTTTAAAGTTAATCTTGCCCCACTTGCCTGGCAGGGCCCAAGTTCATGCTTGGATGCATAGACAAATGGAACACACTAAAAGAGCCCTAGGTCAGTGGCTCTCACTATACCCATCAAGCCCAGTTGGCTTCCTCCTTAAACATGGCTGAAACTGAGTCACAAACCTTTGACATTTCCTTCCTAGAATTGCTTCTTTTTAAAAATTTCCACTTTCATTGTCAATTGACTAATTATAGTTGTATATGTTAATGGGGTACACAATGATGCTGATTTACTTTCCACATTTTTATTGGTGCTTAATAGTTGTACATATTGATGAGATTGTTACATATTTATGCATGCACATAATATAACAATGTAATTTGACCAATATCACATCCCAGCAGTTCCCCCCTCACTCCTCACCTCCCGTCCCCCGGTCCCTTTCCTCTACTGAACTCCCTTTGATTTTTAGGAGATTCATCCCCACCTTTGTTTTCCTTTTTCCTCTCTAGCTTCTGCACACGAGAGAAAACATGACCCCTAACCTTGAGTCTGACTTATTTTGCTTAACATGATGGTCTCTAGTTCTATCTAATTTCCTGAAAATGTCATAATTTCATTTTTCTTTAGGATTGAATAAAACTCCATTGTGTACATATATATATATATATATATATATATATATATATGTATATCACATTTTCTTTATCCATTTCTTATCATTCACTGATGGGCATCTAGGCTGGTTCCATAGTTTGGCTATTGTAAATTGTGCTGCTATAAACACGGGTATTCATACTATCGCTGAAGTAAGATGACTTTTTCTTTAGGATAAATTATCAATGAGTGGTAAAGCTGGGTCACAGTGTGGATCCATGCCCAGTCCTTTGAGGAATTTCCATACTGATTTGCATAGTGGTTATATTAATTTACAATCCCACCAACAGTGTAAAAGTGTTCCATTTCCCCCACATCTTCTCCAGCTTTTATTATTATTTGTATTCTTGATGACTGTCATTCTGACTGGTGCAAAATGAAAGTTTCGATTTGCATTTCCCTAATTACTAATGATGTTGAACATTCTTTCATATATCTGTTGGCCATTTGTACTTCTTCTTTTAAGAAGTGCCTGTTTAATTCATTTGCCCATTTATTAATTGGGTTGATTTTTTTTTGTGTAAAGTTTTTTTAGTTCTTTATATAGTCTACATATTAGTCCTCTCTCATAAGAGTAGATAGCAAAGATTCTCTCCTATTCTCTCTTCACATTCCTAATTGTTTCTTTGTTATGTAGAAGCTTTTTAATTTGATGTTATCCCATTTATTAACTCTTGGCATTATTTTCTGAGATTGAGAGGGTCTAACAAGAAAGTCATTGTCTGTGCCTAAAAGCTGGAGTATTGACCCTAGATTTTCTTCTAGGATTTGCAGTTTCTGGTCTAATTCTGAGATCTTTGATCCATTTTGAGTTGATTTTTGTGCAGGGTGAAAGATAAGGGTCTAGTTTCATTCTTCTACATATGGATAACCAATTGTCCTAGCACCATTTGTTAAAAATGCTGTCTTTTCTCCAATGTATGTTTTTGGCACCTTTGTCAAGGATCAGATGATTATATCTATGTGGGTTTGTCTCTGTGTCTTCTATTCTCTAGCATTGGTCTATGTGTCTTTTTTTATGCTAGTACCATGCATTTTTTGTTAACTCTAAAATATAATTTAAAGCCAGGTATTATTGTGCCCCCAGCATTGTTTTTTGGGCTTAAAGTTGCATTTCCTATTCTGGATCTTTTATTCTTCCAAACGAATTTTAGCACTTTTTTTTAGTTGTGTGAAGAATTTCATTGGTGTTTTGATGGGAATTGCATTGAATCTGTATGTTTTTGGTAGTATTGCCATTTTGACAATATTAATTCTTCCTATCCCCATAAACATGGGAAGTCTTTCCATCATCTGAGGTCTTCTCTAATTTCTTTCTTCAGTGTTCTATAGTTTTCATTGTGGAGGTTTTTCACAAACTTGGTTGGATTTATTCTTAAGTATTTATTTATTGAAGCTATTGTGAATAGAATTGTTTTCCTGATGTCTTTCTCAGCATATTTCTCTGTTGGTATTTAGGAAAGCTATTGATTTTTTGTGTTGATTTTGTAAACTGCTACTTTGTCAAATTTATTAGCTCAAGCAATCTTTTGGTGAAGCTTTTTTGGATCTTCTAGGTATTAGATCATATCATTTGCAAACAGTGATAATTTGACTTCTTCCTTTCCTATTTTTATCCCTTTTATTTCCTTCTCTTGCTTAATTGCTATGTTTAGAATTTCTAGCACTATATTAAATAGGAATGATGAGAGTAAACATTCTTGTCTTGTCCCAGATTTTAAAGGAAATGCTTTCAGTTTTTCCCCTTTTACTATGAGGTTGGCTTTGGGTTTTTCACATATAGCCTTTAAGATGTTGAGGATGTGTCCTTCTATCTCTGGTTTCTTCAGTGTTTTTATAATGAATGGGTGCTGAAATTTTTGAAGGCCTTCTCTGCATACATTGAGATTACTAAAGGATTTTTGTCCTTAATTCTGTTAATGTGATGAATTATACTTATTAACTTGCATATATTAAACCATCCTTGCATCTCTGGAATAAAACTGACTTGATCATGTTGTATAATCTTCTTAATATGTTGTTGAACATAATTTGCAAATATTTTATTAAGTATTTTTGCATCTAAGTTCATCAGCAATGATGTTATGATCTATGAATACAATGTAGAATAATTAAATTAAACTAAGACATTCATCACTTTAAATCCCTATCTTGTTTGTTTGTGGTGAGAACATTCAATTGCACATGAACTACCACTGACACCTTCTAATCCTCACATCTTAAGACAAGGACAAAACAACAAGCATGGGTAATAACTACATACAATTATGACACTTTAGAGGTATGGAGATACTTCCTCAAAAAGGATCATTCACTTCTTGAGAGCAAATTCTGACTACCAACTTCAGAAGAACTGAGGCATAACAGAAAGCTTCCCTGAAGAGGTATAAATTCTGATTTTCAGGTAGTCAGATCCACCAAACAGATGTCAGGCCCAACAAGCCTGTCCTAGTAGACAACAGAGGCCATCTGCCTGATTCTCCAGCCCAAGAAATCTGTAGTCCCCAGCCTCATTATTGAATGATCAAGATGCTCAGACAGGAATTATAACCAAGTGCCTGTACCCCACATTGTTACTTAAATATCTATATACCTGGATACTGGGAGACCTCCTGCTTCAAATATTAGGAACATCTTCACTTATACATGGTTTCTATACTATAACATCAATCTGTGAACCAACTCAGGTAATATAAAATCTAGGGTAAGTTGTGGCTATAAATCTGGTCTGGTGCTCTATAATTCATTTTTACCTATGACACATAAGCTTGAGCCAAAAATAGACCTGAGAGACACCTGAATGCTTGTCAAAGATTCCATAGTGGGCCTGCCCCTCTACCAATGGGGAGTGCAGTTTTAAATTTATCAATTATAGAACAAGACCAATACCGTAACTGTCTTTGATCATAAAATACTCAGTGCCAGGCAAGATTCTTGACACAGAGTATATGTGGCAGAATTTGTTCCGTTATTACATTCCTAGGTTAGTTTTCCTAGACATAAAATAACAGATCAATATTACAACAAACATTATAATCTGAGGCTGTATTATTTCTCTTGGTAAATGAGCACATCAACATACAGGTATTATCACAGTTGAGCCAGCTAGTCTTCCCAGATTTTTGACCTCCTTAAATATGACCTATTGGACTTTAAAGGCCCTGACCACCCATAGGTGCCCCTCAATGAAACTGCTAGGGGTCTCAGTCTGAAATTAACAAAATTTCAATCTGCATCATCTTTTGTTTGAAATAAATTAGAACAAGTGTGAATTTCACCAGACATCTACTTTTTCACATGATTGATGATCCTGAGGAAAATGTTCACATTCAGGAACATTCAGAGATCAAACAAAGTTGGAAAAGGAGTGTCAACCAATTAGGAACTGAGATCCCTGAGACATCAAAGGATTATGACATGGTCTAATTGGTTCCTGGAGAAGAGAGCAGATGGATCAGACCTCAGCCCCCTTGTCTGCCATTGTGTTTTCTCACAGAGGCAACAATGACCTGAGCAGAGAACTTCCTTCCAACAGCCCCTGCAGTCAGTATGAGAGTGATTCACCCTTGCTGCTTCATCAGGTGTGGGCCGCATTTATTCCAAGTCTGCTCTTTTAATTCTCTGTATGCCATTCACATGTGTAAGACCTCTTGTCTATAATTGGAGTGTAATCTTTTTCACTTTTCAAAATAGCTCTCTCTGGAGCTAGAAAGCTTAAATAGGGCATCAGAGTTCTAATCAGGTCCTGTTTGTGTGTGGGAATGGCAAGACATCTGTGTAACAGCCATGACAGAGAAGCAAAGCTAAATTCGCTCAGTCTGACCCAGGGATGCAGTGATGCCACCCTCAGCTCTTTTTCCAAAGACATTGGCCTGGGTTCCTATTAGTGTAAAAGGGAGAAAGCAGTGGCAGAGTAGATGATATGCACTTCAATGGTGAGGAAAAAAAAAAGAGCAGGCATCAGCATTTAAGATTTTCTTGAAGCTATTAAACTATTGGTAGAAGAAGTTTCTGGACTAAAATTTTCACTATCACATAGAGGAAAGGACTTCTGAAACAGATATGTTTTTTACTTGATATGGAAACAAGGGTTCATTTTTCTGGAATTTTCTTCCTCCTTAGTCAGGATTCATGTACCCATTTTCACTTTATGATCACCTAACTCTCTAAACATTTATTCCTTAATCAAGAAAAATAAATACAATGCTACATATTTCTACATAATTAATCCCATTTTCCTTAGGTTGATATACATTTTCAAGACACAATGAAAGTCATTTTGATTAGAATTTATTTTAAATTCAAGGAAGAAAGTCCCAATTCAATGGGTAGAACAAACCTAGCAGGAGCCAGGCAAGGGAGACTAATGCCAGAGTTGGATGCCAGGGTTCTTAATGAAGGTCAGAATAGTTGGCCTCTAAAGTGTCTGGAAGTGGATAAAAATCAAAAGATGAGAAGATGAGGACATGCCATGCCTTAGAGGGTACTAGTAGCCAAAGCCAGGAATACTCCATGTCTACCATTTCTATTCCGCATACCACACATTCGATCTAATAGTAAATCATCTAAGCTATATTTTTAAAATACATTCAAAGATGCATAACTTTTTCCTAATCCTACTATTATAGTTTGGCTCAAGCCAACATCAACTATTTCCCAGTCTATCAGGTAATTCTGCTCTCTGCTTCTAATTTGATCTCCCCCATCCCAAGTCTATTCTGTACATGACAATTCAAGTTACACTTTTAAAACATGTCAGATGATTGCATTTCCCTACTCAAAACCATTCAAGAACTCAATCCCAGATTAAAGTCAGTCTATCCCTTGACTTCTAGGCTCTCTACAACCATTATTCCCTTTGCTGTCACTACCACTACATGACCTCTTATCAGTCTTTCCCCACTCACTCTGTTCCAGTCTTTACACTGGAATTTCCCTCTACTGAGATGTTCACACTCTAAATTCCTTTCAACCTATGGTCAGGTGTCAGCTTATTTGAGAAGTAGAAACTCCAGTACCCCTTTAATATTTTATCCTTATTTATTTCCATTCACAGCACTATTGTATGCACACATATATGCTTATTTCTACTTTGTCTCCACCACCATGATAAGTATCAGAAGGTAAGTTTCTTTAGGTCAGGGGCTTTATTTACTGTTGTGTACCCAGCATCTAGAATAGACTACAGTACATAGTAGATATTCAATCAACATTTATTGAGCAAATTAATGAGTGAAAGCATTTGATTCAGAGAGAAAGGACCAAATTATAATCAAGAAACAAAGCTAAGAACTAAACTCTAGGACAACATAGCAACAGAAGGACTGGGGGTTAGAACAGAATCTAAGATGAGCCCATGGTTCAGAAGCCTGAATCTTACGTTTATTGCCCATCAAACGTTTGCTATGGGATATGTCAACTTGGTTTGAAACCTGATTGTCTGAGTTCAGGACTACACCTTAATTTCCCTTGGGGAAATCAGACCATTTCCTGATCTCCAACTCCTGGCCCATTCTCTGGAATTCCTCAAGTTCCCAAGGACACTATCTTGTATTGTCTTCCTGTATGCATTCCTAGTGTCTAACTTTTACCAGGAACATAGTGAGTGCTTGTTAAACTACTGCTGAAATGACTAAAATCTGATTATGTCATGTGTGAATATGACGGCAAGTTCTAAGAATTGCAAACTCTTAACAAAGTAAGTCCTACGTCTGGGATGAGCTGGGGCTCTCTAAAGGTTCATCCAACTCTGCACTCTATTTCTTCTTTCTAGAGCTCTTGTAACCCTTCTCAGCTCAATATTTACCTTGGAAGAGAACAAAAACAAATCAGGCCTAAGATGCCTACTTTCTCCCTGTTCCCAAAAGTCTTTAAGCAGGTCCTGTTTTTAAACAGGTTTTCTGTTCTTAAGTTTCCCTGTTGCTAAAAACAAAGCACTCTGCCCTTCTTTACCACAGAGTGTATATATATTTTTTTCCAATATGAGCATTCGTGAGTGTAATTCTTATGGCCACAATTCTTATTTTTTTTATCATTTTCTTTCATTTCAGTTTTCTTCATTCAAGTGTTTACTAAGTCACTCGTTAGTGAATAGTGTGCATGCTAAGGTAACCTGGTTGCATGCTCTTCTTTAAACTGTCCTTTAGTAATTAAGCTGATCAAATAGCTCCCTCTACAGTCTCCTTGACATCTTCATGTTTTTCCTTTCTCAGAAAATGTATTTTGTATTTTTTGAATCAGATTTTCCAATACTTTTAAAGCCCACTTTCTACTTAAAGCACCATGTTGTAGAATTATAATCATCTTTTTTCCATATCTTTAGAATATCTGCCACATTAAATACTTCTTATTTATTGTTATTTCTAAATCTCACAAGGCCCTTTCTTTCTTTTTTCTTTTTTTTTTTTTTCATTTTTTACAAAGGCAAAAAATTGCTCCTTATTGGTAATAATTAGGTCCTATGTTAGTTAGGTTTCTCCAGAGAAACAGCCACACACATACATATGGGGGGGAGGGAAGGGAAATGTGTATTTTATTACAAGGAATCAGATTATGAGGATGGAAAGTTCCAAGATTTGCAGCTGACAAGCTGGAGACCCAGGAGAGTAAATGGTGCAAGTTCAAGTTTGAAAGACAACAGTCTTAAGCCCCAAGAAGAACTATGTTTCAGCTGGAGCCTGAAGGCAGGAAAAACTCAAGCACTTAGACAGAAGGAGTTTCCTCCTGCTCAGTCCTTTAGTTCTAGTCAGGTCTTCATTCCACAGGATGTAACCCACAGACATTAGGGAAAGTGACCTGCTCTCCTCAGTCTACCAACTCAAATTCCATTTAAATAAAAAAAATTCCTTAGACAAACTCAAAATAATGATTGACCAAATATCTGGGCATCCGTGTCCAAGTCAATTCTGACATATAAAATTAACCAGGTCTCTTAGTTTATTTTCTACTTTTGGACAATAACATTTTGGAGAGGAACCAAGGATCTTCCAGACTTTGCTTTTAACCAGAAATTATCTCTAGATATCTAGTTAGTTCTTATTCCCTTTCCTGACCATATCATGTCTCTGTTAGATTTACAATTTGCATCAGGTGTGCATGATTTAATTATTCTACAAGCAAACGTTTTGTATTGATCATCTCTTATGCAGCAGGCATTATGCCAGAATCATCTACTCCTTTCATCTCACGCAGGGGCCTATGGGCAACCATGATTATTATATACTTCTATTCTTCTCTCCTGCCGTCTTTGCTCACATGCTCTGAGGAAAGGGTCCACTCTCAGTGTCTGGGTATTCCATCTTCTTCATACATAAGCAATACTTTATTCACTTATTTGATTTTAAAATCTTATTTATTGGGGGCTTGGGTTTTAGCTTAGTGGTACAGCACTTGCCTAGCACATGTGAGGCACTGGATTCAATCCTCAGCAACACATGAAAATAAATAAAATAAAGGTATTGTGTCCATTTACAACTAATTTTTTAAAAAAACCTTTTATTATTTTGCATACAATATATTGCTTTCAATTCATAGCCTCAGTTAGTTTTATTCACAAGAAGATAAATAAAGGTAGGAAAATAAACCACAGCATGGCAGTAGATTTACCCATCTGGACAGGACAGAGAGGCAATGAGTGACCCTCTTGGCTAACAGTGATTGTCAAGGCATCCACAGTCACAGTTTCTGAGAAATATTGAGTTTCAGGCAGAAAGACAGTATGGAAGGAGTAGCTGAACCAAGTGCAGTGATAGAGAATCTGCAGTGGGCAAAACTCTGAAGGACTGTGAAGGACACTGCAGGCATCCAAGATATTTATGTTTAGTTCAGGGACAAGACTACAGTTTCTGGAAAGAGAATTGTCAAGAATAAGACGTGATCTTGGTGGTTAAGAATGCAGTCAGTGTGTCTGGTTTAGGGCCCACCTGAGAACCAAAATACCTTGACGAGTCATTTAATCTCTTTTCACCCTGGTTTCTTTGAATGCAAAGTGGAAAAAGTACCAGGTGTGGTGCCGCACACCAGTAATACCAGTGACTCTGGAGGCTGAGGCAGAAGGATGGCAAGTTCCAAGTTAGCCTCAGCAACTTAAAGGCTTTAAGAAACTAGTGAGAACCTGTCTCCAAATAAAACGAATGAATAAATAAATTTTAAAAAAATTTTAAAGGGCTGGGGGTGTAGCTCAATGATTAAGCACCCCTGGATGCATTCCCTGGTAACAACAACAAAAAAGTTGAAAAATTAACAATACTAATTTCACAGAACTCTTGTAAAGTTCAAATTAATGTATGTAAGTTATAATGCATAAAACCTAGCTGAAGTAAGCATTCCAAATTAGTTATTGTTATTTTATAGGTTATCTGAATGGGAACTAATACAGATGATGAATTAGAAGAAGGTAAATGGAGATAAGAATTTGTGATGTTTTCATATTTTAAAATTTAGTAGGAACATTCTTATCAAGATAGGAGACTGAGGGACTGGGGAGATAGCTCAGTCGGTAGAGTGCTTTCCTTGCAAGCACAAGGCCCTGGGTTTGATCCCCAGCACCGCAAATTAAAAAAAAAAAAAAAAAGATAGGAGACTGAATTGCCATTCATAAATGTGGGAAACTTGCTCCAAGTCTAGACATCCTTGCTGAGCTGAGAGAATGGCCTTAGTTAAACAAGCCATGTGTGTCAGGATCATAGGTGAAGAGGTAATTGCCTCAGGTTTTAGGAATTCAGTTGGCAGAGTATTAACATTATGTCTAATCCCTTTTTTATATAGTTATTTGGTCATTTTCATTATGAAATATATCAGTTACAAAAGAACATATAACATTTATATAGAATAATAAAAATAAAGCATACACCTATATACCCACCAACCAACATAAGATGTGGAACATCACCAGAACCTCTGAAACCCCCTTATAGTCTTCACTAAACATAACGATCTTCATCAGTAATTATAAAAGTTACTAATGTCCTGGGTTTTGTTACAGATTTTTGTAATCTATATCATATGCCCCTAAACAATACATTGTTCACATTTTTTAGGGTTTTGAATTTTATGTGCACAGAATTCCATAATTTGCTTGTTTATTCAGTATTATGTCTTTGAGACGTTAATGTGTGTGCCTATAGATCTTTAATTTTAATTGTAACTTAGTACTGCTAATTAATAAAAGTTTCAATCTACCATGAAAATGTTAAAAATTTACACTATAGGCGCTTAATAATGCAGTTTTAAAATATGTACAATAAAATTGGAACTATAAAAGAAAATCAACAACTCTGCCATGAAAAGGGACAGATCTTCCAATGTCAAAAAACTTGCCCTGATACATCCAAATACCATTTGCATTTTACTTTCCATAACTACAATTTGTCTACATGGTAAGAACCATGCTATTATCTAGATATTTTCTTTGCTGGCTGTTCACATGAAATAAACCATTTTTTCTTTTGGCCAATATTGTAGTATCAAAGGACACAGATTCAAATTTTTAAACTGTATCTTTGGTGTTTATTAATACTCTACATGCAGGGAAAAAAGATATCTTACCTGGTCCAGATATGGACAGTACTATTCCCTCAGAAACCAAAAAATACCAAAAATTATAACCATTATTTTATAAACTTTGATGTGAAACAAATATGCAGAGCTACTTTAGGATAACAATATCTTTTCCAGAACTTCCTTTCTTTGTGGTTTAGAAAAGAGGAGGAGTTCTTTTAATAACTGTGCTTTCTTTTTCCATGATCTAAAGCTTCTTGTGATACAGTGATCCATGGGAAGGAACCTCTTGTGGTCCAGGAGACAGAGGACACTCTGGGAAGGGAAAGTAAACAGAGACTACATCTCATAATACTGACTTTGCTAGCCCTGGTACCAGAGATTATTCCTTCTAGCATCATTTGGAATAGCCATGGCCAAGGAAGGTTGCGACTTGACTAGAGATCTGTATCACCAGATCATTCCCAACTAAGTTCCACTGAACCACTGCAGACAGGAAAAGGTCATTCTTCCAGGGGACAAGAGTTCCAGATAATACTTGTGATTATTTTAGGAGATGAGAAAGAATTTAGAAAGAATGAAATGACAGCATGGAGAGGACAGTGACCCTACCAGCAAGTCTTGAAGAAGAGTAAACGATAGAGGGTCAGTTGCCCAAGAGATCTCTTGGAAAAGAACACATAATAGCAGTAGCCTGCCTTGGAGCTTTAAAAACAAAATAGTGAAGTATTATGAAATGAATAAGTAGAACAAAAGATGCTACACAGAATACTTTCAGTTTAAGATGGCAGATTTAACACCTTTTGCTTTCCCTAACTCCCAAACCCCATAAAAATAATAGTAAAGTAACACTTTTTAACTAGTATAAACAAAATAGCAAAAAGAATAGCAGAAGGAGTGAAGCTTCAGTTCCGTCATATAAAATTTTTCAGTATGTTTCTGGAAATAAAAGCAGATGGAATAATGCAGATGAATTCAAGAAAATGGAGAAATTCAGTCTGATGACAACTTCAAGATGTCACAGAGAAAAGGGAAACCCTATAATCAAAGGTAACAGTAGGAAGAAAGTTGAAAACAAAAGGCGTAATTGAAGATCTGTGTATACAAGAGTCTCTCAGCCCTCACCACCAGAGAAAGAGATCTGGAAACCTAGCATTTACCAACAGGAAAAGAAATCTCTAAAGAAATCAAATCAACCAGTAAGGGAGAGCTAAGGTGCCTGGTGGGACTGTTGTAATATGGAAGTTAAGCCCCACTTTTTACAAATCCATTTAAAGAAAAGCTTCCTATAAACAAGTCCATACACATTGACATAACTCCTAGTCAGGTCTCTCACCTTCCGATTCTTAAGTATGAATAGGCATTTTAGTTGTCAATTGTTACTTCAAAACTTAACAGCTTAAAACAACACTTAGTATTTCACATAGTTCCTGAGAGTCAGGAATTCAGAAGTTGACTTAGCTGGGTCATTCTGGCTCAGGGTCTCTCACAACATTATAGTCCTGATGTTAGATGGGACTGCAGTTATGTGAAAGCTTGAATGGGACTGAAGGATCTGCTTCTAGGCTCTCTCAGATGGATGTCAGCAAGAGGTCTCTGTTCTTCACTAGTGGGCTACTCCTCACGTTATGGTAGTTAGCTGTCTCCACAGTGTGTGATCCTAGAAAGGGCAAAAAAGGGAAGCAGGAAACCATAGTACATTCTGTGACCTAAGCTGTGAAGCTGCATATCATCCTTTCAGCAATAAGCTACTAGTCAGACAGACCAATGCTGATGCAATGAGGGAAGTAACTATACAAGAATATGACTATCAGAGAGATCACTGGAAACTATCTTGGAAACTGACTGGAATACTAGACCAAAAAAAAAAAAAAAAAAAAAAAAAAAAAAGATTACCTAACACGTGGAAGAATCTTGCTGCATAAAATCATAAAATCTTGTCATAATCAAATGTGAAATGTGGAAATGGGACTTCAGATGGCTCATGAGGCAACAAAAGAGGACTTAAAAACAAAGAATATAAATTACTAGAAACACTGAATAGTACTCTTGGATAGATTACAAATAGCAAAACAGAGAATGGGCCTAAAGAAAAGGAAAAGGGGGGATTTTGAAAATAGCATTGTATTAGATAAAGACATGTACAGGGTACTCTTTTCTACTCCAAAGTAGTCTGAGAATGGGCACCTCAAATCCACAAGTGGTTACAAAAATTAACTTGATCTCCTAATAGTTTAACCCCTGGAAGAGGCTGTTGGAGAGAAGGTGTATTTATTAGATGTTAGAATTAGTGTCTGTGTCTGAGGGTGTTGGTTCTAAGGCCCCTCCTGGAAGTCTTGCACAATTGCAATTGGAGTTGCTTTGCTTTGCTTTCATTAGAGGTGGGTATTATTGGAGTATTGAGGCATGCTCTCCCTTTGCCCTGCCCCAACTCAACTTGTAAATATTTGTAACAGAGTCAAGAGTTAAACATTGAGGATACTACATCACTTTTCCTATTGAAAAATATTTCCCCTTTTTCTGAATATTACTATCATTTCAAATTGACCACAAAGTACCTAAATTTCTACTCTATTTGTACAGATTCTGAGAACTGAATTGTACTAGGCATGATACCAGGTGCTACAGATAATATAATGAGCAAAACATGAAGCATACAATACACAAGGTAAAGAAGGTAACTTTGATCTCAAATGAGAAAGTCTATCATGGTAGTACAAGGAGTTTCAGGAACATAATTACAAGGAACTCTTAAATCAATACTGGAAATGAGTAGTCAAGAAAGTTTCCCACAGGTCTGGGGTTGTAGCTCAGTGGTAGAGTGCTTTCCTAGCATGTGTGAAATACTGAGTTTGATTCTCAGCACCACATAAAAATGACTAAATAAAATAAGGGTCCATTAAAAACTAAAAAATATTTTTTATAAAAGGAAGTTTCCTACCACCCTCTCAAAAGCCCCATATCTAATCCATCATAATATCTACTTGATTTTGTTTCTTAAATATCTCTAGGATCTTTCCAAATTTCATTTCTACCATGTTGCCCTGGCTAAGCCACACCATTTTTATGAATTACCTAGACTATTCCAATAGTGTTCTTTTCAGTCTTATAAATAGATGGTTTCCATGAATCCACATTTGCCCCTTTCTAATGTTTTCCACATAGCAACAAGTATGCTAGTTTAAAAATACATAGTTTAATCACATATTATGATTTAAATGTGGTTTGAGTATGTCCTCATGGGTGGTGTATATGTGCTTTATGGCTCTATTCAATTAATCTCTCTGTTCTTAAGTTACTAATAAATCTTTTTTTCCATCTTCAGATTTAAAAAGTGTTATTGTGGTTCATATGCTAGAAGCTTGGCATCTAGTGTGGGTGGTGTTGAGGTGGTAGAACCTTTAAGAGGTGAGGTCTCAGTGCGAGGTAATTAGGTCATGAGGATACTATCCTTGAAAAGGATTAATGCTAGTCTTTAAGAGTGAGTTAGTTCTCTGGAAAACAGGTTGTTCTAAAATAAGGTCTCCCCCTTTCCCTCTTTTTGCCCAAGGCCAGTTCCCTTTCTGTTTTTTTTTTTGTTTTGTTTTGTTTTTTTGCTGTGCTGTGATGTAGGCAAGAGGACCCTCACCAGAAGCCAAACAGATAGGGTTAACTGATTTTGGTCGTTTGGTCTCTAAAATTATGAGCTAAATAAACCTCTTTTCATTATAAAGTACCCAGCATCAGGTATTCTGTCATAGCAACAGAAAACATTATGCCACTTTTCTGTTGAAAATATTTCAGTGATATCTCATTGCTCTTATAACAAAGACAGATTCCATAACAAGACTCAGTCCATATCTATCTTTCTAGTTGCATCTAAAGGCATGCATCTTCAGCACTCACTTTACCACACAAGTTTTAATGTGCTTTAGTCTATATTTTTGCTACAGATTTTTGAACATATTATTTCCTCATGGCCTCAACATTTTCCCTTCCTTTCTTTGCCATATTAATTCCATTTTTTTCTCCAGATCCTAACTCAGTAATTTTCCCAGAGGAGGCTTTCTTACCTTCCCTTGCTTCCTTGATAAGATAAAAATATATCTTACTTAAGTTCTATAGTGACATGCTTTTCTCCTTCAGAGCATTCTTTTCAGTCATAAAATTAATCTGATTTATTTGACTAATATCTATCTTCCACACTAAACTACACACCCCCTAAGGTCTGTAACTCTATTAGAAGGAGAGAGAACTGAGATAGATGAGGATTCAAAGTTAAGCAGGGCTACATAATACAGATTTGTAGGTTAGGCAAGGGACTTGAATTAGATCCTGAAGTCAGTAGTTGTCCCCTGGACAATGAAATAGCATATTTGAGATAATTTTACAAGTTTACCATTGTCCTGCTTCTTGTGATATAAATTGATTTAAGGTTATCAGATTAATCATGAGCTCAGCAAGTTGTTATTTAACAACAGGAGAGAATCTGAATTTCCTCACTAAACATGAGAAAATCTGAATGTTCTCTCTAAATGGAAAAAAAAATGAAGTAAATCATTAGATAATAAATTAATTTGTTACATCATAATTAAGCATGCTATCTATCCAACCAAAGAAACCAATTAATCTAACAGATACTAAAGAAAACCTTCTATTACCTTTAAAGGCAACACACAATTATCCAAAGACAGAACCTGGGGCAATGTCCATATAGCCCTCTCAATTTCTGCCCCGCTCCAACCACTCTTTCCCCAAAGCCCCTACAATCAGAGATGTAAGCATGGACTCTCCCCTATTTTAAGATCTCCAACTTTCTTTCTTTCTGTTTCTTAAAATCGATGTTAAAGAAAAGCATGCTGTTGTCAACTGTTAACTCCCTTAAAAGGAAGAAGCTTTTACTGGGGAAAGAAAAGGGCTAACTCTCACTTGGTCTTTGTTGTCAAATAATGTTTATAATTTTAATAGGTGGTTCATAGGGGTAACTGCAAGATTCTCTTCTTGAATTTGGGAAGGCTGCACAATGAGTTTTAAAAGATGGTTTGAATTAGAGATATACGACATTACAAAACAGAGAATAAGCTCTGGCCAAGACTTGAACACACACAGATAAAAATGATCATCTTTAAGAGATTCAGTCAGCAAATGAAGTTTAGAAAATGGAAAGTCAAATCTTTGTAGTGTTTTCTTTCATATTCAGAACAAAGGATGTTCTGGCTTAGTGTAATGACCCAATCAAGTAATATGGACATGTATGTAACAATGTAGAGGATATGCATTTTGCAATTTCTAGGGCCCTATACCAGACATTAAAATCTCCAAGTAACTTCTTTTCCTAGTTACAGACTCACTAAACAGTTTCTTGTTATGATTAAGGTGTTCCATTTTCATTTGCCTGCAGAGAAAGCATTTAAGTCTATCTGATGATGAACTTTTTTTTTTTTTTTTGGGGGGGGGTGCTGGGGATTGAACCCAGGGCCTTGTGCTTACAAGGCAAGCACTCTACCAATGATGAACTTTTAAATTTCAAATTAATTAAATAAATTGGCATGCTAGGTTTGGTCACTGGACTCCATGAGCTTGTTCAATATGAGTTCACCCTGAGAATTAGATCCCATCACGCTGACAATCATGTTTTTAGACTAATATCCTAAGGGCCATATTCAGGCTTGCCATGAATTTGCCAAGGAAATGCCTACCTGAAAAGGATCTGGATGGCGGAAATTTTTCCAAGTCAATTTTACACTAAATTTGCAACAATGAGTACAGGGAGCTTCGACTTCTACCCCACTCCTGTAGAAGACAGAGGAAAGAACCAATGAACTTGAAGAAAGAATAGAAATTACCTAACAGTGAAAACAATAGAATAAAATAACCAAAAAACAGAACCTTAAAGACCTATGAGACATAACTCAGAGATAATAAAATTTTATTATCTGTCATTGGAGTTCCAGGAATAGAGAAGAAACAGGAAGGGATGGAAAAAGTACTCAAAGAAGTAATGATGGAATATTTTAAAACCTGGAAAGAGACATTAATTAACCTACAGATTTAAGAGCTGAGTAAACCTCAAAAAGAATAAATTTAAAGAAAACCACCCAAACATAATTAAACTAAAGATAAATGAAAATTCTTAAAAATAGCCAAAGGAAAATGACACCTCACCTATAGATAAAACTCAATTCAAATGACAGTGGATTTCTCATCAGAAACCACTGAAGTAAGAAGAAATTAGCACAATACTTTTCAAGTATTAAAATATCTCTACACCCAGAATCCTATTACCTATAAAAATATCCTTCAAATCAAGACATTCATAGATGGGGGTAAAAAGCATTTATTGCCCACAAACCTACCTAAAACAATGGCTGAAAGAAGTTCTCTAAACAAAAATGAAATAATAACAGGACTCTTAGACCATTAGAAGGAACAAAAGAGCACAGGAACTAAACATCTGATAAATCCAACAGGCTTTCTTTTTCCTTTTTTCTACATTATCTTTGACAGAGCAAACACTCACAATAATGAAACCACAACAATAAGTTGTTGAAAACATGTACAAGAAATATTTAAAACAATTATAATAGAAGATAGAAAAGGGATATAATTCAAAGTATGCTTTATGCAAACTAGTAAAATGATACTAGGACTAGAGGAAGTAATACATATACATTACATAGAAACAGCAAGTTCAAAAATAAATGAAATTAAAAACAAAAAATAATCAAAAAATCAATAAAGAAAAGATGGAAAGATTAATAAACATTGATAAGCCTTTAGCAAGAATCATTGAGTGAAACAAATTACCAATATAAAAAATGAAATAGGTGATATCACTATAGGTTCTGCAGATATCAAAAGGATAATAAGGGAAGAATATGAAGAATTCTGTATTTATCAGTTAACAACTTGAATTAAATGAGCCAGTTCCTTGAAAAAAAGAAATTAACACAAATTACCAAATGAAAAAGATGACTGGAATAACCATCACATGAAAACTGAATTTATAATTTTAAAACTACCAAAATGAAATCTCAGATGATATCACCAGAGAATTCTCCCAAATGAATAATTAACATCAATTCTATATAATCTCTTGCAGAAAACAGAAAATTAGAAATCATTTCCCAATTTATCTCATGAAGCTAATACTACCCTGAAACCAAACAAGACAGACAATATATTTAAACAGAAAACTAAAGGACACTATCCCTCATAAATATGGAGGAAAACAAATCTTTAACAAAATATTAGAAAATGCAATTTGTCAATATATAAAAATAATTATACACTATAACCAAGTTGGAGTTATTTCAGGGGGGCAAAGTTGAATCAATATTCAAAAATAAACCAATATAATTTGCCTGCCATATTTAGATTGAGGAAGAAAAATCTCATGAACACAGCAATCAACTGCAGAAAAGGAATTTGACAAAATTCAGTACTTATTCATAGTAAAAGCTCTCAGAAACATAAGAATAAAGGAGAATTACCCAACTTTATACAATATCAACAAAAAATTACCATAACATTATCCTTGATGGAAAAAGGTTGAGCACTTTCCCCCTAAGACTAACAAAAAGTCATTCAACATTCTTACCCTACATAATGCTCAAAGCTATATCCAGTGGAATAAGGCAAGAAAAGCAAATGAAAGGCATACATACAGAAAATAAAAAACTAAGGGGGGATATATGGGAATGATATTAGCCAAATTATATTGTTATATTGTGTGCATATACAAATATGTAACAAGAAATCGCACCATTATGTACAACTATAATGCATGAAAATTATGGAAAAGAGAAAATGAAAAACTATAATCAAAATTACCTGCTAGGCAGAAAATAACAAGAAATCATCTTTTAAAATCCTAGAATCAACAAACAGATCCAGGAAGCCAACAGGATACAAAAAAATATACAAATATTATTCACTAGCAATGATTGTGTTGACAATGAAATTAAAAATAAAATGCCATATATAATCACTGAAAAGTGGCATTTGAGTATAAATCTAAATGAAAACATGTATAAGGTTGATATGCTAAAACTACATAACCCTTGATGAAAGATATCAAAGATCAAATAAATGTATTCATGGATTGGAGGGTCAACACAGTAAAGATGTCAATTCTCCTCAAACTGATAATGTAGGTTTAACACATTCTTATCCAATTCCCAGCAAGTTTTTTTATAGATATAGATGAGACAAACCCATTCTAAAATTTATATGGAAAGGAAAAAGAACTAGAAAAGTTAAAACAATTTTGAAAAACAAAATTAGAATGAATCAGTCTTTTAGATTCAAGACACCAATTGTATGGTTATAGTAAATAAGACTGTATTGTACCAATAGTGGAACAAATAACAAAACCACAAAAGACAATAGAGAATTCAGAAATTGGCCCAAATATGCTTAATAGATTTTTGAAAAAGTTTCACAGGTAGTAAAGATAACTCAATGGAAGATATAAGCTCTTTCAAGAAATGGTGCTGGATCAATTGACTATCCAAAGGCACAACAACAAATAAAAAATCTCAACTTAAGTTTTATACTTCATATAAAATTAACTCAAAAATGGATCATGGGCTTAAATGTAAAATGTAATGGTTATAATGATCTTGGAAAAAAGGAGAAAATGTTAGGGAACCATTATCTAAGCAAAGATTTCTTATACATAACATCATGATCCATTACATGAAAAATTGATAAACTGAACATCAAAATTAAAACTTTTTCTTTGTGAAAGACTAGTAAGAGGATGAAATGGCAGACTATATACAGAATGGGAGAAAATACTTGCAAATGACATTTCTGATAAAGTACTAGTATTCAAAATATATGAAGAAAACAAAGCTCTTCAGTTATAAGGCAAACAACTCAATTAGAAAACAGGCAAAAGCCAAGCATGGTAGTGCATGCCAATAATCCCAGTGACTTGGGAGGCTAAGGCAGGAGGACTGTGAGTTAAAAACCAGCCTCAGCAACTCAGTGAGGCCCTAAGCAACTCAGTGAAACTCTGTCACTAAATAAAACACAAAAAAGTGCTGGGGATGTGGCTCAGTGATTAAGCACCCCTAGGTTCAATCAAAGGAAGGAGGGAAGGAAGGAAGGGAGAGGGAGGGAGGGAAGGAGGGAAAGAGAGAGAGAGAAAGAAAGAAGGAAGAAGAAAGAAAGAGAAAGAAAAAGAAAGAGAGGGAGGAAGGGAGGGAGGGAAGGAAGGAAGGAAGGAAGGAAGGAAGGAAGGAAGGAAGGAAAGAATAGAAAAAGGGCAAAGGACATGAAGAGACATTTCACCAAAGAGGATATGCAAATGATAAATAAGCATATGAAAGATGTTCAACATCAGCCATTTAAGAAATGCAAATTTAAACCACAAATGAGATATTTTTATAATATAATCATGACTAAATTAAAATAGTGACAGCATCAAATGCTGGCAAACTTCTGAAGAAACGAGATCACTCTTACATTGTTGGTATAAATATAAAATGGCATAGCCTCTATGGAAAACAGTTTGGCAGAGTCCTAAAAATCTATACATGCAACTACCACATTATCCAGTGACTGCATTCCTGGGCATTTATCCTAGAGAAATGGAGACATGTTCTGTAAGAACCAAAGAATGGTTAAACAAAAAAATACTATATCCACACCTTGAAACAAGCAATAAAACAGAACAAACTATTGAAATATGCCCAAAGTGTATGAATTTCCAGAGAATTGTGTTCAGGAACAAAAACAAAAAAGATTCCCAAAAGAAAACTATAAGAATATTATCAACTTCAGAGATAAATAAAAAACTTTTATTACAAATTCTGCCTTTTTTTGTTGCTTTATGACTCCTATCAGAATAAAAACAATAAATATTCATCAAACACACTGCTGCACATTTGAACATTACCTCAATACTGTGAGGCATACAGTGTCATCCCTATTTTCTATTTGCTTACCCAGGATCACACAGTTTATAATCAAATGACAAAGTCAAGATTCACATGCAGACATGGCTGGCTCTAAAACTAGTGTTCCTGAATGCCATAATATCCTTCTGAGACAACCTGTGTTCAGTATCACTTATAGGACTTTATTTTGAACTGAAAGCTAGAGCATGAGATTTTCATTGTATTCTCCCCATTCAGTCATTCTCTTATACCTCCTTTCCTACACTGCTCTTCTGTGCTATGGTACAGATGTATTCTATATTCCACAAGCATCGTAGGTAAGCTGAGATTTTTCTGCTTCACTGACTGACCTGATAAAACTCAATACTTCTTAAAATAAGTTTTTAAATAGCTCATGGAAACACTGTCAGGCATTGCCTGCAGTACCTAGGTTTTGTTCTGTTCTTCTGAATCTCAGTAAAAATAGCTTCCTCCCTCTTCCCTTCATCCTCCCTATTGCCTGACGATTTTGGCCAGTAATGGCAGTGTTTTTTAGGTTATGTTAGTAAGAAAACCTATTCGTTATTATACTCAATTACAATTCTCATATAGGGGTGATTCCTCAGTCAGACATGCCAAACATCTTGCATTTTCACGGCTCGGATACTGAATTAATTCAATATTGTGTGGATATGAGAGCTTCTTTAGGATTGTCATCCACTTGGGGCTCTACAGAGATTCCAGTAAATAGAATGCTACAAATCAGCTTTTCTTCAGCAATAATCCCCCTCTTCAGAAAGTTTTAAATATACAGTAATTTAGTTATTTTCTATGCACTAGGCACTGTGCTAAGTGCTTTATTTGTGTTAACTGACTTAATCCTCCCTGAACAGTCATGAAGTGAGCAATTTTGATTAATTCCACTTTACACATGAGAAAACAGATACAGAGAAGTTAAGCAATTTGCCTTAAAACTACATGTGCTATGTGAATTTGAACTCAAGCAGTTTGATTCAAGGATCCCAAATGTTTAATCATCATGTTTTACTACTGCTTTATATAATGAATATATTTCTATGTTTTACCAATTTACTTCCATATGCCTTTGGGGATATTTAGGAAGTAGCTATAGTCAGGAAAGAAAACAAGTAAAAACAGCAGAGAAACAATGATTTAAAAGAATCTTTTTTATTATGAATCATTTCAAAGTTACAAAAAAGTTATAGAAAGACTGCAAAAATAAAAAAAGAAACTCTAGTATGACTTTACCCAGGTTTCCCCATTTTTAATGTTAACACAACTTCTTTATTATACTTTTTTCCTCTCTCTAGCTCTTACTCTTTCTTCCCTGCCTACACGCACGCACACACACACACACACACACACACACACACTTTTCCCCCCAAACCAGTTAAGTTGTAGGCAGGATAATCCATTACTCCTATTTCCTAAAGAAAAGGACACATCCCCACATAAGCACAAAATTGAGAAAATTAACAATGAGATCATATAATTCACAAACCCCAAATTCCACAATGGTCCCAATAATGAACTTTATAGCAAAGGAAAGTACAGGATATTCTGGGTCAAGATCCACCCAAAGATCAAGTGCTAATATTTCATAGTTATTTAAAAATTTTTTTCTAGTCTGAAATAGTTCCTCAGTCTATTCATATTTATGATCTTCACTTTTTTTTAGAGTATAAGCTAGTTACTTTGTAGAATTCTCCTCAATGTGAGTTTACTCACGCTTCTTTAATATTTGATTCCGGCTGCACATTTTGGCAAGAATACCACAGAATTGGTGCTGTGTTCTCAAGGAATCATCTGACGAGTGCAGGGCTGATTTGTTACATTCCTATAAGATTAATTCTCATCACTGGGTTATGGTGGTGACTGCCAATTTCTTCCTTGTAAATTTAAACTCTTCATTTTGTAATTAATAAATATCTTATGAGAGATCCTCTGAGATTACATAAATATTCTATTACTCGTCAAATCTTTAGCAGTTTTACACTCTACTGATGATTCTTTTTTTAAATATATTTCTTGTTGTAGGTGGACATAATACCTTTATTTTATTTTTAGGTGGTGTTTAGGATCAAACCCAGGGCCTCACGCATGCTAGGTGAGCACACTACCACTGAGCCACAATCCCAGCCCTCTACTGATGATTCTCACCGAAATAATTACTATGATAACTTTCTGTAACTTCTTCTGTTTATTAGTTGGTATCAAACTGTAAGGAAGAGTTTCTCCTTCTACATTTTCTTTATTTTACTATGATTTCATCATCCTTATTATATTTTGAAGACAGGGTCACTGTCTTGGTCTCCAGTGATTCTCCTGCGGCTGCCTCCTGATTAGCAGGGCTGTAAGTACATGCCACTGTGCCTGGCATCTTTATTTTAAATCATCTTTATGTTATTCAATAGGTTATAATACATTACTGTCATTTATTTTGATGCTTGAACTTTTCCAACTGTCCATTAGACTGGCTGCTATGTCCTCTTAACCAGTCTCCATAATTTTTTAAATCACTTCCTTGATTTATGACAAATCAAGGTATTCTGAGCTTATCTTGTATTTTCCTTGCCCTAGACCTGGAATTAGCATTTTTCTAAGAAGCCCTCATTTCTCTTATTGAAGAAAGATGTTTAGAAACCAAGATCGGGGCACTGGGTATGCCCTTTGCTACTGGGGTTCCACTGGTTTTAGGCTCTGTCAGCAGACAGAACTAGCAAACATGGAAAATGTGGATGTATACACATCTATCATACATCCATATATGCACATACAAACTATGCATATATATATGCACAAACTATGTACATTTCTCTCTCCTATACACACATATATATGCATATTATACTAAAATCAATAAATTCATCTTAACTGTACTTTGAATTACAATCTAATACCACCCTCTTCATTCTTTCACCCTTTCTCAGGCAGAGAGAAACATGATTTCCATCACTCTTCGATATATTTACTTAATTGGTCATTTTTCCTTAGCCCTAGTTCCACAGGATTTATTAGTCATCACCCTCTCCTAGGCCTTGAATAGCCACCCATAGTTCAAATCTTAAAATCCCCACAGGAATATATGTTTTTGCAATGAAGCTTTGAAAGATTAAGTATATCAATAGACCAGAGCATTAGAATTGCATGTTGATGGAATTTATGATGATATAAGACTGTATAAAGTTTAGTATACATACCAAAGGTAAAGGACATGGCTAGGAAAGATTTTATGTATAGGACGACCATTGATTAGCCCTAAAAATCTTATCTGGAAAAGAGGGAGGAGTAATTAGAATGCACAGCATATGCAAAAACATGGATATGAAACATTTTTTTCTATTCAGGAAATTGTAATCAGAGTACAATATCTATAAAGTTGCTTTAAAATTTATATAAAGCTAGCTGTATTCAACAGAAAATAGGGAGTTGTTTAGTTCTAACCTGGGAGAGATCCAAGTTCTAAATGTTAACATTTTAGAAATGCCACTCTTTCTGTAACACTGAGATTAAAATTAAATGGGGCTAGAGTGAAAATGGGAAACAATAAAACTAGCCCAGGGAAAAGACCAAGAAAGGCACTGAACCAAGACAGAAGCATGTGAATGGTAAAAGGTGGATAAAAGAAGTGCTAAGGAGAGAGAGTCAATATATTCTTAAGATAATTAGAAATGAGAAATGTGGGGAAAGCTACAATCTAGAGGGACAGCTATGATGCTTACATAGGGGACTGAGTTAATGGTTTTGAGACAGAAAGGATGAGAACAGAGGGTATTTTAGGGAGAAGAGGATGAATTCAATTTATGATCTGTTGAGTATGTGTCTTAGCTCAGGCTGCTATAACAAATTACCATTGACTGGTTGTTTTAAACAAGAAACATTTATTTCTCACGTTCTAGAGACTGGAAGTCTAAGACCATGCCGTTTATATGGTCAGATTCTGATGAAATACTCTTCCTAGTTTCCCAAGGGTCATCTTTTCATATCCTTGCATAGTATCAAAAGAAATAATCTCTTTGGGCTGGGTGTAGTGGTTTATGCCTGTAATCCCAGTGGCTTGGGAGGTGGAGGCAGAAGGATTGCAAGTTCAAAGCCAGGCTCACCAAGTTAGCAAAGCCCTAAGCAACTTAGCAAGACCCTGTCTCAAAACATAAAAAAGGATAGGGATGTGGCTCAGTGGTTAAGCATCCCTGGGTTTAATCCCTGGTAACAAACAAATAAACAAACAAAAAAAAAAAAAAAAGAAATCATCTCTGTGTTCCTTCTTACAAGGTTACTAATACCATTCATGAGGGATCCCCCTCATGATCTAATTACTTCCTAAAGGCTCCTCCTCTTAATACCATCATGGTGATGAATAGGATTTCAATGTATGCATTTGGAAGAGAGGGACTGGAACAGTCTATAACAGTGTGAGTTGTTAGCAAAATATGTGAACTGAGTAGTAGGTCTGGGGCTCTGGAGATTGAACAAAACTGAAGATATACTCTCTGCCAGTCACCACTATATTGGTCAAAGTGGAATTCACAATAATAGATAATACAACCTAGAGACATCTGTTATGTGAAAAGGAAGGAAAAGACATTTTCAAGACTGGAACAAAAACACCTGGGGATGTTTAGAAGCAGTGGGACATGCAAATGGATCTATGACAAAATGGTTTGAGAATGAGGCTGAGAAAAAAGGACGTTCAGAAGTCAAGTGGATGGGAACAATTTCTAACTTTAAATTACTTCTGGATACCTCCTCATCATACAACATTCTCAACTAAAATTATGCAAACAGTGAAGAATAATGTACATTTAACACCAAAAGCTGAAAATTGAAAATAATACCTTATAATATCAAAATCTTGCAGGCCTCTCCAACAACTTTATTCCTTCAGAAACTCCCAGGATTTGTCTTATACCACTGAGATTTCATAGATTGAGTGGAGTCTAATATGTAATCCACAAACTGCTTAGCTATTCATGAAATAATCCATGAACACCTCTCTCCAGGAAGATTTTTGGAAATACATAATCTCCATCTCTCCCATTAGGCCACTCCCTTCCATTTCTCAATTGCATGTTTTTCTCATCACACTATCTGTAAACCTCTGATGATCCCTTCTCAAAGTTTAATGCATGTTCTTGTCATTTGTGTCTCTTTTTTTAATTTTTTGGGTCTCTCGATAAAATGCAAGTTCTAACTATGGGCTGTGTTGGAGATGCTGCATTTCTAACAAGCTCTAGGTGCTGCATTGCTGTTGACCTAAAAGCCACACTATGAGTAGCAAAGGTTTAGAAGACTGTACCTTCTCTCATGTTTCCACCTGCATGAAACACACCTTCCTATGCACTTTCCCTTCAATCTCTGCCTTTATTTCTCTACTAGTCCTCTCTAAACTCCACTGTTGTTTTGTCCTTTCTTCTAACCAACTACACATCTATCATTTTTATTCTGACATTTAATAATGCCATTGTGTTCCTCACTTTATTTTAATGAATATTTTAATTCAATAAAACTTTTGCTCCTTCAGTTGATCTTAATTTTACATCAGGAAAGTAGGCTGATTAAATCAAATCACAGGAGGGTGTTAGTTTATGAGAGCCATTTTATATCTCTCTGGGGTATGTGTCTATTAAATACCTCAGAAAAGAAGTCTGGTGCAAAAATATTTTCCTTGCATCTAAGTGACATCACTATGCAAGACCAGGCCTGTGGGATGAAGGGAAGACCTAAGAACAGTATAATCTTTGAAAATTCTTAGAATTTTCCCTGAAACAGTGAGGAGTTCCTCTTTTGCTCACATTTCTCTCCCTTTACTTACTACATGGGACTTGAGTCTTACAAGAGACAGTGAGGATTATGGAGTTTATATTTTATAGACTCAAAACTGGGATGCAGGGTCTAAATGACACAGAACATCTATCTGAACATATAACTCCCTCAGAAAATTCTTTAATCTTGTTGGCAATGTGAAACTTGAATAAAGTTTCAGTTCCAGCTCTGGTATCAAACTGCGGAGTATTTAAAAAGTGATTAAATCATTTTAAACTTGGTTTTCTTATCACTAAAAAGGAGTAATAAAATCTATTTTAGAGGGTGGTTATAAGATTTAAATTCAAATGTCCATGTAACATTTTATAAGCAGTATTGCATCACATCTTCACAACTAACATTGAAGAGGTTTTTCAATATGTCTACATGAGCCATGCTGGAAGCATTCCTTAAATACCTGATGATCTATGTATATTTTACAACAATCTATGTGTGTACTATTTTTCACTCCAAATTGACAAATAAGAGTCACAGAAATAACATATAGCTATTAAATTGTAGACCTGATGTGAACTCAAGCAGTCTATCTACAGAGTCTACAGTTTTTTGTGAACTCAGACAGTCTTATCTCCAGAGCCTAGAGTTTTCAGTCACAATATCATTCTTTTCTGGGCAAAGTACAATGTTCTTTTTAGATTCAATGGGAATGACCAGTGGTTTTCAGCATGGTGAGTATAAGCCTGTGAAAAGTATGAGGGCAGAGCCAACTTCTAATTTATCTTTGGATCACACCCCCTGCCTCCTCCTCCTCTACTGCCCAGTACTCCACCCTAAGCCTTGTGTTTTGGTAGCTGCTCAGTATGTTTTAGATAAACAAATAAGAACTCTATAGTAAGTACCAAATAGTTTGAGCTGAAGAAATGTGGACCTTAGTCACTCAAAGAATCATTAAAGACACAACATTTTATTTAAAGAGTAAATGGCCAAGATTTCCAAACTCTTCTATTCAATTTTTCCATTAAAAGCTCAAATTTCACAAATGTTAAAGTCCTTGATAAGACTGAACTGCAGAGTAAGAAATCCATGTTTACTTGAATTATTTCTTAAAAGCATATAGCCTATTAAAATAAAATATTTGCTCTTGGCCTTATTCTGTCTAAATACTCTAGAAAAAATGGAAGAGGCTATGAGAGAAATGACACTTTCTTTTTACACAGTTGTTCTAAAAATATCCTAGGGTGATATAATGCAAAAGCAACAAAGAAAGTATCCTGTCATCAAATCCTGTCTTTGGCCTGTAGAAGCTGATGTGTCTCCAAAAGAACAATACATAACACTGACACAGCGGTGTTTCTCAGAAGAATTAAATTTGTCATCATTTGTTATTCACCTGAGCGCTCTGTAGTGGTATAGTGACATTTATCTTATTCTGCAGACAGTATGGAGAGTCAGAAGTGACCAATCTATGAACATAATAGAATTCTGCAATGTGAATTACGTTCTTAAATAAATATCTAATTTCCTGTAAGCCCAGAAGAGCAATAAGGAATCTTAATTTCTGACCTAAAACTCAGTGTAGAGACTCAGAAACAGTTATTAGACCTGCAAAGGAGATTATCATTTGTATTATAGTTAAACTTGTCTTCTGTTTCTAGAATTACCTCTGTTTCCCAAGGAATGGGTTTTTCAATATGTCTACATTAGCCATGCTGGAAGCATTCCTTAAATACCTGATGATTCATAGTTGCCTATTCATATTTAAGAATAAGGGAATAAAACTAATCAGGAGCTCTGTGATTGTGAGTGGAATTTAACAGCTGGAAGTCTTTGTTCAAATATACCAAATAATTGACCCATGAGCTTAATTATTACTTGCACAGTAATTGAAACTCATAAATTAGGTGTAAGAGATCTAAAATTGGGGATTTCACATAAAAATTATACTTCTGACTTCTTTAAAAAAAAAATAATAACACTGGAGACTATCTAGCAACACTAGGCCCACATTGACAAATGTCTGTTGGTTAAGTGTCAGTGGCTATACTGCTTGCAGTTCATTTCACACACATTTCTATATGTGACATATCTGGTTGATATCTTCCTGAGAGTGAGCAAGCAGGAGGTTGAACTTTCTGCTAGAGAATCCTTAAATCAGGATAAAAAGAACTTTATTTCTGAAGTGCCATATCAGACTAGCTGCCTTTGCTCTCGCTAGACAGATCACGTGTCCCTCTTTCTTTGTTTCTTTTCTCATACACAAAATAAACCCCAGGTACATAGAACTGAGTTTGTTATGTTCCACAGTTATTACCAATTTATGCAAGGCATTTATCTTGCTATAGTTTATCCTGTTATTGTTTCTAGATTTTTAAAAATTTTATTTATTTTTATCTTTACAGACTGCATTTTGATTCACTGTACACAAACAGGGTACAACTTTGCATTTCTAAGGTTGTACATGATGTAGATTCACACCATTTGTGTAATCATACATGTACACAGGGTAATGATGTTTGTCTCATTCCACTAGTTTTCTCTCCCCTTCCCTCGTTTCCCTCTACAAAATCCAAAGTTCCTCCATTCTTCTCTTATCCTCCTGCCCACCCCGTGATGTATCATCACCCACTTATCAGAGAAAACATTTGGCCTTTGGTTTTTTGGGACTGGCTTTTTTCACTTAGCATATTCTCCAACTCCATCCATTTACCTGAAAATGCCATAATTTTATTTCTCTTTATGACTGAATAATATTCCACTGTGCATATATACCACAGTTTCTTTATCCATTTATCTACTGAAGGGCATCTAGGTTGGATCCACAATCTAGCTACTGTGAATTGAGCTGCTATAAACATTGATGTGGCTGCGTTACTGTAGTATGCAGATTTTAAGTTCCAGATTTCTTATCTGCCCACCTATTTCACTTTTCCTCATAAGCACCCAAATGTACTCTATAAGGTCTTGAACATGTACGTATCTATGAAAAACAGAAAAACAGACTTTAGTGTTGTTTTGCAATGTGTGTTTTTAATTTACTTAAAGACTATTATAGTTTTCTTATTTTTCCAATCAACATTATTTCAATTATCACCCACATAACTCTTAACTGATTCTATAAAGTAGGAGGATAAACAGGTGACACTATTTGCTAGTAGCACAAAGAATCTATTTGAGATATATGATAAATTTAAAATAATATCAGCCAATATGGTTTTGATATTTTGCCCAGCCATAGTCAGCTTCCTTGGTAAATTTGTAAAGTGTGTAGAGTGTTAGAATCTAACAGGGTTGGGGTTTTACCAGGTGGAATGTCAGAGCAAGGAAGGGACA
The DNA here is from genome assembly GCF_902686445.1 of Sciurus carolinensis. NCBI lineage: Eukaryota > Metazoa > Chordata > Mammalia > Rodentia > Sciuridae > Sciurus > Sciurus carolinensis. The sequence continues at coordinate 69,372,905 of NC_062223.1, forward strand.
AGGAAATCAAGGGAGTGATTAAGTGTTTACCCCATGGAATCTAAGCTGGGTAGGAAGAAAATTACAATGTGAAAGAAATAAGGTTTTATGAAAAATAGTTGCTCAAGGGTGAAGAATCATTGGAGCCAAAAGAAAGATGTGTCAAGACACAGATTGTTGTCTGAGAGCAAGGAACTTAGTAGGAACTAAGTTAATGGAGGGACTATATTTAAAGGTAATGCTTAGATCAAAGGTAGGACAATGGGCTTACAACTTCATCTCCCCAAGAATGCAGTCAATATATTCATGAATATATACATGAATATAAATATTCATGTCTCTTCATTAGACCCATGGCAGGTTTTCTTCTGTGTATTTTTGGGATCATAAAATACAATCCTTTTAAATTTTGCCAACTGCTGCCAAAGATTTCCCTCATAGTTTAAATTTTCATTTATCTAATTATAAGGAAAATCAAATCAAGCACCTTATCATATTCATGTTAAAATTCAGTGTTCACCTCTAAACTAGTCTCCTTTGCATTTTCTATTTACTTTAATTTATATTATATATTAAATTCTACATACATAATTGATATTAATCCTTTGTCCAATAACTTTTTAATTTAACTACGGACAAAGGAAAGAGATAAAGTATCATCTGGAAGAAGACATTTGTCACATCTAAAACTGAGGAGATATTAATGTATGTTATATATTTTATATATACATATGTGTATATTTACATATAGACAGACTATTGAATTTTTTAAAAATCTGAGAGTAGAGGGAAGGGAATGGAGGAGGAAGCTGTGGAGAGAAAGGAGAAGTACCAAATCAGAGCAAATTATATGCCATACTTTTATAATCATGTCAAAATGAATCCTAATGTTATGTATAACTAAAAAGAACCAATAAAAAATTTTAAAAATATAATTTTTTGTTCAAATTGATTTATACGTTATTTCAGAAGAGCCTGAACCTCCATAATGTTAAGCCAGTCTAATAAATATGGCATATAATGTTTTCTCTAGATCCTCATAAGCTTTTAGTGTTATTCCACTTAAAAGTCTTGAGAAGACTTGGTTAGGTTAGTTTCAATATAATTTATACTTTTTATTATTATTATAATAGTATCTACTTTCCAGAAGTAGTAAATGCCCACAGGACAAATGGTATGTGATTTTTAAGTTCTAACAGTTTGAGTCACTGAGATATTATATGGATATTATCACATTATTTGCAAGTAATGCACAGACTTAGAGTAGAATAATAACATTATAACAAGCTAACCTGACCATAATACCTAAGTTAGAAAAGAAAAAAAACCAAACTGCAGAGAAGAGACACTAGATGAAAAAATTATAAATCAATATTAGATAACTGAATCTGATAATATATCAAAAATAATGTGTGAAACACTGAGGGCTTATCTGAAGAAATCCATACATCATAACTTAAAGGAAAATAAAATGTGGTTGATAAATGTCCCACAAGCATTCGTTAATGTTCAACAACTATTCCTGATTAAAACAAACAAGAACCTCATTCCTTTGAGCAAACTAAGAGTACTGTAAAAGTTCCTTAACATACTCCATAGCAAATACCATGCCTCATATGAAATATTAGACGCAATCCCACTAAACACCTGCAAATTAAATAATGAATATTCTTCTTATCACTGCTCCTAGTAAAACATTTATTGAATTGTACCATTTTAAGAAAAAACATAAATAGTTGCAAATATAGGAAAAAAGAGACAAAAAGTGTTCACAGAATATACAATAGAATCAACTGAAGAACTGAGAAGTCATGAGTGTTTAATAAGTTGGTATTATATGACAGAAATTTACAAAGATGAATAGCCTCTTATATTAACCAATAACAACTAAAAAGACTGAGACGGAAAAAATTAACTGCAGAAAAGATTATTATTATATACTTTAGAATAAACCTAAAAAGAAATATATAAAATTTATGTAAAGAAAATGACTCAGTTTTACCTACAGACATGAAAGAAATTTGATTCAATAGAGAAACAAACTATATTCCTTGATGGGAAAATTCAATATTTTAAAAGACCAATTCACACAAAATTTACCGATAATTCTGGTATATTCTCAATCAAAATATTAAATAACTTTTAGGAAACTTGAAAAATTGGTTTCTGATTTTATAATGCAGGGTGAAAGCCAGAAGGACGTAGGAAATAAATGGAGACAAAGTTGACTACGAAGATCATAGGGCGATACTAAAAAGGGACTGGGAGGTTAAGAGAGGTTCTTTGGCGAGGCTAGAACATGTTTAAATGCTTATGGGGAAAAGCTAGTGGAGGGAGAGAAATTGGAATTGAAAAAAATAATAGCATAAGTTCCCTAAGTAGCCAAGGGCAAGGTACATTCCCCAATAATGTTATAACAAAATGAGCATTTACTGAATAACGTTTCAGAAAAATACAAAACAGAATTTTTGCTGAGGATGGTCTCATGAAGAAATGAATTTAACTCATCCTCAATCTCTTCCAAATTCTCACTGAAAGGTCTAAAAGGATATAATGAAGTGAAAAAATAATTAGTGAAGGTATTCTAGGAAATTATATTTGACCATCAGTTACACTTAGAATATATTCAAAGATGCACTGAATAGAAGATAGGAACAAGGAATATCAAACTGTAATGCCCTGCAAAAGACAAAAGCCTATCTGAAAATAAGTTGAAAGTAATGCTGAAGTAACTAATTAAAGCTAGTTCCTTGGTCACCTTCACTGTACCTTTATTTAATGCTGAAGAGAGGGGAGACCGAGGCATTTGCAAGAAAACAACCCTATTTAAATTCTACTGCAACTTAAAAGGAAATTACATTATCCTTAAAGTGCAGGTTTAAGGTTATCTGAACCAACCAAATCTGTTCTGGCTACAATTTACAAACCTAAAACTTTTGGACAACATATGTAACAAAAATAAATCTTCTTAAATGCACCAAATATCTGCCAAAATAATAATAAATTATCAAGTCAATATGTAAGTGAAGAACTCTTGCTACAAAATCATTAGCCAAACCCTCTGAACAGCAATAATTTCCAAGGCTTGCTGTGGCTTGGGAGACAGAATAATAAAACCAGAGTGCATCTGGGTGAGGATTCTAAAAGAAGATCCTTCCTCCATTGAGCTGGGATTCTAAAGAGCTTCATGTATCCTTAGTGTAAGAGCAAGTCAGGTATAACTCACATACCCAGGGAATTGCTCTGAATGTGAAACAAGCACCCACCAAATTGATCAATAAATGAAAATGCAATAATATTGAAATTTGGAAGGGAGAAGAAATAACAGTAATTCACAAAGATAGCTAGGTGAACTATATATTGAGGATATCACATTTTTTGGAAAGCAATTTGTCATTATTTAGTAGCTGCTATAGGGACATATCAACCAGGATGTTGACAATGGTATTGTTCAAAATTTTCCCAAATGGAAATGATGCTGATATGTACTATTATAAAATGGGTGAATAAATTATGGCATACTTATATAGAAGAATGCTACAGAGCAGTGAACTAATAAACTACCACCTCACTCAAAAACAGATATAAATACCACAAACATAAAATTGAGCCAAAGAAAAAGTTGTCACAAAAGAATATATACAATATAATTCCTTTTATATAAAATTATAAGTCAACAAAACTGTATCATATTACTTAGGAATACAGTTAGGTTTTTAAAACAAAGAAAAGCAAGAACCTGATTTTACAAAAGTCATTGGCTACTTAAAAGTCAAGAAGTTACCTCTGGGAGAGGGAGAAGTGCTGCATTTGGGAAGAGGTAATGGGGGACTTATTATATGGTGACTTGGTCCAGTTAGTGATTATATATGCATTAATTTACACTTTTTCTCTACATTGTACAAATAATTTTATACTCTTCTGCATGTATAACAGTTTTCAATACAAATTAAAAGGGAAAAATAAAGACAATATAAATAATACTAAGAGGAGGAGAAAAAATAGGATGACAGCAGAGGAAGAGGAAGAAAAGGAGGAAGGATGAGGGTACATAACCCTCCAACTTTAATTGTCACAATAAAGACGGAAACCTAGATTTTGAGCACCAAGACCAACCTCCCTTCCTTGTTTGCTCCTACTTGTACAGTTTTAAATTTTCCTTCTATAGTTCTAGATTTCTAAAATGGCAATGTAAAATTTGAAAAAATCTAAAATGTTTCCTATTGTTTGTCAGTGTTAAAAGTATTTGAAAGGAACGAACACTACCTCTGATTAAAGTGACCTGCTTCCCTAATGATAAAATGAGACATCCTTCAGCAGACATAATGAAAAAAAAAGGAGATAGTTATACTAAAAAATACTGAGTAGCGAAAAAGAGGGATTGTGCTGACAAATCTGAGCAATGTCCCATCCACCAGCCACCCCAAGTAAATTCATTTTGCACCCTCAAAAGAAAAGTCATTAGAAAATCTCCAGTTCATACACTCAACAAGATTTTGGAGAGACACTATGATTTAAGGAACTAGAATAGATACTTATGATAAAAGCACAATCTAAGATCAGGAAATATTTTCAAGGTTTGAAAATGCTGCATTTTAAAAACAGAATCAGCAAACAAGACATGTGACATGAGAAAAAACTGAGATAATGAACTAAATACATGCTCACGAAAGCTAAACATATATAGAAATAGTTCAATATAGACAGAACTGATTTTAAAAATACTAGAGATGTGGAAGACAACACAAAAATATGAAAATACATATAAAAAGCATTCCCAATGAAAAACCAACATTAGAAAAGCAAGATCAAAGAAATAAAGGACAAACATACCAGGGACTAAAGAATTGCTTGAATTTTCAAGGTAAAATATTTCACTTTATTTACAAGCATATATAAGTTGAAAAAGAGCTTATCTTCATAAAACTTGTGAATTTCAAGGATTAAAAAATAAATTCTACCAGCATTCAAACAGAAAGAAAAGATGGACTACAAAGGAAAAATAAAGTCCTATTGGGCTCAGGTTTCTGCTCCATCACAAAAATGCTAAGATAATAATTTAACATTGGCTATAAAATCTTGAAAGCAACAGACATATCAGCATTTTCTACCTGGCCAAGCAAGCATCCATATGAGAATCCACTGAAAAATATTCCCTATTAAATTAGAACTCAGAAAATCAACCACATTTCCATTCTTAAAAGTTATCACCCGGAACCAGTATTGTACAAAGTATTAAGCATATATTTTTATATTTATTGAAATGGACTGTGGTGACTTTGGATAATAAGAAAAAGTTTAATATTAAAGCCATGTTTATTACAGTATAATTAATATGTTAAACCATGGGATAAATGCCATCAATAAAAATTTATGAAGAAAAAAAAAGTTAGCATACGGATAGATGTAATACTTCACATTTATCTGACAAATTTGACCAAAAAATGAATTTTTAAAATTCAAAATAATAAAACTATTTTTAAATGGCAGGAAGTATTGAAAATAAGCAAAACTTAACCTAGATAATTTTAAAATATCTTAATGGAATTGAATGCAACTGTCACTAGTTTTGACAGAGCAGCTATGTGTTATAAAACAATGAATTGTGAAAGTTTAAAATCCCAGTGACTTCATTCAAAACTACAAAGGGAAAAGGGGGAAACTAGGAGGTAAAAAAATTCTTATTTTCTCCTTTTGAAAGATGAAGGAAGTACAAAATACTACTTCATTCTTGACATTAAAATACAGGTCCCTTCTCACTTTTACACAATAAGTAAACAATCAGGTTGTCAGGAAATTGTATTTTATCTTCTACTTTAATTCCTTTTTAACTAGCCTCCTTTCATTTGCTAACACTTTAAATCAATATTAAATAACTTTTATTTATTCCAATCAGATTGTTTTACTATTAGGAATGCCATAAGTTGATAACCCAAGACAGACATATTTTGCTGTTTTTCATTTACTTGGAGTTTGTGTTAAAGAAGGATACTGGGAGTTTCAAGATGGTGAACTAGAGGGCGGCTGCATTTCATGTTGCTCCAGGACACAGGATTCAAAAGAGGAGATAGTGAGAGACTTGGGACCAACTCAAAGCCGCCGAGTGAGTCTCTCCTGTTGCGGAGGTGTCCCGATGGGGCGATAGCCCCGGAACGCAGGGAACTTTGTGAAGTAGAGTTGCTCGGCGAGACGCCCCTCCCCCCGCTGGAGCGGTAAACATGGACAACTGGGATCATCGTAGAGGAGGCGGCTCAGCACAGCGCTTAGACTCGGAGCAACCACTGGGGCTCCGGGCGGCTGCCTGAGGAGGAGCAGCGTGGCGAGCTGTTTAGACTCAGAGCGACCGCTTCTGAACACCGGGGGTTGCCCGGAGGAAGAGGAGAAGGGCGGCGGGTCGCTTGGTCTAGGAGTGACTGCATCAGAGCCACAGGCGGTTGCCAGAGGAGGAGGCGAAGGTGAGTTGTTTGGACTCAAAGCGACCACTCCTGAACACCAGGGGGGCTACCCCAAGGAGGAGGAGGAAGAGGGTGGGTCACTTGGACTCGGAGTGACTGCCTAGGGCTACGGGCGGTTGGTGGGAGGAGGAGACGCGAAGTGAGTTGCTTGGACTCCTAGTGACTGCGTCGGAAACTAGGCGGCTGTCCGGAGGAGGAGGTGTGTGGTGGGTCTCTGGGTCTCAGAGCTATTGTATGGGACTCCAGTTGGCGGATCAGAGGAGGGGCCGCATAGCCAGGCGATTGGGGGCTGAGCAGGGTCCCAGGAGCTAGGCAGCTTCTTGCTGGAAGAGCCACACAGAGACACGCCTAGGGGCGGAGCGAAGTTTCCAGGACTGCGGGCAGATTCTCTGGGAGAGGCAGCCTAAGGAGACTCGTCTGCGAAGGGTGAGGCTCCCAGGCCCAGGAGGTAGGTCCGGGCCCCTGGGAACGTTGCAGAGGAAGACAGCCCAGCCCAGGCGGTAGTTGTAGATTGAGGGGAACCTCTAGGAGGGGAACTGACCAGCAAGACCTCGCCACCGGGTGAGTCTTCCCCACTGGGTGAGGTTTTCCCACAAGGTCAGTAAAACCAGAGACACAGGAACAAACAGGCCATGCCTCAGCCCACAGCCTAGTTCCCCTTTGGACGACCATTGGTCAACAAGTGGAGGCACCTCTGCCCACTATGAGAGAATATACACCACCAGAGGGTCACCAACCCTAGAGAGGCAGCTTCCTTGTAAAGCACCACATTATCAACTTCCTCCAAGACTGCAGGCTACTGAAGGATAAGAGGGGATATACTAGCAATCTTCAGGGACATTATAAGTCAATAGAGGAAATCTGCAATATCTTAATGACCCACTGATTCCTGAACAATATGAGAAAACAAGGGAAGAAAATGCCCCAAACAAATATAGATGTTACATCAATAAAATCCAACGACAGCATGACAGAAGAAATGACAGAAAGGGAGTTCAGAATGTACATAATTAAAATGATCAGGGAAGCAAACGATGAGATGAAAGGGCAAATGCAGGCATTGAATGATGAGATGAAAGAGCAAATGCAGGCATTGAATGATAGCACCAATCGACAGTTAAAAGAGCAAATACAGGAAGCAAAAGATCATTTCAATAAAGAGTTAGAGATATTAAAAAAAAAACAAACAGAAATCCTTGAAATGAAGGAAACAATAAACCAAATTAAGAATTCCATAGAAAGCTCAACCAATAGGATAGAACACCTGGAAGACAGAACCTCAGATATTGAAGACAAAATATTTAACCTTGAAAACAAAGTTGAACAAACAGAGAAGATGGTAAGAAATCATGAACAGAATCTCCAAGAACTATGGGATATCATGAAAAGGTGAAATCTGAGAATTATTGGGATTGAGGAAGGCTTAGAGAAATAAACCAAAGGAATGAACAATCTATTCAATGAAATAATATCAGAAAATTTCCCAAATCTAAAGAATGAAATGGAAAATCAAGTTCAAGAGGCTTATAGGACTCCAAATACACAAAATTACAACAAACCCACACCAAGGCACATTATAATGAAAATACCGAACATACAAAATAAAGACAGAATTTTAAAGGCTGTGAGAGAAAAGAACCAAATTACATTCAGGGGGAAACCAATATGGATATCAGCAGATTTTTCAATCCAGACCCTAAAAGCTAGAAGGTCTTGGAACAACATTTTTCAAGCTCTGAAAGAAAATGGATGCCAACCAAGAATCTTATACCCAGCAAAACTTACCTTCAAATTTGATGATGAAATAAAATCATTCCATGACAAACAAAAGGTAAAAGAATTTACAAAAAGAAAGCCAGCATTACAGAACATTCTCAGCAAAATATTCCATGAGGAAGACAGAAAACACAAAGAAGCAAATCAGCAAAGGGAGGAATTATCCTAAAGGAACTGTCAAATAAAGGAGAAACTAAGTTGTGTCAAAAAAATAAATAAATAAATAAAATTTAAAAAATGAACCAAATGACCGGTAATACAAATCATATCTCAATAATAACCCTGAATGTTAATGGCCTCAATTCATCAATCAAAAGACATAGACTGGCAGATTGGATTAAAAAGAAAGATCCAACAATATGTTGCCTGCAAGAGTCTCACCTCTTAGAAAGAGATACCCATAGACTAAAGGTAAAACATACCATGCACATGGACACAGCAAAAAAGCTGGAGTATCCATCCTCATTTCAGATAATGTGGACTTCAAACCAATGTTAGTCAGAAGGGATAAAGAAGGACATTTCACACTGCTTAAAGGAAGCATAAATCAGCAAGATATAACAATCATAAACATCTATGCCCCAAACAGTGGCTCATCCATGTATGTGAAACAAATCCTTCTCAATTTTAGAAACCAAATAGACCATAACACAATAATACTTGGTGATTTTAACATGCCTCTCTCACCACTGGACAGATCTTCCAAACAAAAATTGAACAAAGAAAACATAGATCTCAATAATACAATCAATAATTTAGACTTAACAGACATTTATAGAATATACCATCCAACCAAGAGCGAATACACTTTCTTCTCAGCAGCACATGGACCCTTCTCTAAAATAGACCATATATTATGCCACAAAGCCAATGTTAGCAAATACAAGAAGATAGAGACACTACCTTGTATTCTATCAGATCATAATGGATTGAAGTTAGAAATAAATGAAAGAGTAAAAAACAGAAATTACTCCAACACCTGGAGATTAAATAATATGCTATTAAATGATGAGTGGATAACAGAAGATATTAGAAAGGAAATTAAAAAATTCTTACAGGTAAATGAAAACAAAGAAACATATCAAAATCTCTGGGACACTACAAAAGCAGTACTTAGAGGAACATTTATTTCATGGAGCGCATTTAATAAAAGAAGTAAAACTCGACAAATAAACGACCTAACACTACAGCTCAAAGCCCTAGAAAAAGAAGAACAGACCAACACTAAAAGTAGTAGAAGACAGGAAATAGTTAAACTCAGAGCTGAAATCAATGAAATTGAAACAAAAGAAACAATACAAAAAATTGACAAAATAGTTGGTTCTTTGAAAAAATAAACAAAATTGATAAACCTTTAGCCACACTAACAAAGAGAATACGAGAGAAAACCCAAATCACTGAAATTCGGAATGAACAAGGAAATATCACAACAGACACAAATGAAATACAAAATATAATTAGAAGCTATTTTGAAAATCTATACTTCAACAAAATAGAAAAATTCGAAGACATCAACAGGCTTCTAGAGACATATGAATTGACTAAACTGAACGAGGAGGACATACACAATTTAAATAGACCAATTTCAAGTAATGAAATAGATGGAGTCATCAAAAGCCTACCAACAAAGAAAAGTCCAGGACCAGATGGGTTCTCAGCCGAGTTCTACAAAACTTTTAAAGAAGAGCTCATTCCAATACTTCTCAAAGTATTCCACAAAATAGAAGAGGAGGGAACCCTCCCAAACTCATTCTATGAAGCCAATATCACCCTGATACCTAAACCAGACAGAGGCACATCGAGGAAAAAAAATTTCAGACCAATATCCTTAATGAACATCGACGCAAAAATTCTCAACAAAATTTTAGCAAATCGCATACAAAAACATATTAAAAAGATAGTGCACCATGATCAAGTGGGTTTCATCCCAGGGATGCAAGGTTGGTTTAACATCAGGAAATCAATAAATGTCATTCACCATATCAATAGACTTAAAGTCAAGAACCACATGATTATTTCCATAGATGCAGAAAAAGCATTTGATAAAATACAGCACCCCTTCATGCTCAAAACACTAGAAAAAATAGGGATAGTGGGAACATTCCTTAACATTGTAAAGGCCATCTATGCTAAGCCCATGGCTAATATCATTCTAAATGGTGAAAAACTGAAAGCATTCCCCCTAACAACTGGAACAAGGCAGGGATGCCCTCTTTCACCACTTCTTTTCAATATCGTCCTTGAAACTCTAGCCAGAGCAATTAGACAGACCAAAGAAATTAAAGGGATACGAATAGGAAAAGAAGAACTTAAACTATCCCTGTTTGCTGATGATATGATTATATACTTAGAGGAACCAGGAAATTCCACCAGAAAACTTTTAGATCTCATAAGTGAATTCAGTAAAGTAGCAGGATATAAGATCAATGCACATAAATCTAAGGCATTTTTATACATAAGTGATGAATCTTCAGAAAGAGAAATTAGGAAAACTACCCCATTCACAATAGCATCGAAAAAAATAAAATACTTGGGGATCAATCTCACAAAAGAGGTGAAAGACCTCTACAGTGAGAACTACAGAACACTAAAGAAAGAAATTAAAGAAAACCTTAGAAGATGGAAAGATCTCCCATGTTCTTGGATAGGAAGAATTAATATTGTCAAAATGGCCATACTACCAAAAGTGCTATACAGATTCAATGCAATTCCAATTAAAATCCCAATGATGTACCTTACAGAAATAGAGCAAGAAATTATGAAATTCATCTGGAAGAATAAAAAACCCAGAATAGCTAAAGCAATCCTTGGCAGAAAGAGTGAAGCAGGGGGTATCACAATACCAGATCTTCAACTCTACTACAAAGCAATAGTAACAAAAACGGCATGGTATTGGTACCAAAATAGAAAGGTGGATCAATGGTACAGAATAGAGGACACGGACACAAACCCAAATAAATACAATTTTCTCATACTAGACAAAGGGGCCAAAAATATGTAATGGAGAAAAGATAGCCTCTTCAATAAATGGTGCTGGGAGAATTGGAAATCCATATGCAACAGAATGAAACTAAACCCATATCTTTCACCATGCACGAAATTAAACTCAAAATGGATTCAGGACCTCGGAATCAGACCAGAGACCGTGCATCTTATAGAAGATAAAGTAGGTCCAGAGCTTCAACATGTCGGCTTAGAACCAGACTTCCTCAACAGGACCCCCATAGCACAAGAAATAAAAGCAAGAATCAATAACTGGGATAGATTCAAACTAAAAAGCTTTCTCTCAGCAAAGGAAACTATCAGCAATGCGAAGAAAGAGCCTACAGAGTGGGAGAAAATCTTTGCCAATCATACTTCAGATAGAGCACTAATCTCCAGAATCTATAAAGAACTCAAAAAACTCTACAGCAAGAATGCAAATAATCCAATCGACAAATGGGCTAAGGAAATGAATAGACACTTCACAGAAGATCTACAAGCAATCAACAAACATATGGAAAAATGTTCAACATCTCTAGTAATAAGAGAAATGCAAATCAAAACCACCCTAAGATTCCATCTCACCCCAATTAGAATGGTGATTATCAAGAATACAAGCAACAACAGGTGTTGGCGAGGATGTGGGGAGAAAGGTACACTCATACATTGCTGGTGGGGCTGCAAATTAGTGCAGCCACTCTGGAAAGCAGTGTGGAGACTCCTTAGAAAACTTGGAATGGAACCACCATTTGACCCAGCTATCCCACTCCTTGGCCTATACCCAAAAGACTTAAAATCAGCATATTACAGAGATACAGCCACATCAATGTTCATAGCTGCTCAGTTCACAATAGCCAGATTGTGGAACCAACCTAGATGTCCTTCAATTGATGAATGGATAAAGAAACTGTGGTATATATATACAATGGAACATTACTCTGCCATAAAGAATGAAAAAATTATGGCATTTGCAGGCAAATGGATGAAATTGGAGAATATCATGCTAAGTGAGATAAGCCAATCTCAAAAAACCAAAGGATGAATGATATCGCCAATATGTGGATGATGACACACAATGTGGTGTGGGAGGGGTTAGTGTTAGGGTTAGAGTTAGGATTAGGGAGGGGGGCAAGAATGGAGGAAGGAAAAGGGGGGTGGGAGGGGGGGGGGGGAAGGGAAAAAATGGCAGAATGAATCAAACATTACCCTATGTAAATTTATGATTACACAAATGGTATGCCTTTACGCCATGTACAGAGGGACAGCATGTATCCCATTTGTTTACAATGAAAAAAAAAAAGATGGATACTGACTTTTTTTTAATTCTTTGATGGAGTCTGTGAAGAGCTCATGTGACTCTTCTCTTTTGGTCTACTGATATAAAAGATTATATTAATAATTTTATAAAACTATTTGTTCATGACATGTTCTTTATGTTGTGTAGTTCAATTTACTATTGTTGAGAATATACTTTCACCTACATTCATAGGTTGAGTATTTATAACTTCTCTATTTTTTATATCTTGTCAGTTTGGGCGGTAAATTTATACTGGCTTGAACGCTATCTTAAAATATTATTCAATGATATATACTGCATGGAATTATTTACTTAAAATCTAAACAAAACAGTATGTGTTTAGAGAATTCTCTCATAGAGTTCAGATTATTTTCATGGTCATTCCTCTATTTACATATTCTATTCATTCTTGAATCTGTTTCTACATTATATATTTTTCTATTAGAGTACTTATTTTATTAAATAGGATGGGATGGAACCCAGGAAGAGCTTGGCCAACATTCTTAATTAAAGAGACGAGTGCAGAGGAAAAGAAGGCCACTACCAAATGCATGCCAGAATACCAGTAAGAAGAGACTACACAGAACTCCAGACATCTGTAGATCTATTTAGCATACTCGGTCCAGTACTGATTCATGCATATATGTGAGGAAACTGAACCTGAGGAAAGAGCCACTCAAAATGATTAGGAGAGCACAGTATTGCAGGAATAGTGTTTGCTGCCATGGTACCAAATTAGCACTAGACTTGGCTCTGATCCACTGTTATTTTTAATTTTATAGTTATTATTTTGATTAGCCAGAAGTTAAATACTTAAGGAGCTGAGACGTGGTTAATTCCTTCTCTCCTGGTTATCACTGTGGGCCTATGAGCATGGCTATTTAGAAATATGTATAAAATCAGGTTAAGTGTTTCAGCAAAGCACAATCCTCCCCCAAATCACAAATGTAGCTTTGTTGTTAATCCTTCCCCAAATGAAGCACAGATATTTAATCCAAATATATTAGTTACATGTGGACTGTTTACTCCAGCACAAATAATAAAGTAAATAGAGCAGTGTTATTGCTGAGGTCATAAAATCCATTTGGTGAAAAGTAATCTTCTTAGTTTACAAATTTAGTATATCAAAATGTTCATAATATTTATGACTTTGTTTTCAATTTGGTTATGATGTGTCTGTGGAGGCTTATGTCAAAAAGATTCAAGAGGAGATGTGTTACAGCTTTATTAAGATCCTACTTTATGTCTGCCTTCTTTTATTTATTTATTTTTTTGGGTGCTGGGGTCTGCCTTCTTTTAAAAAGTTCATTTCTAGTTTTCTAGTGTTCTTCCATTACCAAGCAAACGTTTGTTCCTGCTGCCAGGGTTTTTACTTGTACTCTTATTTGTGAGTTGGAGTGCAACTGCTAGTTTATGGTTTGTTTGTTTTTTTCTTTCCTACTGGACTGAGAAATAAATACCAAAAGGCAGAGAACATAATTGGTGTCTCATATCTGCATTTCTACCTTCTGAACCATGCTCTGGCAGTAGTAAGTTTTGAAATAATCTTTACTAAATTAGTGAACAAGACGTTGAAGACAACCATAAGCACATTGCAGTTCCATGTCACAAGCTTCATTTCTCCTTGATAAGTTGAACATTTTCTTTTCTTTTCTTTGTACCAGGGATTGAATCCAGAGGCACTTACCCACTGAGTCATATCTCCAGTCAAAATAAGATGTATTTTATTTAGAGACAGGATCTTACTGAGTTGCTTACAGCCTCACTAAGTTGCTGAGGCAGGCTTTGAACTTGTAATTCTCGTCTCAGCCTCCCAAGTTGCTGGGATTACAGGTATTCACTACCCATACCCAGCAGGTAAGACATTTTCTTGAAAACCACTGAGTATCTGAAAAGTAGAATTCCTTGAACGTCTAAACACACAGAATGATTACTATCACAAGAATATCTCCCCTAATTGAAATTATACAAATGGTTCCTTTTCCCAGGTCCCTGATTTTGGTGACATCCATTGTGGTATCAAGTATAGATGGCTTAGAATCTCACTCCAACATAAAATAAGGTCTGAAGAAAAAAAAGCTCATAATAGGATTCCAGACTTAATAGAAGGCTAAAACCATGTTTTCTGTGTGGCCTCAATAAGAAGATTAAATACAAATAAAAATAAGAATGTTATAATGATTGAGTTCCCTAGCACAAATTCAAGACTGGAGACAAAATCCTACTGCATACTTTATCTTGAGTTTACTAGAAAAACAAGACAGTTGACTGATATAAGAGGAGACAGTGTCATTGTGTAATGGGAAAATTAGGACATGTCAGTTTACAATCTCACCCCAGACAGGACTCAGTGAGTTGCTGCCTGCGAGGTAGTTTCAACTGATAGCATGATTGACCTAAGGAATGAACAGTGAGAAGAGTTTAACTTCAAATTACATCCAGACAGTGAAAATGAAAGCCATGTGCCCCCAGATTCTAACAAAGTTGAGCTTGATTCTGGATTTGATAATCAAGAAACAATATATTCTTAAACATATTTATCAGTTACAATTCAAGATTCACTGTGAGATTTCTTTGTTTAAGATAGCTGTCTTGGTTAATGGATAAAATGTTAACTCTACAGAACTGATAAAATTAAGAATAAGAAGTACCCAGCAAAGAATGTCACAGCAGCTCCTAAGGAAGTTTTTACTCTATTTATTGTTTTCATGGAAGAAGCATTAAGTGAGTTATAAAACATATTAACATACTAAAAATAGGTATTGTGTGGGCTTTATTTTTGCTGTTAATCTACGTACTAATTTTAATTTTTTCTGCTTATTAATTTTCTGTAATTCTACAATATGATAACTTATTAAATAAAGAAGAATATGCCTCATTTAGGAATTTCTGCTAGAACTTCAGAGTGAGAAGTGAGTTATTTGGATTGACATCATAAAATAGAGGCCTGGGTTTCCGTGCTACGGCTCGCCTGGCACAGGAGACTTTCAGGTGGAATAACAAGTAACAATTAAGGATCTAGAAATCAATTTATCAGAAGAAAATTATTACTTTACTACATTTCTATCATTTTAACCCTTAGACTATCACTTACCTTCTCTAGGCCCAAGATTCCTCATCTATATTGTGGGTATAAAAAACGGTATCTATTTCACAGAGTCATTGTGAAGAATAAATGAGGTATATTATCTTACTGCCTGCTTAGAGAAACCACTCAAATAGTTATTTCTGCCACGCACACACTTGTATTCACAGCTTCTTGGGCAGGAGGATCACAAGATTGAAGTTAGCCTGGGCAATGAGGCAAGACCCTGTCTCAAAATAAAAAAGGCTGTGGATGTAGCTCAGTGGTAGAGCACTTACCTAACATCCATGAGGCCCTGGGTTAAATCCCCAGACTAGGAACAAAAAGGGAGGCAGGGGAAGAAAGAAGAAAGATTAGCTATTTCTTTACTAACATTAGAACCAGAAAGGAAACTTAAGAGATCAAGGAAGTCAAAATTATCTTAAAGTCCCTCAACCTCTTATTTTTGAATTTGAAGGGTATTAGGGTAAACAGACCAAATGACTGTCTGACATTATTTCCACTGACATTGTTATTAGTATCCTAAGCATATAACACCTTTAAAAAAAAGTGAATAGTACACAAATGGTATGAACCTACACCATGCACGACCACAGAAACGAAATGATGTACCCCATTTATGTACAATCAATCAAAATGCACTCTGTAAAAATAAAAAAAAAGAAAGAAAAAAAAGTGAATAGTTTCTTTATAGTGGAGTTCCAATGTGAATTTACACTTTTATTTTAAAATGAATTAAAATGATGATCTATATTTAACAAACCCTCACAAAATCCTTATTCTCATCCAATATTTCAGTATCTTTTTAAAACTCTCATTTCAGGTTTCTTTCACATGATAAACATGTATGAGGGTATATTATATGTGAAACCATGATGAGGTTGCATTATATGACAAAAGTGACTGTGTTAGAATCGTAATGGTATAGTACAATATGGTATGTAAGGCTCTACATTAGCAGATTGGAGGGAGGGACTCTCTCTTACTGACTTTGAAGAAATTAACTGCTATGTTGTGAAAAGACCTGAAAGAAGGCACATGGCAAGAAACTGCAGGAGGTCCATGAGCTGAAAGCAGCCCCTGGCTGATAGCCAGCAAGGAAACAGGGACCACAGCATCATAACCAGATGGAGATGAATACATGCTAAATTATTCATATACATGATAAATTAATAAATTTGAGGTTCACTTATGGAAATAGTTTTAATTTTTATGTAATCAAAAGTATAATATGTAACTACAGATACTTCTTTTGCTGTTGGGCTAAGAAAAATTTTCCCAAACTCAAGATTATATAAAATCATACCAACATGTTCTTTAAACTTTTCCTTGTTTTTATTTTTTAACATTTAAAAAGTTAATCCAGCCAGACACAGTGGCTCGGGAGTCTGAGACAGGAGGATCTTGAGTTCAAAGCTAGCTTCAGCAATTTAGTGAGGCCCTAAGCAACTCAATGAGACCCTGTCTCTAAATAAAACCTATATATATATATATATATATATATATATATATATATATATATATATACACACACACACACACACACACAAAGGCTGCAGATGTGGATGTGGCTCAGTAGTTAAACACCCCTGGATTCA
This sequence comes from Sciurus carolinensis, assembly GCF_902686445.1. Taxonomy (NCBI): domain Eukaryota; kingdom Metazoa; phylum Chordata; class Mammalia; order Rodentia; family Sciuridae; genus Sciurus; species Sciurus carolinensis. Next base: position 69,390,077 of record NC_062223.1, read on the forward strand.
ATCCCCAGTATGAAAACAAACAAAACAAAAACAAAAAACAACAAAAAAAGCTAATCCACAGTTTTGTAAGATGAAAAGTTTTATAGATGGATGATGATAACACAATAATGCCACTAAACATGGATGCTTAAAAATGGTTAAGATGGTAAATTTTTTTGTGTATTTTGCCACAATATTTAAAAAGAAATTGAAATCCTACTTAAATGTTTAGTACCATTGGAATTCATTTTGGCATATTATGACAAGTGTATATATATGATTAAAAGTATTCACCTTTCCCTATCGATCTGAATATTTGTATGCAATTGGATATACTTTGGCTATTTCTAACTGTATATGATGATCAGAATCTGATTAGATAAGGATTTCTAGTTACCTTATTTCATTCTCTTCATATCTAGAAGGAAGACATAAGAACCCCACTCATAAAACCCCAGGCCCTGTAATCCAAGTCTTAGGATGCAAGTACAAGGAAAGAACCATGAAGCTGCCATCTTTAAGCTTTTGGTGACATCTAGTGGAATATTTTTCACAGGAAATCTTGTGTTTAGTATGAGGAAGCAACTGCTCTACCTAACCACCCAGATTCTTAAGCCACTAGGGAAATTTTAAATATAAAAGTTGTAAGCCTTACTAAATATAGGATGGATCTCTGTCTTCACCCTTTTTTTCTGGGCCATTATTCATGTGCCAGGTATAGAACAGTCAAGTGTATCTCAGATCACTACTCCTGTCTTCAGAAGTTTCAAGGGCTTCCAATTGGCAAAGGAATTAAATACATGTGAGTTAGCAAAGATGGGAAGTAAAATCAACAAAGATAAGGACTTTTCTAAATGTTAACTACACAGAGAAACAAGTAAATCTAGTTGTTTTTAAACTGAGTAACAGACACTAAAGAGGAGTTTCCCTGTTTCAAGGGAAAATTTCAAATTTCACATACCCTGAAAGCTTTCCCTTAACTGGAATGCATGCACTTAATATACTGTCTGTGCCTATGGTCACAGTATTTGTCTCTGTTTTACACTCAGATAGTCTGATGCAGAACAACCTATCATCCTACTAAACTGTGATGGCCTTATGGATAAAGAGTATCTGATTTATCACAGAGTCAAAGAGCCCTGACACCTTTAAAAAGGGATTTTTCTCTGTGAAGTTGGCTCTGAGACTTTAAAGAGGTCAATGGTGTACTCACAGTTCATTCCAGGCCATTAATCTAGTCAATCCATGACTGCTTCTCAGCTTAAACATTTTACCTGTTCACTTTATCTTATTAGTTTGACCTTTTGTTGATCTCACATTCTCTTTCTTATTTGTTGATTCAAAACTAATGCCCAGCAGATTGATCTTATATTTTCTCATTTGTTGACTTAAAACTGATCCTATAAGATTGGTCTTCCAGAAAAGGATTGGTTTATTGTAAAGTTTACTGGAAACTGACCGGACTCACTTTTAATGACAATCATGGTCAGCTGCACTGCCTAGTAGTCCACAGTTGTTCCCACAACTATAACATTAGCCGTGTTCCCAATCATTAATGCTGACATAGTTAGTCCTGACACAAATTTTCTGTGCCATTCAGCTTCAATTTAAAGACTTTGACCCATCTCCCAAAACCACAGAAAATGTGTTAGTATATTAGTAGAATCACCTTCTTTGCAGCCCCAATTTGCATTATCCAGCCTCTGCCTTCTCCAGCTCTTGACAGCTGCACTAGCCAAAATCCTCCACCAGGAGGCTCCATATCCCGTTCTGAAGTAAGGCCAACAAATGTCATTAAGGCCTCACCTCTAAATCCTAATGAGTAGGAAGGTTCCAGCAAAGGTGTCACCACCACATACTGCTACTCTACCCTGTTATTACAGGATAGGATCTGGCACTTTTACATTGGGCAACTCAAAAGCCCCACAGCTCAAAGCCCAAATGCAGTAATCCCTTTTCCAGTCCTGCTAAATCTGCGTATTTCCTTAGACTGCATCTGGGCAACTAGCTACTGCTGTTCTCTGCTAGAGCAACAACTGCTACTACTAGAGCAATTGCTATTGCTCTGTCTCTGTGAATCTAACTTAGTTAACATGAATCTAGAATCCAGGTAAATGTGCTGCTTGCTGTTTGCCTCAATGACATGATAGCAGCATACTGCTTGATACTTGGTAGGGAGTACAGAAATATTTGTTCAATATTAGACCCAATGACGTGGGCATTCCTGTCCCTATTTAATATGTGAGGGAAACAAAGCAGAGAGTGATTAAGTAATCTGACTAAAATCACACTTACTGAATGGTGGATACAGGATTTGAATTCAGTTCACCAGATGCCATATACTTTAAAATCAAGATCTATAGCAACTCAGGAACTTTCCTAAGTGCACTAAATCCTGGGTCAATTGTAAATACTTTTTAAAATACTGACACCGTACTAGGTATTTTATGTGCTGAATAAAATTTATCTTAGTCAATTAAACCAAAGAGTCACTAATTCTAAATCCTATAAGATTTGAAGGAATCAAGGCCTTAATAATAAGTTATTTACCTTAGACTAATTAAGAATGAGACACTGAGCTTGCTGGTAAAAGTTTCTGGTCTTCCTTACTGCCAAGAGGTGGAAAAAGCACAGACAGCAGAAAATAAAAGGGGATAGAAAAACTTGAGTATATTTCTAAGATTTTAGGCTGAGTAGAGCTTTAATAAATACAATAAAACTCTCAAACAGAACTTTTCTGATGACTTCTAGTACAAAAACAAATTTACTAGGAATTGAAATGATAAATTCTAGAGCACTGTGGTAGGTACTTAATATGTGCAACTTATTTAAAACTATCATAAATTTTATAGTTTTCTCATCACTATTTGCACATGAAAATACTGAAGATCAAACTTTTAAGATTTCCTGCCAGGTGCACTGGCCCACACCTGTAATCCCAGCCACTAGAGAGACTGAGGCAGGATTGTAAATTCAAAACCAGCCTCAGCAACTAAGCAAGGTCCTAAGCAACTTAGCGAGACCCTGTCTGAAAATAAACAATAAAAAGGGCTGGGGAATGTGGTTCAGTGGTAAGGCACAATTGGGTTCAATACCCAGTACCAAAAATAAATAAATAAAATAAAAATTTCCTGAGTCACTTAAATAACAGAATGAGGACTCAAACATATGATCAAAAATGATTATCTCCCTACTAAACAAGCAGTCTCCATACAAAATGGGGAAATTGCTCCATTTATTCCTAAGATGCTCCCTAAAAGTTTTATAATAGGTGTTCAGATTTTTCATTCTTCTTGAGCATTTTAGTAAATATGGTAATGGGATGCATTCAGTAGGGTCGTCATTGCACTTCCTCTAGAGTTAATTTTTTGCATTTAATAACCACCTTCAATGTCACCCACAAATATTTAGATTCAGATTATTTTTAAATCATTATTTGAAGTACTACACTGTAAGAGAAATTAGCTTCAGAATCAACTTCACCACAGATTTTGAAAGGAATTCCTACTACCGTCGGGAATATGTGCATAGCAAAAGCTACAGTCTGATTCTGCTTGGGAGTCCTTATGTCTGTCCTAAAGAGACAAATATTTATGAGAACATAATAACTGTTCCCAAAAAGGGGCATTCTGAGGAGAAAGAGAAGGAAAATCATATAACTTTTAAGGTAAAAGCTAAAAGGGAGCTAGTATAGAAGCCAAATAATTTAAAGACAGAAATGTTAAAAAGGCCTGGGTGAGGAAGAACAGAAGCAGAAAAGTCTTCTCTATCTCACCTGCCCTGAGGCAAGGTAAAGTGGGGAGCTATTGCTTTTTTGAAAACAGGAAGTCTACTTCCAGCCATCTTTAGATAGCCCCAGGAGTCACAGTAGGATTCTGGTTGTGATCAGAACTAATATATTTAGGCCTCACTCTTGCTTCAGCTGCCCCCTAAGAGTTTAGATGTTCCTAGAACCATTTTGGAAGAAGGAATGTGGAGGGGATGGGGTCTCAGAAGTAGGCTGAGAAAAGCTCAAGATAGAAAATAAAAAGATTTTCATTGAAATGCAAATTGTTTCAAGTGTATTCAGTTAGTAAGCCACAGGAAACACCTGGTAAGCTCTCTCTTCATTAGAAAAGTGATTTAAATGAGTTCTCCATTGACTATATCCCTTTCATATTTCCCACAAAGACTGCTTTAATACATTAATTTCCAAGGCAGAAATATTGGGGCTGTCCTTTAATGCATGTACATGAAAAATCCAGAGCCCTTCTAAGCTATAACCTTTTGAACTCATCTAAATTTCAGGTAAGTCCTGACTTTGATTTTGTTTAAAAGTTAATAGTTCCAATATTCAGAAGATTACCATTCAGAAAGTACTTTCCTATTAATTGCAGAAAGTTTTTCATTGCTACTATGGTTCAAATAAGTAACAAAGGGAAAAACTGCAATTTCCTAAAGTTTGGTTTTCAGATATGCTTATTACTCCTTTGAGGCAGGGATAAGCTATCTACAAACAGTCTAGGATAGGAAGGTTCTAGAAACTGAGTCAAATAGAGTAAGGTATCACCCATATTGATAAGAAAACAAAGTTAAGAAAAATCACTGTGGAGATGAGTGTTGCATCTGACAAATTTTCAGAACAGTTAACACTTTGAGTGGTTATTATATGCTGAATACTGTGTTAAGTTGTTTTTTTCCTATTAAAATTTGCATTATAAAATATTTTTCATTGATAGAGTAATAACAGATACCAAAGTATAGGCCCCAGAAATTTAAGAAATGAACTTGCCATTTTTTTCCCTTAGATCTGTTAAAGAAATAAAACATCAGTTTCACTTAAAGCCCTTTTTTCATCCCATCTCCTTTCATTCCTCCTCACACTAATATCCTGATTTTTTGCATATCACTCTAATCATAGTTTTAAGTCTTCCTTAATATACCTGTTTTTATGCAATTTGCCTTTTTTAACAAACAAATATTTTGATACTTACCCATGTTGATACATGTGGATCTGGTTGACTCATATTAGCTTCTACAGTGAACTTCATGATAAAAATAAACCTTGGTTGATCCACTCTAGGCATTCAGAATGCTGTAAAGACCAGTTTTGTGAATATATCCTTATGTACATGTGCAAGTTTCTCTAGGTCCTTTTCTTCAAATGGAATTTCTGGGTCATAATAAGGTATGCACCTTCCAATTTTTACTAGGCATTGTCAAAATTATTTCCAAAGTGATTTTATCAACTTATACACCTACCAGAAAGGTATGAGTTCTTTTGCCCATTTTTTCCTTTGGTATTTTTTCTTTCTTATTGATTTCTAAGCATTCTTTTGGAAGTTATTTCAATGCAAATATATTCTTCCAATTTGACATTTCACTTTGTTAATAATCTTTTATCATAAAAATATCTTAATAGATTTATCATTTTCCTTTTATGTTTGTAATTTTATGTTTGTCTTAAAAAGTAATTCTTTACCCCAGTGTTGTGAATGCATTTCTTCATTTTCTTCTAAGTGTTTAAAATTTTTCCTCTTCACACTTATGTTTTCAAACCATCTAGAATGTATTTTTGTGTGTGCTGTGAGTTAAAGAATCTCAATCTTTTTGCAGACAGTCATTTTTAAAGGTCCATTCTTTCACCATTTTTTAAAGCTATCTGTCATAACATGCTTTCATCTACAAGTGGGTTTTTTTCTAGGCTATGTTAGTCTACTGGTCTATCCTGGTCTGTTGATGTCATACAGACTAAAATACTAGAGTTTTGTAGTAAGTCTTGATATCTGATAGGGTGAGATTTTCCTAATTGTTTCTCAGAATTGCTTTGGTTCTTCTTGCTCTTTATTCCACCATGCAAATTTTAGGATTAGCTATATTTCCCATTAGTGTCTTTTAAAACAATACCTGTTTATTTTGTTGGTGGTAAAATGAAGCTATTAATTTTTGTTTGTGATTGGTTTATCAAATCTTTAATATTCCATCATTGATCAACAATAAATAGTACTATTAGGAAAGAGAAAAGGGGAGTTATATGAGAAAAAATTATGTTGTGACTTCATTTGAAGTTGCATTGATGTTCCAAATTTGAGGTTGAGAATAGTTTTGATAAAATTGTCCCAACCATGAACATATCAATCTCCACTTAGTTTTTTCTTTTATGTCCTTTAATAAAGATTAACAATTTTTCCATAGCGGTCTTAAGCATTTTTGCTAGATTAATTCCTGGATTTTTTTTTTTTAAATCTCTTTCTTGCATTTGATCTTCTGGGCCATTAGTGTGGCCTATCCTTTAATTCACCTGCTATTTTGTTGAGAAACCATGTTTTAGAATTATGTATGTGAGTGTGCTGCATTCAGATCTCTTTAAACATTTTTGTTGTTCAGGTGTTCATCTCTTTCTTCCAGCAATTACACTGAACATGGGTTCTATACCTTTCAGGGGAATTCCACAGATGCTGAATGGAAAAGATATTTCTTGCCCTAACCCTGGGATGAAAAGACTGTTATGTGTCTCCTGAAGCATGTTGTAGGAAGCCTCTCTGATCTTCCTCTGCTCAAGCCCTTCTCTCCACCTTAAGAGTAAGGAACACTCAACCCAACCCCTTGCCATTAGTGGACAGGGATATCCTGACCCTTCATACCAGTTTGAGATCCTCAGAGGTTGAAATGCCAAACTCTTGGCTCCTGAGAAGTTGCTCACATTAGTTTCCTATACCCCTAAGGAAAGAAGCCCCATTCTTTTCACCAGAATCAGAAGCTTGGAGTTAGGAAGTCATTATGATCCCCAAATCCACCACTGGTATATTTTCTATTTGTTTCTTAATAATTTGTTAGTGGTAAAAATGAATGCTATCAATTGATGTTTTGGATTTTTTTTTTCCAGCTTTATGGTTGATTGACCAAATTTTTAATTTAGTATTCCATCGTTCTTCAAAACATGAATATTATTTTGGGGAGTGAGGGGCAGGACATTCTGCAGCTCCCCAAAGAAAAGGCAAAAAAGGCAACATATAGCCAGATCAGCATTATCCATCTGCTTTTTTATACTGAGTGAACACAACTTTCTTTACGTAAACATCTGATCTAAGTGATTTTTGTTGTTGCTGGTTTGTTTTTAATACTGGGAACACTGAGATTCAGTGTGGAAGACACCCTGAAGTCGAGTAGCATATCCCAATCCCTCCCCATCTTCTCCCCAAAATCTAGTTGGTTTGAATGGACAGAACGATCCATTTTCCATTTTAGGTAAGCAGATGTTAAAGATCTTAAAACTGTTTGCCTTATTTATCAGGAAAATTTAGAACGGAAGGAGCCTTTAGAATTTTTACTTCAAAATATAAGAAGACTAGTACTCGGGTTCAAGTCATACTTTTAACATGAGCTTGTTGCAAGAAACTTTTAACAATTCCAAACGAAATCAAACGAGTTTTAACTTTTTCC